>NW_027315746.1:8753203-9085703 GCF_026437365.1 Eucyclogobius newberryi | reverse complement strand
TCTGTCAATATCAGTGGAGGTTTTGAGATCGTATCAAGTGTTGAAGATTGGATGATTTCAGTTCAATCAGTGAAAGAGGAAGTGGTGAAAATCCAAAGCAAAAAAGCAAAAGTGTGTTATTAAAGTTGTGACGTTCTGATTGTTCCTTGAGTATTTGCCTCGACTATGGAACTAAAAGATTTTAATTCAAGCTCGTTTTGCCTTTGTCGTCGTCCACACGTTCCATAAAGAAAAAGATACAAGACAATTGAATTATGTTTCCTCGTGTATTTAAGTCCTTTATTATTTTTTTTATTATAACATGCATTACATTGGAAGTTTAATACGTTCGATCTTGGAGAAAGAAACCGCTGTTGCTAACGTTAGCTCGCTTAGTTGCGTCAGTCGGCTCAACATGTCATTGCCGTCACTGAAATATGGAGCTTTATTACAAAATCACGTAAACCAATTGCAACTCCCTGGAGCTCTGCAGGTTTGGATCCTCCACCAGAAAAAGTGTCATAGTGCAAGTAATGATCTTATTCTTTATGATATGCAGAACGTACAGGTAAAACCACGGCAATAGATGTTTCGTCACAGATTTGCCTGATCGGTGTTACGCCTTAGACTTTAGCCATAGTCACAGCTGCACCGACAGTGAAGCCAAATCCCGGTCCTCCCCAAGTGGTCCTCCCAAGTGGTCCTCCCAAGTGGTCCTCCCCAGTGGTCCTCCCAAGTGGTCCTCCCCAGTGGTCCTCCCCAGTGGTCCTCCCCAGTGGTCCTCCCCAGTGGTCCTCCCCAGTGGTCCTCCCAAGTGGTCCTCCCCAGTGGTCCTCCCCAGTGGTCCTCCCCAGTGGTCCTCTTCAGTTGCCCTCCCCAGTGGTCCTCCCCAGTGGTCCTCCCCAGTGGTCCTCCCAAGTGGTCCTCCCCAGTGGTCCTCCCCAGTGGTCCTCTTCAGTTGCCCTCCCCAGTGGTCCTCCCCAGTGGTCCTCTTCAGTTGCCCTCCCCAGTGGTCCTCCCCAGTTGCCCCCCCTCCCCAGTGGTCCTCCCCAGTTGCCCCTCCCCAGTGGTCCTCCCCCAGTGGTCCTCCCAGTGGTCCTCCCCAGTTGCCCCTCCCCAGTGGTCCTCCCCCAGTGGTCCTCCCAGTTGCCCCTCCCCAGTGGTCCTCCCCAGTTGCCCCTCCCCAGTGGTCCCCCCCCAGTGGCCCTCCAGCGCGGCTAATGGCCTGGCTGAGGACATGCCGAGGCAGAACATGTCAATACGATTTCCTTCCGCTCTTCCCACTTGCCACATCCCATCTGAGAGAGGCAGATGGACGGAAACGCTCTGCCCCTTCTTCCCGGCGACGTCTCGGCCTCTGTCTCCTCGTGGCACTTAGCCCCCGAGGTCTGGGGCTCTCCTCTGCGCGCTCCGCTGAGTCCACTTCAGGGTGACAGGCAGTACAGTGCATTACCCAGTGTCGACTCTAACCGCACTCACTGTGTGCGACGCCTTTCCTCTACAGAGAAGTGAGGCGGAAGTGTGGCGGAAAAGTCAAATGCAGGTACTTCACAACATGTGCCAGGGTTTTTGAAACGTGTCGTATGTACCAAAGGTTTGACGTATAATACACAGAGAACCTCCATTCAGAATGTCAATAGAACCGTGTTCAGTGTGACAGAAGTAGATTAGACTTTCAGAAACGTTTTCCATTTACTTTTTCTACCATGGAGAAGAAGAGATAACATCGATGTATGGAAGGAGACAGTCACATGCTTCACAGAAACGGGTCAAAAGACAGATTAAATAGTAAGATAATTTGGCACATAATTTGATCAGTTTTCTTTTCTGTTCCACACTCTCAGTGATGGCAATGTGTCCTGTCCAAGTTGGTCATTAGTATTAGTCCAAAAGAACATTTAACTTTGGGACTTTGCTTTACACATCTATCTACAGTATGAACATGATTTATTATCCACTCAAATGATGGACATCTGTTAAGAAGAACTGTTAAAAATAATAATTAAAAAGTTAACGTTATATGATATGAAGGACAATTATATTATTGTCCTAATCCTAATGCATAGGATTTACTCAAATACTTACAGAAATGTTGACCTCACAATAGTTTATCTAAAATGAAATTATACTTTTGGTGAAGCTTTAGTTTTGACACTAGAACGTTTCATTTCTTTCCCATCTTTTGTGATATAAAAAACATTCCTACACTGCAAATTAAAAACTGCTGTTGTAACGACTTAAAAGCATTAGCATTTAGATAATTCGTCAGTTCATGTCTTATGCTCTATTTAAGTTAGATCATTTGATACATAATATTGTCCCCGGTAGAAATGGGTGACGCGACAGTTCAAGACACTTTTATTATTTATTAACTTGCCCATATCCTTACATTAGATCCATAATAAAACCTTCCTTCACCAGGTCTGGAGCAGCAGGAGGTCGTCAGGTTGCACAGGGGCCACAGTTTGGTTTGGTCCACTGTGAACTGTGAGTGTGTGGGAGCCGGAGACAGACCGTGATGAGGGCCACGCACCGCCGAGCACATTAGTATTCTGCACCACCTCCACCTGTTTAGAGCGGCAGCGCTGAAGCCGGTGTGTTTTTATCAACGAACACAACAGGGGCCCAACATGTGTTCTCTCTATAAGAAGAAGAGTATGAATAAAAGCGAATGATTACAGCGAAAAGAGAATCAAACAAAATACAGAATTCAGTCGTCTGATCCGTCCGTCTTCTTCTGCCTGTCCGGGACCAGATCGTGGGGGCCTCCCAGACTTCCCTCTCCCCAGACACTTTCTTCAACTCTTCCAGGGGGGATCCCAAGGCGTTCCCAGGCCAGCAGAGAGACACAGGACAAATCCAGAATTCAGTCGTACAAAGCAATATGAAAGATCTCAAAGATGTTAGTTTGCATAAATAATGAAACATTGTCCAACATATTTTTATTGCAAAGCTGTCATTAGTTATTTGTTGTATTTTTTTTTAGAATGATCGTCCGCTGGCTCGTTATAGAAGTTTGCGTCCTGACCACTGTTTGAATGGGTGAGCGGGTTCTTCACGAAGAGCGTTTTGAGTGTCCAACAGAGGAAGAAATCACCGGCTCCACCACGAGCCGCACGCACCACGAGCGAGCGGCGCCGCTTCTCCTCCGCTGCACCGGCGTTTCCACGCCCGAACACCGGCTCCGCGCTCCCGCACCCGCCGCCCCGGAGGTCTGTACCTGGGAGAAGGTGTGGCCCCAGCCCGCCACAGGAGCAGACACGGAGAGCGGGGCACCGGCTCCACCCGGAGAAAAGCAGCCCCATACAACCAAGGTACAGCCCCGTTTCTCTGCTTTCCCCGCTCCACAGACGGGGGCGATCTGGTCACAAAACTGGACTCAAATGCGTCTTGATTGGGCTAGAGGAACCCCGGCGTCTGGTATGTGGACTGCCGCTTCTGTCCCAACGTCTTTGTTTTGTTAGTCGTTTCCATTGTTTTGTTTTGTTCCCGCGTCTCTGTGTTGTCTTCTGTCTACATCCCTGTTCCTTAACTTCATCGGACATTACTGCACCGTCCATCGCTCATCTCCTCCCTCACTCCTGGACTATCTACTGCCCTAGCCGCCAGCTAACAGCTGGCTTAACACCTGCGGAGGTCCGTCATGGTATCGCGGGGCCTCCCTGCCGTGCAGACAA
This sequence comes from Eucyclogobius newberryi, assembly GCF_026437365.1. Lineage (NCBI taxonomy): Eukaryota > Metazoa > Chordata > Actinopteri > Gobiiformes > Gobiidae > Eucyclogobius > Eucyclogobius newberryi. The sequence goes on along the minus strand of NW_027315746.1, from coordinate 9,082,047 downwards.
GGTCTGGGGCAACCAACGCCACTCACTCCACCAGCTTCAACACCCGGTCCACTGCTGCTTTTTCACAACTCTCTGCCCACCAGCTTCTAGTTAACCAGCCTCTAGCCACCGCCAACATTCTAACTGGATTACTCTCATCTGCTGCTACGTTCCATCTCCTCCTCGGACTATCACTCCCACGCCTCCAGGCCACCGCTCCACCAACTTCTCGCCTACTCACCTACACCGCTGCTGACCTTCACCTCCTCAACCATAACCACCGTCTCCCAGCTGCTGCTGCCTCTGCAGCTAGCTCAGCTGGGATCCTTCGCCGGCCCCGCTACATCCACAGGGGCTCTGGTCTCTCCCATAACCAACACTCCAACGACGGCTCACCTATCCCCTCACTCTGGACTAGTTTTCGCCCCCCTGTCACCCCCACCTGCCGCACTGCCAACCTCAGCAACCTCCGCCCCCCCACCCCTGCGCCCCCATCCATCTCCGCGCCCCCATCCATCTCCCTTGCACTGCTGAACTGCCGCTCCCTCGCCAACAAATCACCTGTTATATCTGAACTGCTACTGGACAATAACATTGATCTGCTTCTCCTCTGTGAAACATGGCAACAGCCCCTGGACTTCTATGCTCTCAACCAAGCCACTCCCTCCAACTACACTTACACTGCCAAACCCCGCCTCTCCGGGCGTGGGGGAGGTCTTGCTGTTATTCATAAAAAATCTACATCCATCACTGAACTGAACCTCAACCTTCCATCCATCTCATCATTTGAATACCTCGCCTTCTCCCTCCCCAACTCTATCACCGCTATCCTGATCTATCGTCCCCCAAAGCCCCACTCCTCTTTCCTCACTGAATTGTCTGAACTCCTCACCATCACATCCTCTCTCTCTGCCCGCCTCCTACTCACTGGTGACTTCAACATCCACATTGACTGCCCCAACGCCCCACTGACATCCGACTTCCTCTCTCTCCTGGACTGCTTCCATCTCACCCAACATATTGACTTCCCCACCCATACCAAAGGCCACACTCTGGACTTAGTCTGTTCCTCTCTCCTACCCATATCTAAGCCCCACCCCCTCCCCTTCCCACTCTCTGATCATCTCTGCATCCTTTTCTCCGCCCCCCTACCCTCGCCCCACAACCCCAAAAAACGCACCATCACCTACCGCAATATCAAGTCAGTCAACCCCCTCACGCTCTCCCAGCTCATATCCTCTGCTTTCCCCCCTGACTCCCCCCCCTCTTCCCCCGACGACTATGCTGTCATGCTCAACACCACCCTCTCCGACTCCCTTGACTCCCTAGCCCCCTGGAAAACCTCCTCCATCTCATACATCAACCCCGCCCCCTGGTACACCCCTGAACTCCGCACCATGAAGCAGACTGGCCGCCAACTCGAACGACTCCTCAAAAGAACCCGCCTCACCGTCCACGCCGAAGCTTTCAAATTACACATCTCCTCCTACCGTGACGCTCTCCAAGCCGCCAAATCTGCCCACCTCTCCACCCTCATCAACAGCTCCCACCGGAGCCCTCGCACCCTGTTCTCCACCGTCAACAAGCTGCTCCAGCCACCGGACATCACTCCACCCTCCTCCCCTGACCTCTGCAACTCTTTCCTCCTTGCCTTCAATGACAAAATTTCCAAAATCAACAGCTCCATGACTGCCGTCTCCATTAACTCCATCACTACCCCCACCCCTGCCCCCCCTCCTCTCCCTGACCACCCACCCTTCCCTGCCCTCACCACCTTCTCCTCTGTTAACTCCTCTCATATCATAGACCTCATCACCGCTTCCAAAACCACCACCTGCTCTCTCGACCCCCTCCCAACGACTCTAACCAAGGCCTGCCTCCTTGCTCTCATCCCCCATCTCACCACCCTCTTCAACCAGTCTTTATCCCTCGGCCATGTTCCTTCCATCTACAAACTGGCCTCCATCACCCCCATCCTCAAAAAACTCCGCCAACCTCTCCAACTACCGCCCCATCTCCAACCTGCCGTTCCTCTCAAAAACGCTGGAACGCATCGTCGCCGCCCAACTTCACACCCACCTCCAGTCAAACAACCTCTATGAACCCCTCCAATCTGGCTTCCGCCCACTTCACAGCACTGAAACAGCCCTGGTCAAAGTACTCAACGATCTCCTCACCTCTGCAGACTCCGGGGGCCTCAACATCCTGTTACTACTAGACCTCAGCGCAGCCTTTGACACTATAAACCATTCCATCCTCCTACAAAGGCTGCGCCAACTGGGTGTTGAGGGCTCTGCACTTGACTGGCTCACATCCTACCTCACCAACAGGCAAGAGTTCATTTCCTTCTCCGGTCACTCATCCACCCTCTCCCCAGTAACGCAGGGGTCCCCCAGGGCTCCGCCAACTCAACCTGGACTTTCACTGCTACGCTGACGACACCCAGATATACCTCACCACCAAATCCACCCAAAACCCTCCCCTCAGCCACATTGAAACCTGCATCTCTACAATAAAATCATGGCTCACTCTCAACTTCCTCAAACTGAACAGTGACAAAACAGAGCTCCTCCTCATTGGCACCAAATCCACTCTCAATAAAACTGGTCCCTTTTCACTCAGCATCGACACCTCGACCATCACCCCCTCTACCCTGGTACGCAATCTCGGTGTCATCATGGACAGCCACCCTCTCCTTCACTCCCCATGTCAGCCACATTGTCAAGACCTCATACTTCCACCTCCGCCGCATTGCCAAAATCCGACACTGCCTCACCCTCCCCGCTGCTGAATCCCTCATCCATGCCTTCATCTCCTCCCGCCTTGACTACTGCAACTCCCTCCTCACTGGCATCTCCTCCCATTCCCTCCATAGACTCCAAATGGTCCAAAACTCCGCTGCCCGCCTCCTCACCCACACCCGGTCCCGTGATCACATCCCGTTCTCCGCTCTCTCCACTGGCTCCCCATCAAGCAGCGCATAAACTTTAAAATACTCCTCCTCACCTTCAAAGCTCTTCACCACCTTGCCCCCCCCTACCTGTCTGACCTCCTCATCCCCCACCGCCCCACCCGAGCTCTCCGATCCTCCTCCTCTCTCACCCTGGCTGCACCAACATCCCGACTCAAAACTTTTGGCGACAGAGCATTCTCCCGAACAGCACCCCGACTCTGGAACTCCCTCCCCCAACCTGTCCGCCACTCTCCCTCACTCACAACATTCAAATCCCGCCTAAAAACATACCTCTTCACCCAAGCCTATGACCTCCCATACCCCTAGCCTCCTCTACCCCATTGCCTACACTTCTACCCCCTGTTACATCCCCATCTTTTTCTCTCTACTTCTTCTGTCTTGTTCATTTTATCTGTATATTAATGTGTTCTGTACGTGTTGTCCCCCCTGTCTGTAAATACCCCCCCCTTTTTTATTATGTTCAGCGTCTTTGGGTCACTGAAAAGCGCTATATAAATAAAAGTTATTATTATTATTATTATTAAGAGCTATAGATCATTGTGACCATGTGCCATATACAATTGCACTATTTCACTGTGTAATACGTCTACCGTATTTTCTGGCTTATAAGTCGCACCAGCCAAAAAATGCATAATAGGGAAGAAAAACACATATATAAGTCGCACTGGGGGATTCATCTGTAAATGCAGTTTAAAATAATAACAGATGAGAGAACATGGTGAATAGGTGTACGTATGCTAACGCTAACACCTTCAGCTACATGAGGTATGCTAACGCTAACACCTTCAGCTACATGACGTATGCAAACGCTAACACCTTCAGCTACATGACATATGCTAACGCTAACACCTTCAGCTACATGACGTATGCTAACGCTAACACCTTCAGCTACATGACATATGCTAATGCTAACACCTTCAGCTACATGACGTATGCTAACGCTAACACCTTCAGCTACATGAGGCACAGACAGAACTGTGGTAAGTGTCTGGTATGTTAACGTAACATATGAACAGTTATTCAGATAACTATAGCATAAAGAACATGCTAACAAGTTTACCAAAGCATCAGTTTTACCCCAAATCACTAAATTCTTTGAATTCTTCTTCCTCTGTGTCACTTCTAAACAACTCCACAAACTCCAGAGGAAGAGGAAGTGCAGATTCTTCTTCTGCGTCGCTTAGAGCCTAGAGCGCCCTCTCGTGGTTGTCAATGTGAAAATAACTCTGGAGTCCTCCTCACCAAAACTATACTTAGACTTATAGTCCGGAAAAACAGTTTAACAGTTTAATATTTGGGTGAGGACCATAAATAGTGAGGACAAAGTCGTTTTTCGTATGGACCAAGAGGATCAGAATCCACAAATGTTCCAAGAAATAGTATCCATTAAAAAGTAAGGAATGTTTGCGGTTGCTGGAGCTTCTTTCTTTTTTCTTTGTACAAATACGTGATAGGTTAGAATACATTTTCCACTAAGTGATCCTTGTTTTTCCTTTTGACCCATTTTTGCAAAGTTTATAATAGTACTTCTATTCTAGTACTTCTTTTGGTTGGACATGGACACCAGATGAAAGAAGGGTCAAAGTTTAAGGAGAAGTTGTTATCTATCAGCTTTTCTTAGTTAAATTAATGTTTAAAGAACAGGAAAACATGTTCCTCGTGCATTATCACTGCATTTTGAGTATTGATGACAGTGAAAGTAAAAATGTAGTAAAAAAAAAAAAAAAAAGCAAATAAAAAAAAATCTACTTTAAAGTATTGAAGTGCCAGTTTAAAAATGTACTTTAAGTGTAAAAAGTAAATTCAGGCAGAACTGCTAAATGTTTAAACGTGGTGATCTTGATAAAGAAGTGGTCGGATTTTTGGTCAACAGATCAATTTGAATACATTTTTGAATACATTTTTCTAAACATTAACTTACTGTAATTAAATAAAAAAGTGTCCAAAGTACTACAGTAAGGTACAGATACCTAAACAATTTGGCATCAGTTTTACCCCAAATCACTAAATTCATTGAATTCTTCTTCCTCTGTGTCACTTCTAAACAACTCCACAAACTCCAGAGGAAGAGGAAGTGCTGATTCTTCTTCTGCGTCGCTCAGAGCCTAGAGCGCCCTCTTGTTGTTGTTATGGGAAAATAATGAATAATATCACATATAAGTCACACCCCGGCCAAAACTATACTTAACATTAACTTAATGTATTTAAATAAAAAGTCTCCAAAGTACTACAGTAAAGTACAGATACCTAACCAATTTGACTTGTATAATACTTACGTTTTAGAAGTCAGCTCTACTTTCTGTATTTCAAAACATTGTTCCTTCATTTTTTATTTGCACTCTCACTTGACGTAAAATGATGCTAAACTTGTATCCCATGTGCTGTCCCTCCAAATGAAGTAATAATTAAAAAAACGTGTAAAACATGTGATAAACAATGTATACTGAATATATATATATACGCACCACAGTATGTTTCCGGTTGCTTTACTCCCTGGTGGCGACGGTAATCAATATATTCAGTGAAACTAAGGCGAGTGGCATTGTTTAACGAGACATACATTTTTAATAACTTTTCCTCATCACGTTCTTGTAAACATGGAAGCCACCGTCTGCAATATGTATTCAAATCGTCCTCATCTTCTCATCTCATCCTCTTAAGTGCTCGTCTAACGATCTTGTGTAATTAAAAACACACCCGGGTTGCGCCGCATGTATCTCGTTATATTGATTTCACACCATTCATCCTCGTGTGTTACAGTGCGCACAACCCTGCCCGAGTCTAATTGTCTTTCCCGCGGGCGCTGCGGCAACCACCCCCGCCGTCTCCAGCTCCCGGCCCCCGCCACGCCCCTCGTCTTAACCGAATCACTCTTCCAGCGTCGCTAATGGCTGCTAAATTGTTGATGGACCAATTTAATTTGCGTGCGAGGAATGCTAACAGACACGAGCGGCGTTCAGACGAGTAATTATACGTTGTGCTAAATTGATAATTGCGGCGCTTTTGAAGACGGATTCGTGCGTCTGTGGAGTGTTGCTCAAGCTGCGCAGTAGGTCGCCTGTTCACAAATGCCAGACAATTAAACGTACTGTACTTATTAAATGCTTTACTTGGGTTAAAGGTGCACGGTGTGACTTTTTTTTATGGCGGAGCGTCTGCTGATCTAGCTTGCATTTGTTCAACTCGATGCGTTTTGTACACTCGCTGTGAACAGGGTCGCCGCTCCACAAATCTGACCAGTGACCCTGCGGGCGTGTCCGGGCAGGTATGTTTTCTGCCTTTCTGCGGAAAATTCCGGCAATAACGTCGTCGTGTAGAAAAGATAATATATACGTATTATAAACGTTGCATTGTTAAATTGATGTTGGCCTTTAAACATGCTTGATTAACTTAGCATACGTTACTTATTTTTAGTGTGTGACGGGATTTGGTGTTAGCACTCCTACTGGAAGCGGAGAGAATTAGCATGAAAAAAAGAAAAAGCTAGCTTGCCCGTATAGGCTAATATTATCACATGGTTGTAGTAAACGTAATCATCGTCAGAAAAGCTTTGACAATGAGTTATGAGGACTTAAAACTGTCCGACCTCTTGATCTCTTTATACAGTATAGACATGTAGAACATTTGAAACCAGGTGTTTTCTGGGGCTCAGAAGAAGAACCTTCATGAACAGGATTATGGAAACAAGTTCAAAGGAGTTAATACAACTCTAGGTATAATTGTGATGAGGGAACAATGTTGCAACACTGTGTAATGCTCAAAAGCTAAAAGCTAAACAAAAAGTCAATGTAGCGTAATATGTGTCCTTGTATAGCTTGAGTTGTAACATTTAAGTGTAGCCTATAACATTACAGCTTATTGGTTTTGAAAGGCCTAAGGAGTTTCTGGCAGGATCTGGTTCATTGAAGAAAACATCTTTATATGGGCAGTAGTAATTGAAAGCCAGTCACTTTTATCACTTGTTTTATTGTTTATTGATTCAAAGGATAGGATTCTTATTGGACATAATATTATGGTCCAATGATCAATGACGGCCTTTGATCCAAACACCCAAAGGTCAAATCCAATCTTTGCAGCGGTTGGATTATGCGTTTGTTATAGCGATTGTCATTTTGTTATGGCATAGGTTAAATATCGTAGGTTGTTTTTCCTGGCATTATTTGACTCGGCAGCAAAAGGCTTTAGGTTCATTCACTTGGATCTTTTGAAAATCTCCCTGGCAGATGTTTGGCTGGGGTGCCCGACTTTATTTATGGAAATTACCACGTTTTGATAGCAACTGTAAAAAGCTCGGGCCCACGGGACATTTCCTGCTCGACCTGCTGTCTGTGTCGGGGATTGTTTAGCGCAAAATAAGGGGAGGAGCCGCGGGGCTGAAGGGAAGGAGGGGCCACAGCAGAGGGACAAGGGTCTGTGAGAAGATGACCGCACATAGCGCCATCTTTATTCACAAATATGGCCCAAGCTCTGCTAAGATCGACTTAACACTTCTCGTGGCCCCGACAAAATAATACCATCTGCATTGACAAGCTGCAGTAAAGACCTTATCGTGGAAAGGTTTTAAAATGTCAACGCTCGATCTCGACACGAAAAAAACGACACGGCTGAACTTGACGTAGAAATCCTGTAAAAAGTGGCAGGGATTCTAAAGACACTAAACCTGGCTAAATTATTCATCTCAACTTTAGGACTATCAGAAAGTTGGCTCACTGTTCACTGGGGATACAATCGGGGTGTGAGGGGGATACCCAGGGCAGCTGTGGCTACAATAGTGGCTCACCACCTCCACCGCGTGCAGAGTGAACGTATAATACAATGTGAAGCGTCTTTGAGTATGTAGAAAAGCTCTATTTAAATAGTATGCATTATTATCATTACTATTATTCACTTTATTAACGTCGTCAGGGTAATAAAGACGCGGATCAAGGAAAGACGTAAACATAAATCCATGTAAATGTCACAGCGCTTTACTTTATGAGCCTGTGTTCACTTTTCTGTTCACAGGAACTTTTGTGATTGGTGCCAGAAACATCATATCATAAAGTTTTGCAATATCACATAAAATAACAGGGATTATTAATTCCTTCCTCACTCGCGCTCTAGTTATCCCGTTTCGATCGTCACACTGGGGTTTATTTTGGTTGTGTTCGGCGCGCTACGGAAGCTCGTTTGGATCGTAAAACTCTAGTCGGGCTGAATCGAGGCCGGTTACCGTTCACACCACATGAGAACCGCACTGGAGTCCACGTGGAACCGTACCGGGCGGGACCACCTCCAAAACGTGGGTCTCTTTCTACAGTTCGAAAATCAGGTTCTCGACACAATTGGTTCGAGTTTCCTTGGTTTGGAGCGCGAGACTGGACGACCTGGACACTGTTCTCGACATCATGGTTTGTATTATTTGCTATATAAAACCAATAGATTCATGGTTTCCTGTTCATGGACATCATTTTGAGAACTTTTCCACGTTAAAAAACACCATCTTTAGTTTTATTTTAATTTCCATCACTCTAAAACCCATGGATATAGTAGCAATCCACTGTATTGAGATGACAATGCGTGGAGCTGCATCATGTGTGTTTAGGTGAGCGCGCTGTGGGCTCGATCAGCGGCCCATTTAAACCCACGGTGACAGTAGACTTCAGAGGGACATCAGCCTGGACTCTGGACGCGCCCGAGCCTGAATGATTTATGCATTTGTCATTTCTCGTTTGTTGAAACAAGGTGTCGGGTTCTTTTTTTTGTCTCATCGCACCAGTCAAAGGCAAAACCGTGAAGAGGGCCGAGGATGGAGCGCGCGCCCTTGAAGCCGAACGCAAAGTCGAGCAGGTAATTTGTCCGGCTGCTCCCGTTTCTCGAGTGTTTAGCGGAGACAATGCAAGCCTCTGTCCTGTGCCAATCGCTTCGTGTCGATGCAGAGGGGAATCATCTTCGAGTGAAACATGATATTAGTGTATGACGAAGGTCCACCTCATACCGAACAAGCCATAACACCATTCTGGACCACCGTGTGATAAAAGGACATGATGAAGCTCTTGGGGTGTAAAACAAAAAAAGAAACGCTTAATTCCAGTCAAATCTACCATTCAGGGACAAATCAGGATCAGTTTATTCTCCATATCCACAAATAACCTGAAATTCCCCAAAATTAAGACTTTTCAAAGACTTTTGTTTCTGTTTTCTGTTGCCCTCAGCTGAAAACTCAAGAATAACTCCAGCACACCGCCTCACCCTCATTCATTTATTAACACAACGTTTCAGTCCCTCTGACCTTCATCGTGTTAATAAATGAGTGAAGTCTGAGACGTGTGCAGGAGTTTTTCTTGTTTTCAGCCTGTATATGCTTCGGTTGTGAAATGGGAATTGTCAAGACCCAACACATGCTCAGTGTTTGTGAGTTCACACCTTCAACTGGAGCTTTACTACTCTTAAAACTTACAGAGAAGAACATGTGAAATCTCATGTGTCTTTAGATATAGCTTGTTACCACTTATAATTAGAATAAATCAGACTGAACTGCGGGGATTATAATGGAATTAGACCTTTACATACAGTACAATAGAGCATACTATAGAGCTTGGGTAATGAATGTCAATAATGATGATTAGATCTGCCATGTTTAATGCAAGAGTGCAGAATGTCCACAGAGACGCATAAATCACCATAGTTTCAGTCATAGTGCATGCGACAGATTTGTATCCATTTGAATTACCTTTTAATTCTATTAGATCAGAACAATCAGAATAACTGCTGGGTCACAACTGGTAAAAAACATGTATCACACAGTCGAGTCAGAATATTTGAATACTTTGGAATGAAAGCCAAGTTTAGTTTTTAAAAATCTCCATTGGTTCAACGTAAAGTTAACTGAAAACCATGTGAGGTATGACGATGCAATATATATGCTTTTTGTGTTTCAGAGTGATGAAAATCTAACTTTCATGTTATTATTTTTTATTTTTTTACTTTAAGAATACAAGTTTTTCTAGTAAGAGTTTTTTTTTCTAAAGTTTTCTATAAGTCATTTACTTCTGTACCAAATTTGTGTTGCAACACTGGAATTTACCCATTGTGTGGACAAATAAAGGCTTATCTTATCTTAAGAGTGCAGAATGTCCACAGAGACGCATAAATCACCATAGTTTCAGTCATAATGCATGCAACAGATTGTATCTATTTGAATTACCTTTTAATTCATGATTATTTATTTTGTATTGATTGTGATTTTATACAAGATCAGAAGAATCAGATGAACTGCTGGGTCACAACTGGTTAAAACATGTATCACACAGTCGAGTCAGAATACTTGAATACTTTGGAATGAAAGCCAAGTTTAGTTTTTAGTATCTTAAAATTGCCATTGGTTTAACGTAGAGTTCACTGAAAACCATGTGACGATGCAATTCTGAGCTCTATATATGCTTGTGTTTCAGTGATGAAAATGTAACAGTTTTCATATTATCATTATTTTTTATTTCATTAAGAATACAAGAGTTTTTCTATTCAGTTTTTTTTCTAAAGTTTTCTATAAGTTTTCTGTTCTTTTACTTCTGTACCTACTTTGTGTTGCAAAACTGGCATTTCCCCATTGTGTGGACAAATAAAGGCTCATCTTCTCCATCTTATAGCAATTAACAATGAACAAAATATGACATCTTTTGAATGGGCTAAATTAAATAGAGTTGGAGATGTTTATCGCTAACTGAGGTTCAGGAGCGGGACCACGCCTCAACCTCCACTCCACTAGTAAACACGCCCCACTCTCTAACCACACCTCTAATTACCCAGAAGCCCTATTTATAAGGCAAATCTGGTCGTCTCAGCTCTCTCGACCCCGCCCTCCCACCCCATGTCTCTATCATCTTCACCTCAACACATCACCATCTACGGAGGGGGGTTCTGAATCGGCTGATTACCCGAGACAGAGCCCCCATCCTGAGTCTCTACCCAGCCAACTCTCGTGCTCGATCGCCGCTGCATCGCCGCTGCATCGCCGCTGCATCGTCGCTGCATCGCCGCTGCATCGCCGCTGCATCGCCGCTGCATCGCCGCTGCATCGCCGCTGCATCGTCGCTGCATCGCCGCTGCATCGTCGCTGCATCGTCGCTGCATTGTAGCTCGATCTCCATCGTCGATCTCCATCGTCGAGCTCCATCGTCGTTATTATCAATAAATATTCTTTCATACTCCATTGTGGCGTGATCCCTGCTAATGAACAACAAATAAAGAGGACGCTGAAACCCATAAACACCGTATTTTGTTTAGCCTTTACCAGCAACGTTTGCATTCTTCAGTCGCGTTTTTTTGTGTGAATTTCGAGTGTTTCGGTAAGTTTCCTTCTCCAGTGGCACTTGTAATAAAGAGTGACACCTGGTGACAAACAAACTGGCAGCGTTTAACAGCTAATATATTTGTACTTTTGTGTAAACAGCTGCTCTTCACACACAAACACACACAAACACACAAACACGCTGCAATTCAAAACGTCGACATTGAGTAATTTATGGCCGTGCTCCTCGCAGCCGCCACACGCGTGGAAAACTAATATCGCCCTCCTCACCGCTTTTGACGCGGAGTGTGTGTAGGTGCACATCCGAGCTCCGGGTGCCGCGCTTGGCCCCATCCTGTCAGCCATCGCGTTTGACAGACAGGCCTTTTTGCCGCGCAACGTCAAAGGAAGAAGAAGTGGTCGGCTCCAGACTTGAGGGATCCGCAAAAACCGAGCAGCGAAATTCACGGGGCGAAAAGAAGAAGGAAAAAAGAGACAAAGAAAGTGGAAGGAGAGAGTGACAGACAGCGATGGTGGGCGCGGAGGTGAGCGGGGACGGGACGGGGGTTTCAAAGCGCCGCGGGCAGTGTCCCGTGTGAAGACAGCGGGGTCTAAGAAGTCCCCGCGGCCCAAGGAGACGAGACCAAACAACAGGAACTTTAACAGCCCGTCCTGCCGCGGGGACGCACGGCAAATGCTCAAGCAGCACTTTCAACAACTTTGGGAAGAATGGAGTTTTATGTCGCACAAGGTCACGGGAAAGAGGCATTATTAGATTTAGTTACTTGCCACTCGGTCTCTCATCCGAGTAACCAGGGACAACGCTGCGAGGCTCCCAGGGTCAGAGGAGATTGGGCATTCTGGAGTCGAGGTGATCCGCTCCAAGCTAAGACAACTTTATTTGTAGAGAACATTTTACAACACAAAGTCTCCAAAGAAGACAAAACGAAAAATGTGATGATTGTTGAATTCTCAAGCTTAACTTAACAACTACAGCTTTGTGAAATTTGAGACGCCTGTATTTATTTGAACATGGTGGAATGTAAAAAGAAGAAGCTCAACAAGCTCAATGCCAAATGTGAGGAATCTGTTTATACCTAGGCAAGTGGCAAGTGTCCTGCCCAAGGACACAACATACAGTAAACACTGGTCTGAACCGGGATTGAACCGGCAATCTTTCAGTTTGTGGGTGAATGCTGAAACATATTCAAATATTGTGTTGTTTTTGAATGAAGACTAATCCTTTGTCTTAGGTTTCACAGTGTGTTTATGTACTTAAAGATTGACAGCACAAAATCTACAATGAAAATAGATGTGGGTGAATGTGAGTGCTGTTTTTAATTCTTTTTTCAGGTAATTAAACATCTAAATATATTCAAATGCACACGCACTTATTGGATTAAGCTGTATTATCACCTATTATCATTAACGTGTTTTAACTATTAGTTCCACTTGAGTAATATATTGTACAATAACAGTTTTCTTACTTAAATAAACATTTTTACTCTTCCAACAGTATGAGTGAGATTCATTTCCCATTCATTGTTTTTTTGGTTCATTTCATTTTTATTGTTTGTCCTTTCGATTATATCAACGTCAAAATTATAAATCGGATGTTTTGTCAAGAATGTGAAATGTAGTAATGCATAATCACACGTTTTACATATTTTAAACTCTTATTTGATTAACATTTTTGACTACTCTATCAACATCTGGCACGATTACTACCACGTTGACACCCCGCGTTTCTTTTACTCTTAATAATCATGCAATCCTTATACTTTTATACCTTCACAGCACTCGAGGTGATCAAAGTACTTTCCAACACTTTCAACAATGCGAAAAAATAACACAAAGTCAACAAAAGAAAAGTGTGACTGGATTACTGAGTGTTAAGAGCCAGTAAATAAACACATACATTTGAATGGGGAAGGAAACGCTCTCTTTATTCAAACTCCAACAGACGCCTTTATATCTCCAGCGCAGCGTCGGAGCGAGTCATGGAATATGCAGGAGCCGAGCACACGCACCAGACTCAAGGAGCAGATACTTTGAAAGTCAAACGGCTTCGGGGCCAAGGCTCGTGTTCAACGGCGGCGTCTCATTATTCAATTATTGCTGATGAAAAAGACGTTTTGTGGCGCGGACATCAGAGGGGAGGATTAGCGGGTTTCTCGTCTCGTTTCCTCGTCTCGTTCCTCGTCCCCGGCCTTGTTTGACAAAGTCTGAATCTAATCCTCTGGAAAACTTCACATCTTTGGCGCTTTCAGGTCATCGGATCTGAGCCGCACGTGACTGAGGCGATGTAGATGGGTATTAGAGCGGTCTGGGGGACGAAATGGTGCAAGGGTGCTCTCCGGCGGTGCAACGGTCAGTGCTTCCCTGTTATGGGCCATTACTGTCCTAATTGTAATCTGACTCACGCTGCAGATTAGCGTTTGATCGGCTTGTTTTCTCACGTGAGCGGGGCGAGAGCACTGCCGTAAACTGCAGGTAAATTAAACCACCGTTTTTATTCAGGGATATTGTTTTTAGTGTTGCTCAGCATTGATCATCACATTTGTTGTGCCTTATACACGATGTATGAGATAAGAGACATAATTAGACGAAGAATACATAAAATGTATTACTGATACTACATGTAGCATTTATTTTTTTAACTAGCACTAATTATATGTAGCAGTAGAAGGGTCTATGTTTGGGCCTGGATCAGAAGTCTATGGTTCGTCTGCTGGAGCTGGTGTGATAATTAAGACAGGAATTATGAATGTTTCAGTGGTGATGGCGCCATATAATTTAGTATATATATATACATATATATATACAAATATATATATATATATATATATATAGTATTTAAGTATTTGCAACAACAGAAATAATAATCAGACCAAATATAGACTGCAGTATTGATAAAGAGAAAGAGGAAAGAGCACTTTGAGCTGGCTTTGTGTTCAATGAGTTGCAACTAAAATGTCCAATAGAAAATAAAATAATCCAATTGCAACGATACAGGTCCAGTAAAATGTCAGAGCAGCAGCACACGAGGGTTTATTACATTCAATGGGGGATTGTCCAAAGAGTCATTCATGTGGGTGCACAGATGTAACATACAGGCTTTAAAAGAGAGTGGAGGGAGAGGCAGCGTCAGCCTCCTACTGGAGCCGCAGGCTGTGTCAGCCTCCTACCAGAGCCACAGCCTCCTACCAGAGCCACAGGCTGTGTCAGCCTCCTACCAGAGCCGCAGGCTGCGTCAACCTCCTACCAGAGCCACAGGCTGTGTCAGCGCCTCCTACCGGAGCTGCAGGCTGCGTCAGCCTCCTACCAGAGCCACAGGCTGTGTCAGCGCCTCCTACCAGAGCCGCAGGCTGCGTCAGCCTCCTACCGGAGCTGCAGGCTGCGTCAGCCTCCTACCAGAGCCACAGGCTGCGTCAGCCTCCTACCGGAGCTGCAGGCTGCGTCAGCCTCCTACCAGAGCCACAGGCTGTGTCAGCGCCTCCTACCAGAGCCGCAGGCTGCGTCAGCCTCCTACCAGAGCCACAGGCTGTCAGCCTCCTACTGGAGCCGCAGGCTGCATCAGCCTCCTACCAGAGCCACAGGCTGCGTCAGCCTCCTACCGGAGCTGCAGGCTGCGTCAGCCTCCTACCAGAGCCGCAGGCTGCGTCAGCCTCCTACCAGAGCCGCAGGCTGCGTCAGCCTCCTACCAGAGCCGCAGGCTGCGTCAGCCTCCTACCAGAGCCGCAGGCTGCGTCAGCCTCCTACCAGAGCCACAGGCTGCGTCAGCCTCCTACCAGAGCCACAGGCTGCGTCAGCCTCTTACCAGAGCCACAGGCTGCGTCAGCCTCCTACCAGAGCCACAGGCTGTCAGCCTCCTACTGGAGCCGCAGGCTGCATCAGCCTCCTACCAGAGCCACAGGCTGTGTCAGCCTCCTACCGGAGCCGCAGGCTGCGTCAGCCTCCTACCAGAGCCGCAGGCTGCGTCAGCCTCCTACCAGAGCCGCAGGCTGCGTCAGCCTCCTACCAGAGCCACAGGCTGCGTCAGCCTCCTACCAGAGCCGCAGGCTGCGTCAGCCTCCTACCAGAGCCGCAGGCTGCGTCAGCCTCCTACCAGAGCCGCAGGCTGCGTCAGCCTCCTACCAGAGCCACAGGCTGCGTCAGCCTCCTACCAGAGCCACAGGCTGTGTCAGCGCCTCCTACCAGAGCCACAGGCTGTGTCAGCGCCTCCTACCAGAGCCACAGGCTGCGTCAGCCTTCTACCAGAGCCACAGGCTGCGTCAGCCTTCTACCAGAGCCACAGGCTGCGTCAGCCTTCTACCAGAGCCACAGGCTGCGTCAGCCTCCTACCGGAGCCACAGGCTGCGTCAGCCTTCTACCGGAGCCGCAGGCTGCGTCAGCCTCCTACCGGAGCCGCAGGCTGCGTCAGCCTCCTACCAGAGCTACAGGCTGCGTCAGCCTCCTACCAGAGCCACAGGCTGTCAGCCTCCTACCAGAGCCACAGGCTGTGTCAGCCTCCTACCGGAGCCGTAGGGCTATTAACATTATACAATATATAAATACATAAGTAAATGCACAATCTGCAAATGATCAATTTGCATTCCAGTTTAGCAAACAGGCTGTAGCAATGTGTACATGAGGCCAAACACCCTAGTGTCAGAAGTACATTCAACAGTCATTGTAATAAATAGCATTATATAACACGCATACATAAGGTTGGACAGGCTAAATACAGGGAAAGACATTTGCAATCATTATTAAGTCACAGTAAAAGACACAAACTACAGTTAGTCCGTCCATGCGACACTTCGTCTCAGTCAACACTCACCAAATCCTCAGTATTGTCAAACACGATGGCAGCAACGGACTCGCCACGGACTCTAACAGTGAGTCATAAAAGAGCTTAACTTACAGAACATAACATTAAATAAAAGAGCGAATGTGGTTTGATCGTTTGACACGAGCCTGTCTCATCAGAGAAAGACACCTGCACAGGTTGAATACTGCTCTGTCTGCTCTCATTGGTCGAGCAAGGTCACGTGACTAGGTTGCGTGAAGAACGTGAGTGATGTCATTGTGGGTGTGGTTGCAAACATGGCTGTGCTTGAACGTAGCATGCTGTATATTCTATTACAGATGAGTTTTAACCAGGGTTACACACACAGCTATCTACTGTTGGGCCCTTGAGCAAGACACCTCGCCGCCCCAAGAGCGAATGAGTAAAAGTGATGTGAATGAGTAAATGATTATTTGAAGGACGAAAAGCATCATCTAAAACTTAAGCCCAAATAAGACTTGTTAAGTATCTAAGAACTATTTGAATATTGTTATTGTCCTTGTGCTTGTATTTGTATTTGCATATATGGGTCATTTCAATAAGGTAATAACAAAATGCGTTTGGGGGAAATAAAAGCAGTTTTTGGTGTTTACGAGCAATAAACCAAATGTGTTATGTTGATTATATACATTACATAAATATTTCATCATTTGTGCATTATTGCTTGAGAAGGCTCCCATGCACCGTGAGGAGGTCCTGGTTAAATATTCAGAGCTGTACGAGTTTGAATGGAAAATTACCAGATGAGATTTGCAGAAATTGGTGTAATTTGAGGCAAAGGAGATTGTTTTTGTGTCGGAGCCAGTTTCAGACTCCACAGACATGAGCTGCTTTTAAACACAACTTTTGACAACTAACCAGACTGTGCAACATATCTATCTCCATGGCGACATGCAGATGCCGCCGCCAGGACAAGTAACAGCTCAGATAAAGAGCTGGAACACTTCAAGAATTCTGGGTTTGTTCAAGGCATTTGTTCGGTTTATAACATAAGGAGGAACATTCCAGCCAAACAATAACCAATAGTTTCTGACCCTGAGCCATAAAGTCCATAGTTTACCTCCTTCAAGTGAACATGAAAGACCTTTGCATAAGGAACCATCACATGACAGTTTCCACAGAAGATCTCTCTCTCCTCTATCTTTCTGTCAACAGAAGACGTACAACTACAGAAGACGTGTAACTACAGAAGACGCACAACTACAGAAGACGTGTAACTACAGAAGACGCACAACTACAGAAGACGTACAACTACAGAAGACGCACAACTACAGAAGACGTACAACTACAGAAGACGTACAACTACAGAAAGAAGACATACAACTACAGAAGACGTGTAACTACAGAAGACGTACAACTACAGAAGACGTACAACTGCAGAAGACGTACAACTACAGAAGACGTGCAACTACAGAAGACGTACACCTACAGAAGACGTACAACTACAGAAGACGTACAACTACAGAAAGAAGACATACAACTACAGAAGACGTACAACTGCAGAAGACGTACAACTACAGAAGACGTACAACTACAGAAGACGTACACCTACAGAAGACGTACACCTACAGAAGACGTACAACTACAGAAGACGTACACCTACAGAAGACGTACATCTACAACAACATCAACAACAAGAAAATTAGGACTTTATTTGTTTCCTCTGGGATATTGAAAAGCCCTCACGCTCCCACCGGACACCGTAAAGTCCATGAATTCAAATGTATTTATTTTGTATCAGCAATACCTATTCTTCCTGTCACAACTAACGCTCGACTTCACTAATTAAAGTTCTAGTCCGTCTGAAGCTGTACAAAAAAAACCTTTGAAAGTAAAATCAGACGCCCTTTTGACTCTCACATTTTAAAAATAGTGTGACCTTTTGCATAGGCAAATCGAGCGACAGCAACTCCACCCGCTCTCTCCATCTCACACCACGGAAATAGCAAAAAAAATGATCGTATATAATCTGTAGATCCGTAAATGACCTTCTATAGCCAAAAAAAACGCTGCCACTCGAATCTCGTCAACGCATTAAATTCCTCTCTAACTTAACGTCCCGTGTTTGTCTTCTCAAACTCCTCCGTCTCTTACGCCGGCAGCGCTCGTAGTGTACATGCCACGATCAGATATGAGGCCGGATTACGCTTTAATCTCCGCACTGGATTAAAATGCCACTGACGGAGGAGTGGGCAAATCCTTAGCTCTCTATTCATGGAGGTGAGTGGCCCGGGCGCTCGCATACATCTCGTGTTTAGTATTCGCGGGCAGGTGCGGCGCGTTGCACGTGGCGCACTCGGAGCCGCGCTCTCCGTCCGCCGAATGGTAATGGGATATTTACATTGGAAGACCGATGTCCCACATTAAGGCGGAGGTATATTATATATCGTATTGTATATCAGTCTTCCTGCTTCCAAAGAGTGCACACGCTTTTTTGCTCGCTCCGCTTGCTATCGCTGCTTTCCTTATTTATTTTGCTTTTTAATCAGTTTTTGTCTTCTAAACTGGTTAAGGTCCTATCTGGAAGACAGGAAGTACTTTGTTGAAATTGGTAGCTGTGTCTCAGACCACATGACCCTGACCTGTGGAGTGCCCCAAGAGTCAGTCCTGGGTCCCAGTCCCCTTCTGTTCAACCTCTACATGCTGCCGTTAGGTCAGTTGATATGCAGTGAAAATGTGTCCTATCACAATTATGCAGACGACACTCAGATCTATGTTTCACTATCGGCAGGTGACTATGGACCAGTAGATTCACTCTGTCACTGCATCCAACAGATCAGTTTGTGGATGCAAAACAACTTTCTCCAGCTGAACTCAGACAAGACTGAAATAATCGTTTTTGGCCCACAGAAACAAAGAGAAAGTGTTAGCGGTCACCTCCAGAGTCTCGCTCTAAAACCTACAAACCAAATTAGAAATCTGGGGGTAATAATGGACTCAGACTTGAACTTTAATAGCCACGTCAAATCAATAACATCAGCAGCTTTTTACCATCTAAAAAACATTGCCAAAATCAAAAATATAGTGTCAAAACCGATTTGAAATTTAGAGAGACTTATCCATGCGTTTGTCTCCAGTAGATTAGACTACTGTAACGGCCTGCTCACTGCCCTCTCCAAACGAGCTGTAAAACAGCTGCAGTACATCCAGAACGCTGCTGCTCGGGTCCTGACTAGAACCAGGAAGTATGATCACATTAGTCCTGTTCTCAGGTCTCTGCACTGGCTCCCTGTGGCTCAGAGAATAGACTTTAAAGCAGCTCTGCTTGTGTACAAGTCTCTCCATGGCCTAGCACCAAAGTACATCTTGGATATGTTAGTGCCATATGAACCATCTCGGACTCTGAGGACCTCAGGGACCGGCCTCCTGCTGGTGCCAGAGTCAGGACTAAACATGGGGAATCTGCGTTTCAGTTTTATGCAGCTAAAATCTGGAACAGTCTTCCTGAAGATGTGAGACAGGCTTCTACTCTGACAATGTTCAAATCTAAGCTAAAAACTGTTTTGTTTAGCTGCGCATATGACTGAAAGGATTTTTTCTTTGCACTCTTCTCTTTTGTTTGTGATTTTATTAGTTCAGACAATCAGTTGGAATTTAGTTAATTTTATTGTATTTCTGTTTCTGTAATTTCTTTGTGATTTGAATGCATTTTTCCTGCTGTGAAGCACTTTGAATTGCCTTGTGTATGAAATGTGCTCTACAAATAAACTTGCCTTGCCTATTATTCAGCGGCTGTAATGGGAGAGCCCCGCCGAGTGTGAGGCCGTGCACACATCACGCCGTGGAAAGGACATTTACCAACACGGTGGATTCTAATTGTGTTTAATTTCATGATTGTGAGATAAAATATGTGTTATTCTTTGCTTATATGTTATTCGTTGGATTTGTACAACGTAAACAACCGCTTCTATTCTATGACATGAAAGATACCTGATTAGCTTTATACGGTATTTTCCGGATTATAAATCGCATAGTTTTGGCCTTGGTGCGACTTACACTTATATTTAGACTTATATACTTATACTCCAGCGTGACTTATATGTGATATTATGTGTTATTTTCACACTTGCAACCGCATTTCATACTCCAGTCCCACTTATGTATGTTTTTTTCTTCTCTATTATGCATTATTTGGCTGGTGCGACTTATACTCCAGTGCGACTTATACTCCAGAAAATGCAGTAGTTGTTTTCAGTTGCACTTGAATTACGAATATACATTTCTACGTCATTTTCCCTTTCTGAACTGTAACTAGGTACTGCAATTGTGATTAGATTTGTGATATATATTTAAATGTCTGCTTTATAAACCTCTCCAGGAGCATTTACATTTGAGCGGCTGAAATCTGAAAGTATAAATCCATTTTTGATGGATCCATTTAAAAACATGTTTGTATTATGTCTTTTTGCAAGGAGCATTCTATTATCTAAGTAATTACTGCAGTTGTGATTTGATAATTGCACCGACTCAAATTGCATTTTAATCTGATTGTGATTTATTACGCAGCCCTAATTGGCACTTATTTTGACTCTTATATTAGAATAATACTTTTAGGAGATAGATTTATTTTCCAGCTTGACCTTTTCTCTTAATTGTTTCCATCCTGTTAATAATATCAAGAGTTTGGTGGTCTAAAGTATAATCACATTCAGCTCTTTTACAGTAGAATAACTTCAGTAACAGATAATCACTTCACGTATGTAAGAACCATAGTTTATAATGTGATAATCACTTTCCACCATTTCACGCTTTGTAAATAACAGGATTTACCCGTTTGTTCATTTTATACTTCATTATTCATCCCCACGATCTGTGCATTTGAACAGAGACATTAGTGCATCACCAATCATAATTATTCACTATTAACTATGGCTAAATGTCATGTTGTATGTGGCTTAAGCTAGCGGAATGAATTGATTTACTCCAGTATCTTGCTGCACTTATTGAACCATGACTTTGTGTCATCACCAGCTCCTTGGAGATAGATAAGTTATGTCATGCTGTGGAAAGCAACTGTACTGTATATCTTCTGTGGAGATATACAGTACATGTGACCCTCAGCTAAGTTAAGACACCTATTAAATACATTGGTTTAAATATTAGACCCCAAAAATACAGAGGGGATTTTGGATATCTTAAATAGTTATTTTGAATGTCCTTTTGAAGTTAAAACTTTAATACATCAGGGTTACAATCTTTGTAAACTTTTAGAAACATTTGCTGTATGTAGTCTAAATAAGGCCTGATGTTTGTCTTATACACAATACATCAATATATAGATACAAATTAACATCTTATTGTGCAAACTGGACCCTTTACACGAGAGAGCAAACCCAAAAAACACATTTTATGCAGGAATAACTTAAATTGGTGGATCATTT
This sequence comes from Eucyclogobius newberryi, assembly GCF_026437365.1. Classification (NCBI taxonomy): domain Eukaryota; kingdom Metazoa; phylum Chordata; class Actinopteri; order Gobiiformes; family Gobiidae; genus Eucyclogobius; species Eucyclogobius newberryi. The sequence goes on along the minus strand of NW_027315746.1, from coordinate 9,060,613 downwards.
TGCTGTTAAATAATGCCCATGGAAAAGGAAAACTAGTCAAAAGTTGTATTTACTGAATTCGACTCATTGTCATGTAAAAATATGCCGGCACACCCAGGTCTGGACATATTTTTGTAAAAGTTAACACTTGTCGAATTCCCCCTACCGTTCTGACTGATTGTTATGCAGCGAAAGAGTTCAATCTGACAATAACAGGCCGTTTCACAGCAGCCACGTACAAAAGCACAAGTTATTTCCAGTGATCACAGATTGATATTCACTAACACAAGCTGGAGACACTGAACAAAAGACTCAGATGTCCAAAGTATTCATTTAAGTAAAGGTGAATGTCTCTTATTCTCTTATCTTTTTTTGGGCTTGTTACAGGTGAGATCTGTGGAGTGGAGACCCTGTACACCGTAAGAATGCATATTTTTCCAGATATTTTTTAATCAATAAAAAAAAAGTTTAATGCCATACTGAGGAACAAGCCAAAAGGCAAAACAAGAACATCTCCACGATATATAACAAATCAAAATACATCTAAGTTAGTGATGAGCAAAGTGCTCATTTCAAATCACAAATGTACTGCGAAATCGCCAGGTACAATTTATCATAACATGAGGAAACATGACAGAGAATTGCAGCATCTACTCTTAACTTAAACTTGGAACGATCTGTAACTTGAATTTTGGTGTTTGGCTATTTATATATTTATTATATTTATGTATTTCATTTATGTATTTATTTATTGTATTAATTGTATGTATTTTGTATTTTGCATTTTTATATTTTGAATTTTTGTATTTATTTTGTTTTGTATTGATTGTATTTGATTATATCTATTTTTTTTATCTTCCTGCTTCCGAAGAGTGCACACGCTTTTTTGCTCGCTCCGCTTGCTATCGCTGCTTTCCTTATTTATTTTGCTTTTTACTCAGTTTTTGTCTTCCAAACATTTTTGCTTTAGACTTTTTCAAGTAAACCAAGGATTTTAAGAACATTTTTTCCAGTTTTAACGACATATCTGACGCCAGCGACATGTCCGGGAAAAGAAGGGAGAAAGACTGTGAACGCTGTCGGAAATATCAACAAGAAATTAATGAGCTGAAAACACGGATATTTGTTTTGGAATCTGAAAAAGTTCTTCACGATACCATTCCTGTGTCAACCGATGGTAAGAAGAGCACACTTTTTACAAGAAAAACTGCTACTTTCAACCTAAACCGCAGTGACTCTGTGTCGTTTCCAAAACTGTCTAAAAACCAGAAAGACCAGGCTGTTTCTTGGAACAAACTTGGAGCAAAGCCTAAACGATACAAAGATAACGTGAAGTCACCTAAAATACAGCTCACCAACAGATTTTTACCACTTTCAGAGATGGAATTAAATGAAAAAAGGAAAGATGACGTGGCCAAAATACAGCGAGGAGGATCTGTGCCAGGAGCCAAGGTCACGCAGATTGTTTTGGTTGGGGAAGGCGCGATAAGTCACGTGACGCATGAAAAGATAAACACACATTCTTTTCCAAGTGCCACTGTTTCTGAGATAACGTCACTCCTTCCATATATTATGGTCAAGCATGGAGGAGCTAAACAGCTGATTGTGCACGTGGGTGCAGTGGACATGCGGCGGGAACAGACTGAAGTTTTGAAAAAAGACTTCTTGAAGTTATTCGACGTGCTTGATAAAATGGAAATCAAAACATTCATAAGTGGACCTCTTCCAAACATCGACAGGAGGATAAACAAGTTTAGCCGGCTTCTTCAGCTGAACACATGGCTGTCCAAAGAGTGTTCCCCGAGAGGAATACACTACATTGAGAACTTCTATCTATTCTGGAAACGAGAGGACCTGTTTAAGAGAAATGGCCCCCACCTATGCAGAGGTGGAGTGAGGGTGCTGACAGAGAACCTGCTCCACGCTCTGAGGCATTGGACTGGGCCTGGACAGGGTCCTGAGCAGATAGTTAGAGAAGAGAGGAATGAGAGAAGAATTCCTGCTCCATCAGCCAGAGACCGAGCCAATGTTTCAACATCAAAAGCACCACAACCTCAGCCTCCACCAAAGGATTCATCAGCAGCTGCTCCACCACCACCAGCAAAGGATTCAGCTCCAGCTGCTCCACATTCACCTCCACCGCCTCCAGCAAAGGAACAATCTTCAAAGGCCTTGGACCCATCTGTGACAAGCCCAACAACATCACTGTCATCGCCCCTGCCTTCACACCAGCCCTGGGTTCCCCCTGCAACATCTACTCCCACTAAAGATTCATCATTCTCCTTCTAATCTCCACTCTCACCCATGGGCCTTCCCAGCCATTTTGAAAGTCTGATCAAATCAGGCATTAAGATGGCTCCACTCACGCCCAATATAGCAAGGGCTATGTCAATACTTCTGCACAAGCCAACTACACCAACAAAAGCCCCACCACCCATCGCCCCTCGCCTCTCACCTGGTCCCAAACTCTCCTTGGCTACAAAAGCCCCACCACCCATCCAACCTCGCCTTTCACCTGGTATCTCCCATAGCTAGGATGCACTGTTACCCACCAGATTTCTAAAGTCTGTGCTGAACAGTTTGTTAGCACCATTCACTCACATAGTTAACATGTCGCTTCAATCTGGAACATTCCCAATGTCTTTGAAAACTGCGGTCATAAAGCCTTTCCTAAAGAAGAGCAGTCTTGATGCCGCAGTACTGAGTCATTACCGGCCCATCTCTAATCTGCCATTTTGGGGCAAAGTCCTTGAAAAGGTTGTTTACCAACAGCTCACAGATTTCCTCTTAATAAACAACTCACGCCTGAACACTGACACGGGCAAAGCCTCAGTCTTAATTCTATTAGATCTGAGTGCTGCTTTTGACACTGTCGATCATGGGATCCTCTTACAGAGACTAGAGGACTGGGTGGGCATCACTGGCACTGCCCTAAACTGGTTAAGGTCCTATCTGGAAGACAGGAAGTACTTTGTTGAAATTGGTAGCTGTGTCTCAGACCACATGACCCTGACCTGTGGAGTGCCCCAAGGGTCAGTCCTGGGTCCCCTTCTGTTCAACCTCTACATGCTGCCGTTAGGTCAGTTGATACGCAGTGAAAATGTGTCCTATCACAATTATGCAGACGACACTCAGATCTATGTTTCACTGTCGGCAGGTGAATATGGACCAGTGGATTCACTCTGTCACTGCATCCAACAGATCAGTTTGTGGATGCAAAACAACTTTCTCCAGCTGAACTCAGACAAGACTGAAATAATCGTTTTTGGCCCACAGAAACAAAGAGAAAGTGTTAGCTGTCACCTCCAGAGTCTCGCTCTAAAACCTACAAACCAAATTAGAAATCTGGGGGTAATAATGGACTCAGACTTGAACTTTAATAGCCACGTCAAATCAATAACATCAGCAGCTTTTTACCATCTAAAAAACATTGCCAAAATCAAAAATATAGTGTCAAAACCAGATTTAGAGAGACTTATCCATGCGTTTGTCTCCAGTAGATTAGACTACTGTAACGGCCTGCTCACTGCCCTCTCCAAACGAGCTGTAAAACAGCTGCAGTACATCCAGAACGCTGCTGCTCGGGTCCTGACCAGAACTAGGAAGTATGATCACATTAGTCCTGTTCTCAAGTCTCTGCACTGGCTGCCTGTGGCTCAGAGAATAGACTTCAAAGCAGCTCTGCTTGTGTACAAGTCTCTCCATGGCCTAGCACCAAAGTACATCTTGGATATGTTAGTGCCATATGAACCATCTCGGACTCTGAGGACCTCAGGGACCGGCCTCCTGCTGGTGCCAGAGTCAGGACAAAACATGGACCGGCCTCCTGCTGGTGCCCAGAGTCAGGACAAAACATGGGGAATCTGCGTTTCAGTTTTATGCAGCTAAAATCTGGAACAGTCTTCCTGAAGATGTGAGACAGGCTAAAAACAGTTTTGTTTAACTGCGCATATGACTGAAAGGATTTTTTTCTTTGCACTCTTCTCTTTTGTTTGTGATTTTATTAGTTTAAAAAATCAGTTGGATTGATAATTTTTAATTTAGTTAATTTTATTGTATTTCTGTTTCTGTAATTTCTTTGTGATTTGATGCATTGCAAAAAAATCATTTTTCCTGCTGTGTGAAGCACTTTGAATTGCCTTGTGTATGAAATGTGCTCTACAAATAAACTTGCTTTGCCTTGCCTTGCCTTTATTGTATTGAATTTATTGAACATTTTTAATTACTTAATTTTATTCATGAATAGCAGCATAAACCATATATTTATTGTATCTCCTTTTGAGTTAATCTTCTCACTCTCGACACCCAAAGACGTGCAGTTGTTTGGAGCATTTCTAGATCATCATCTTCCATTGTGATGAAGGTCAGCCTCCTGCTTGTCGTCACAGAAACGTCAGGTCACACACGATGGTGATGTCTGAAGATGATTACACAGAAACACATGTATTTAACCACAGTGTAGCCCCCACGCTCCCCCTTTAGCCACGCCCCACAGGTGTTACCTTCCATCACAGGTGAATGGCACAGAACGCACAGTACAAGCTAAACCTGGTCACAGAGTGCACACTATTTTCGACGTATAACCAAACACTTCTCATTTTTCATTGTCGTTACCGCTCCGGATCTGTCGGCGTTTTAGCTTTAGATTGCGTTCGTCATCGAGCCCAGAGCCGGAGCTGCAGGAGAGTTTTGTTCCTCTGTCACTGAGTCAGAGCCGAAAGCGAACATTTCACAGCAAGGAAAATAATAAGACGTTGATGTGGAGAAGTGACGTCAAAGAAGGAGCGACTGTGATGTAAAACACTCAACATAAAACTGTTGAATACATTCCACATTCGTACATATGATCGTGGAGTAGTTTCGAGATGGTGATGACATAGACAGTGGGTATTGTACGGAAAAGCAGGAGAATCAGTTGTTCCACCCTGACCACTTTTACTCGTGCACTTCCGTCGTTTCAATGGACAACGAGAGAAAAGTCTCGCTGCTAAGGCATTATACGTAGTTGTAGTAGGTTTATTTAAGTAAAATGTTCAGTGTTCATGAGCAACGACAAGTCAACACTGCAAACAGCATGAAAACAGCTTTATTAAACCTCTGCCGTTTTAGCTGTTGTGCTGGATGTGTATTTGAGATTGAATTGCTATTAGAATTTAGGTGTTTAATGTAGTGATTAATGTAGTAGTCTGTAATAAAACCATGGACTGTTGTGCCCAGCGTCCGGTCAATATCCTTCAGGAAGTGGAGGGACTCACAGCCGCCACCTGAATTGCTTTGATATTAAAATATATTTTCTCACGCTCGGCCCTCTGCTGCGCACCACCGCGTGGACTTGAACGGATGAGTCGGAAGCTGCTCACGCTGGATTCTTGCTGTGAGTTTGAAAAGTGAGAAACCTTGTGACACTTCCGGCTCACAGACTGCTCGAATACAACAAACACGCACGCTCCTCGATGGTTTTGTAGCCGCAGCAGCTACCTTATTTTCCGGACTATATAAATCGCACTGGAGTATAAGTCGCACCAGCCAAAAAATGCCTAATAGAGAAGAAAAAACATATATAAGTCGCGCTGGAGTATAAGTCGCATTTTTAGGGGAATTTTTTATTATAAAATCCAAGACCAAGAACAGACATTTCATCTATAAATGCAGTTTAAAATAATAACAGATGAGAGAACATGGTGAATAGGTGTACGTATGCTAACGCTAACACCTTCAGCTACATGACGTATGCTAACGCTAACACCTTCAGCTACATGAGGCACAGACAGAACTGTGGTAAGTGTCTGGTATGTTAACGTAACATATGAACAGTTATTCAGATAACTATAGCATAAAGAACATGCTAACAAGTTTAGCAAAGCATCAGTTTTACCCCAAATCACTAAATCCACTGAATTCTTCTTCCTCTGTGTCACTTCTAAACAACTCCAGAAACTCCAGAGGTAGAGGAAGTGTGGATTCTTCTTCTGCGTCGCATAGAGCCTAGAGCGCCCTCTTGTGGTTGCCAGTGTGAAAATAATGAATAATATCACATATAAGTCGCACTCCAGCGAAAACTATGAAAAAAGGTCAAAAACGATGAAAAAATGTGCGACTTCTAATCCGGTACCTACATAATTGCAGCCTTTGTTCCCATTTCAACTCGATATATCGTCGCCAAAGTACAGACACGTACAACATACTACCACATTATAACGTACATTTAATCGTGCACATTCCTTGCATTGAAGTCCACATTTTAATCCCCTCTTGTGTTGCGCATTACAATTCCACTGTTGCTGCCTTCTGACAACCATCCAAATCCACTACGAAGCTTACTTTTGGAGAGGAAACCCAGCATTTCCACACACAGTAGACTTGAGTAAGCGGACGCGGCATTTGGCGCTCCATTCCCACATCTCTTACTCCAAACTGCCAGGTCCAAAGTAAACGTTCCCATCGTTTAGCTCATGATTGCACATGATTGCCGCTCACAAACAACAGAAGGTGACTCGGAGGGGGAGCCGCGGCGCACTATTTACCACGTTCACAGAGTCTTAACATTGATTGACAGCCATAAACACCTCCATACATAAAGCCAGTTCAAAGAGGTTGATTTGCATCCACAACAAGATGTTTTTTGACAATTTCCCAGCTGCTCGCGGTGGGTAAACTTTCGGGAGATAATGATCGCGCCTGACAGATTTAGTGCAATCAGGTACTTTCTCTACTGCGTCGTAACGAGGACACTTTCAAAGCAACTCGTAAGAAAAGGAGATGAGGAGAAAGACGGCGCTGTCCAAAGTTTACGATTTTTGGCGGGAAGTGTCTGGACAACTTTTTGGGAAGCCATTTTGGACGCGGAATTCAAATGTGGGTTTGTGTTTTCAGCTGTACAAACGGTGACGCAAACATGAGCTACTTGGGTGGAAGAAAACTCTTTTTTATTGTATGTTAGTTTTCTTAGTCCGTGTACTGTTCTGCTTGGTACGATTTAATAGTTTTTTCATAAATTGACCGTCTATTAAGAACGTTTGTGCACTTTTGTTCCATACTTTATCTTTGCTGCTCTCTTTTTGGAACAATAATTTGTTTTTTAGTTGCTTTTTAGTGAGACAAACAAAAAAATGACAATAACAAAATTAAATAGATATTAAAATTATACAGAAAATGCACAAAAATTGAATAAATAATAATAACAAAAAAATTATAATTAAAAAAAATAGAAAGGTAAAACGGGTGGGGAAGGATTGGGGTACAGTTCAGAGTTCCTGGATGTTAACATGCATTTACACAGATATTTTCAGCAATATATTGATGGACACACATACCCACATATATACGTGTGTATGTGTATATTCCTACACATATTCAGTAATATACACTGTATGCCTAGGCCCACCAGTGCACCCGCAGCACGCACACCCATACAACCATCAGCACAGACAGACACATACATGTAGATATATTCAAGTTCATAGTTTACAGTATATAACAAATATGAACCATTCTTATGTTTAGTTTGTTCCAAGTGGAGTTCAACTGTAGTCCATGGGCCAACAATGAGGTTTGTAACATTCCGTTCCAAGGCCAACGCACAACAGGAGTTTTTCATCTCATTCTGGCAAACCTGTGTCTTTGTTAGTCAGATGTCTCGCTCGCTGTATCAGTCGGATACGAAAATGGAGCGGAGAACGTCAGATGGAGAATGGAGTGGCAGATGGAGGAGAATCAAGAGGAAAACTCCCAACCTTTGTGTCACCCCGGCGGTAACATCAGCACCGTTTGATCGGTCGTGTTGCGCGTGCATCTGGTGTTTTGTCCTTGAATGGCAGAAGTGTGGAAAGAATAATTAGAGAGAAATCTGGTATTGTGTTATGTCATCGCAGGTTCATTCACAAGTTCAAACCTGCGAAACAAAGAGGAACTAAAAATAACGTGGCAGACTTGTTTATATATTGGATAGCATTTTTATCAGCTTCGGCGGCCATCTTGTCCGAGACGGTGAGCGCTGGAGGATGACTGGATGATGGCCCGTGTTGGTTTTTCTCCCACATTATTTCCAGGCTAAATGATTAAAAGATCACTAAGAAAATGGAGAAGAAGCTCAACAATATTCGACTTTGACACGGTTGTCGGGGGGGCCTGTCAGTCAAACACAAATCGCTTCGGGACAAAATGTCTCATCCAGTTTATGTTATTGATCCGTGTGGGGCTGCGTGAATGTTCAGAGCTGTAACCAACTTCCAACTGTAATCAAATGAACTGTTCTCAAACCTACCTCTAATGCTGACCTCATCCTGACATCGGTATATCGTTGAAAATGTGAGAAATGAAAAGCTTTTATGGCATCCCTTTGACCTCCGCCGTTAGCCCAGTTTCTGACATAAAAACATAAAAAACAGGGCCTACACCTCAAACATTTGTCAAAAACATTGTCCAGATGGCAACTGTTGAAACTGAAGAACTGAACAGAATATAAAATGGTCTTGGTTTGTCAGAAATGGACCAGGTTGTAGTACTAGAGAGACTAGTAGAGTATTAGTATTACGTGTATTTGTATCTGACCCGTGACCACTTCACAGCCTGTTTTAACCGCAGTATCGCTCTGTATTTGTATATATGGTGTCTAAGTGGAGTCTCTCAGTACAGTCCAGCTCAGCGATCCTTCTCCAAACACCACGCGCTCCATCGGCAGCTCATATCGATTTGCTGATGAATGCCCCGGCCACCTACTCGCTCCCCCACCACGGGACCACCACCTCCCCCCCGAGCCTGAGCAATCTCTGCATCAACTTCAACACATGATGGAAGGAATTCAGTTTAGTCGGGGAAGAGGAGTGACAGATCTGTGGAGTACGGGAGCTTACAATGAATTTAAGATTGTTAAATTGGCAATTTTGGGGAAATTGAGTTGAGAATTGTACAAAAGTAAATTGGAGTTGTGATATTAAGGGCCTGTGAAAGCTGGTCTCTCACTCAAAACTCAATATTTTTAAACCTATGCTTGAAATATTATGTGAAAAGCTGATTGTTTTGTGAATAAAATTGATTGTAATTATTTTTTTTTTTAATTCCAATGTCAGATCACAGTTTTTGACAAATGTGTTTTACAAATTACTTTTTTCTCACCTTAACGAGGGATTTGCAAATCGATTCTCCTGCGAGTACTGATGCTTTCAATACTCAAATTCAATACTCTAATACTATAATTGATTGAATTCTTACTCTGCAAAAATGTGTCATAAAATTGGCCAATATTTTACACAATTGCTCTTAAATTTAAAGATTGTTGATATTTCAGTAGCACTTTTATCAATATAAGTTGTGTGTATGAGTTTGTAAATACTGTCAATACTTGCACATATTAATGTACGAGATATACACACACTGAATTGGAATAGCATCAAAAGCAAAAACAAATCTGGTAATGCAAATGCCGAGACTGAGGAAGTTAAGGACGTTTGATAATTGTGAAGAATTCGATTGGATTAAGCATAATTCATATCTTAAAACAAACTGGAATATAACAGAAGTTCAGCTCTGAATGTGGTAACAGCCTCATGCTCCTGCGTTTTACAGTCGTACAGTAGAAGAAAAAGCAGATTTGACATTTGCTGTAGCGAGAGGGGCGTTCCAGCTGGACCACCGGACCACTGAACCCACTTCCTCCCCCACTTCCTCCCCCAATTCTCTCCTCTCCAGCGCAGATGAAATATGCAACAGGAACTGGGTTAAATTTAGACCGATTTTCTATTGGCAAAATCTGATCCACTTTCCGCCTTCTAATATGATCAAAATGTGTCCCTTGAGGTCTTTGTGTCAGAGAAATACACTTTATTATAAAACCCTGTAGTGGCAATTTTCTTGATGAAATTGTGCAAAGATGTGAAGCTTTGTGGGAAAAAGATTCAGTTGTAAATCTGTTTTTTTGAGTCAACAAGACAAGACAATTTTACTTTCATCCAAAAGTCATTCTCAATCTGGGTACCCGCTCTGAGCTGTGGCAGTGGGCAGGGGTTACGTTGTTGTGCAGGCCAAACCCCTGAAAATCATTGGTTTAACTTGCTTGTGAATTTCTTGAACAGTCAAATATGTAAACCGTGTTATTGAAACGCATTTATGATTTATGAATTTATATTCTTTTTTCAAATTACTCCAACTTGATTAATAGAAACGCCTATACACACTCTTAGGTGGTGAGGTGTTCTAAGTAACATTTTCTTACTTCCAATGTTGGACTATCTGCACTTTACTCAAGTCATATTCTGGGCACTAAACAGTTACGCGTTCTACTCCGCTATATTTCTAAAAAGGCTCAAAGACTCATTTGTGGAGCAGCTTTTCGTTGCTTTTTTTGTCCAATTTAAAGCCTCATGATTCTCACTCTAAATACTTTTTGTGCTGATGTGGTGTTACAGACTCGCAACAGAGAATTATTTTTGAAGGTGCAAAGTTATTTCTGACGTTGGCAGCACTTTAAAATGATGATGAAATGAAAAGTGCTTTTATTGCTTCAGACAATAATTCAAGTCATCATTTGGAGATACTTTGACTTGTGTTGGAGTAATCTATGACCACGTTTGAGTAATTAAATGAAGTACTTTGACCATCTCTTCATCTATATCATCTAAAGGTTATCTACTTTATCATTTTGTAATCTCTTCAGTAATCATGTAGTCTCTATGGGCGTTTTGTGGGAGGAAAGGAAACTCTCTTGTTCATATCTGTGAGTTTCACATCTCTCTCTCGACTCCACACGTCCCCCGACCCTCTGTGCTCCTCTGTTCTCTGAAGACCACCAGATGTGTTGGAAAAGCCAGGATTTCAGAGCCCAGCGTGCGGCCCAACCCTCTGTGAGACCAGACACCGGCCACGACCGTTTGACCACTCTCATTACGACAAAATGTGCCTTTTATGGACGCTATCGCAGAGAATGTGACTGCGGAGAGGCAGATGGTCGTCGTAACAAACTGAACTTTCTTGGACACTTTCGGTATGTTAGGAAAGCCACCAGAAAGTGTGATCCAAATGACACCAGTCGCCTGAATATGTTGATTTTTCACTGCCAACACATTAAGAATAAATGCATTCATTAATTCATCTGTCGCTGTTCATTTGTGTCAGACCAGTGCTGCGTTTTCCAACACCCCGACATATTTCGGACGCCTTTATGGACCAATGCAGAAGAGAAACACACAGACTGGAACATGCCTGGAGGCCGGTGACACATAAGGGCTTGTGGACAGGCTGACAACAGCTGTCAGTCAGCGTTTAAGAATCCTAGCATTAAATATTAGCCCAGTACGATGAGCACCAGCTATGTCCCGAACATGTGTCTTTGTTCTGCATCCAGGACGGGCATCAGACACCTCTGGGGGTCTTTGTGCCAGCCAGTAAGGTGAGCCCCGTATATGAATTGCAATATGAACTCAGAGATCACTGTTGTTAAATCACGTTCCCATATGTCTTTAAAGGAGATGGTATTTGGGAGTTGACTTTGGAGTGAGATCCGATGTTTTTCATTCCATTGTAGGTGATTTAACGAATCAATTCCTGCTTCAGATGAAAGTGTGGATTGCATCTTAATCGCAAATTACATTAAACTGGTCGATTTCAAGTTTTGTATAAAAGACTGATCTAAAATGGTACTAAAAATGTGATAAAACGTCACTGTAACTAATATTTGTGTACTTTTTACTTGATACAGATTCAGCAATTGTACATTATTGCAGCACATTTAGTTGAGTACACATTTACCTCTGCTACTTCCAAGCCTGAAAGTTATCCTCCAGTGCACCGGCCCCTGAAAAAAAAAGTACACCGCTTCTTTTATAACCCTTGAATCTTAAATAACAGCGAATCCCCAGCGTGCGAGTTTCAACCTTAAATTCATCTCTCTTGAAGGACAATGGCAGATAAAAGCCATCTGTCCTGCATCCGGCTCGTCTCGCCAGTCCCTTTCCCCCCGGTGCGTCCCGAACCAACCCGCGCATCCCAAGCAGCGGCGATGATCACACCGCCGGACGGAGAGCAATGTAATCCCAACAGCAATCAATATCCCTGGCCCTTCTCCAGCCCCTGCCTTTTCCGCTGAATGTAAAATATCCCCCAGCAACGTTTAGCCCTGCTTTAATTATTCTCTCAAAGTCATCAGCGAACAGGGACCAATAGCGTGCTGCCGCCGCCGCCGCCGCTGCTGCTCCGTACTACAAATGAAGCAATGTTTTTGTGTCGGGGGCTTTAAGCTTTGCGGCGCTGCGCGGGGAACGGGCCCGTGAATGATGATGGTCGCAGAGGTGTGCTGGCGTGTGCTGCAAAACATTTGGGACAATTACTTTTAGGAGAGAGGGAAAATGGGCCTGAAAGATGAGCTGGAGTTTTGTAAAGTTTTGAGTGAAAAGGCTGGACACAAAGGCTTGACTGCGTGCGTGGCGGTAAAAGCACAGTATGTACATGTTCTGGTGGTGGTCCGCTGTTTGACTCTCTCAGCGCGGGGGAAGTCTGTACATTTGCTCAGTGTAGGAAAACATGTGGAAAATGGTACCCTAACTGTACATTCACGCCACAACGGACGCTCAGGAACATTCAACAACAACTTTATTTCTTGTAAAGACTGATGGTCAAATCTTACGCCAGAGCGACTTACATGTGATATTAGTCGTTATTTTCACTCTGGCAACCGCATTTCACATGTTGATTATTTTCACACAGACAACCACAAGAGGGCGCTCTAGGCTCTAAGCGACGCAGAAGAAGAATCTGCACTTCCTCTACCTCTGGAGTTTGTGGAGTTGTTTAGAAGTGACACAGAGGAAGAAGAATTCAATGGATTTAGTGATTTGGGGTAAAACTGATGCTTTGGTAAACTTGTTAGCATGTTCTTTATGCTAAAGTTATCTGAATAACTGTTCATATGTTACGTTAACATACCAGACACTTACCACAGTTCTGTCTGTGCCTCATGTAGCTGAAGGTGTTAGCGTTAGCATACGTCATGTAGCTGAAGGTGTTAGCGTTAGCATACGTACACCTATTCACCGTGTTCTCTCATCTGTTGTTATTTTAAACTGCATTTCAAGTTTAAATGTCTGTTCTTGGTCTTGGATTTGATCAAATAAATGTCCCAAAAATTTGACTTATACTCCAATGCAACTTATATATTGTTTTTTTCTTCTCTATTATGCATTTTTTTTGCGATTTATACTCTGGAGTGACTTGAACCCCCGGAAATACGGTTCTCATGCTGTGTTGAAAGGCATTATAAGCAGTTTAGTCTTAGGGTTTCCTCCACAAAGAGTGTTAAACCTGCGTCGCATCGAGCCGAAATATCACCTGTGGATCTGAAAAGCCTGTTCACTGTGTCATTTAGCGTAGTGATATCAAAGAGGGAGTTAAATGTTGCTTGACTACTACTGCAAGATTGATGCTTGAACATGTGTGTCTGGTGTGGTAATCCGTCCATACAAACAAACTCAGAACTGAATAGACTTTTGTGTGATGGGAGTAAAAGAACACTCATCCCATCATGCAAATATTTGAGGAGACTGTTAGCAAACAGGCGACTCTCTTGACTATCCAGCTAATAATAAGAAAAGATATCTGAACTGGTAGAAAAACAAGACTTCTCCTGATTTGAATGTACCTCTTAAGTTCAGGCCATAGAGCAGAGCAGGTAGTGTTCTGCAAGTCTGAGTCTTATGTCTATTTTTATGTGTATTTTATCCGTGTCCAATACAAAATGAAGTCATCTTGAACCTTTAGAACGCTGTAAAAGCTATTTCTATTCAAATCCCGAAGAAGACGGACAAAGCAGGGTTAGGAACTTCCAAATGTGTGCAAACCAAATATGCAAACCCAAGCACTGTCAGTTTGCTGAGGTGCCCCCCAAAAAAGAAAGAAAAAGCTGGGAGCAAACAAGACGCATTCATTTCAAAACACCTGTAAGAATTGATTGTTTTGTCTGACACCTCTGAATTAAAAAAAATAGATGCGTTGTATTGGGATAAGGTTGTGTTGTTGCCAGAGTTTAAGCTGATTGTTTCTCTACTGCTCAGTGGCTGTGACTCTAGATTGGATTCGGGGGGAAATAGATGGAAGTTTGCCCCATGTTTTTATATAAAGGCTCTTCGCCGATGGCTTAATCCTCACAATACATGACAGTGCTGAGGCTGCAGTTTCCACATAACACTTTACTTGTCTGGCAACACGAGCATCGTCTGGGAGACTCACAACTAAATAGATTCCTTACGTTGAATAATAAGGTTGAAGGAAACATTCTCCTATCGTCATACATACAACTTTTAGAGGTAAAAGATTGTATCCTAAACAGCGCTGAAGGATGTTGTTACTGATACAAGCGTCATAAATACAAGCCATATACTGTATTCAGCGTTTTCTCCAGGAACTGTGACCTTTCTTACCCAAAATGAACCATTTCGGAGTCCATAAAGGTACAATGATTCGTTGGGAGTGTCGCTGACGCAGTGTCCATGAAACTTTGAGTATTTCCAGAAAACACAGCAGTTAGACCAATGACATGTTTTATGTCATTGTATGTGTGCAATGCGAATGTGAAAATGTGTAATACCTTATCCTGTGGATTGTGTCGCTCTTGTTCAGAGGAGTGGATGTATTTAAGGGGCTGTACCTGATTTTGACTGTCTTAATGTGAAAACAGAGCAGTTCATTTCAGACTCTGCTGTAGTGCTCACTGACCTTATGCATTCCAACGAGCGGCACCGCTTCTCCTCCGCTGCACCGGCGTTTCCACGTCCGAACACCGGCTGCGCGCTCCCGCACCCGCCGCCCCAGAGGTCTGTACCTGGCCGAAGGTGTGGCCCCAGCCCGCCGCAGGAGCAGAAACGGAGAGCGGGAGCAGCGACACCACCGCCGCCGCCATCGCATGGAACCGAGCACGTCGCAGCTGCTACCTCTTCTTCCACTACATCCACGCGGTAAAAGGGCGCTTCAGCCGGAGAAAAGCAGCACCATACGTCTTTGTTTTGTTAGATATACGTTCAAAACAAACCTGAGTGAGGGGCATTAACTGCATATCAAAATGTTAAAAGCATTTTTTGATTATGAGTTTGATAAAGTGTTATCATATAATACTTAATATGTCAGTATGATTTCTTTACACTGGAATATAGGAGTTTGGGTGCTTTATGACCCTTATCTGGTGGTGGAGATGTTATTGCCTTGGAATATTCCACAGTACGGCATTAATCTTATCTATATCCATATCCTGCAGACACCACCAGGCCAACATGTTTTCCATGTTATTTTTGAGCAACAAAAACTTGTAATTCAACAAATTAAGATAGAAAAGTGAAGCTACACTGACAAATACTCCAGGTAAAACAATAACATCAGGAGTGACATACTAAGTGCACCTTCAGCCATAATCCTTAGAGGTAAAACACTGGCTCGTATATTGTATTGTACTTACTTTGCTCTTCATCCCTTTAACTTCAGCACTACAAATCCTACCTCATCATTTAGTCCGCTGTCACTGTCTGAGGCTTTGTCCCGTGAGATTTACCGTCACATCAGCGGCGTCCCATCACACAAAGCCTGCATAAATATTTGAGTCTGTCCTGCTCCGGCCCAGTCAGCTATAATCGTTCTTTGTTGCCTCGCACCTGGTCTTCGGAGGCGGCCGGGGCACTTCGGTGAGTTGTGTGAGTAGCCGTGGGGGCCCTGGGGCGTCCCCTGGAACAACCCCCCCTCTCAACTGTCTCACCAACTTCAGCTGCAACTTTAGACATGGATGATGCTGATGTAAAATTTAGTCTGAAGGTAGAAGTGACCTCATGTGGGAGAACGCGCAGCTACGTTCAGAGACAAACTGACTCTTATATTTTATAAAAAGCCAGTTTATTAATTTTCCACCTGCTTGTCTCATGGAGTTATTGCTGTTGCCTGGAATGTTCCACAGGATTTAAAGACACAAACTCTGTATTATCTGCTGCTTGTCTTGTGTTTTATGCCCTTTTATGGAACATCCGAGGTAAAAAACAAAACAAAAACATCTGCATGGACAATAGGAGGTTTTGCTCCATAACAAATCCATTATAATTTTTTTAGACCTCATGCTGCGTTCCTGCTGTCTTTGGGTGTCATCTTTTACGACATCTAAATTCAAACTGAACGTTCATAATAAACTTCCATAATACATTTAATACAGTTACTTATTGGATCTGCATTTCCCCTTTTATTACATGTGTACTTGTTGTCATTACTGTACATATAGGTACTACTGGTCTACTTATCTGTTGAGCACAAATTGTACACAAGGCAATTCAAAGTGCTTCACACAACAGGAAAAAAATCATTAAAATCACAAAGACATGACAGAAATCACAAAACATTTTTCTATTCATTCAATTCAACAATTTTGAATGAATCATACATTTGGTCCTTGCTCAGTGATCCAGATGGAAAACAAATCCATTGCACCACACTGGCACACACTCCAGACAATCTTTTCCATATTTATTTGACATGGACGGGCACATCACTTTTAGATTGATTCTTTCCCATGTTTGACCGTCCCTAGATGTTAGTGCGCTATCTGCCTCTGCACACGTCTGTGCTGAGCGCATGTGTATTTTACCACGATTCTCTCATCGATGCCTCACCTTATGTGTGGCGCTTTGTATCTTTAACAATGGACCCAGTCTCGTCTGCCCCTCCCTAGGGTTAGGGTTAGGGTTTTGCTAAACTAATTGTCCCAGACAAGCTCAGGCTCTTCCTGGACTTTGTAGTGGCCTTATTACCAATTGAAAATCTAACCATCTGACAATATGGTTACTGTAATACACTGCTCATTGTTTTTTCCAACTGGACAACTACACAGAAGGTCAGAGAAAACGCCACTTCACGGTCCAGGATGTGACCTCCCAAGTACAACTGGAGCGCAGCATAATTCAACAGATTTGAAAGCAGTTTTTGAATTGATTTGATTGATTTGAAGCAGTTTCTGAACACATTTGAACCACTAATCCTGCTGCACCACAAACGGTAAATGTCAAGTTTGTTAACGGTTTTGAAACATGTTTAATATCGTATACATTAGTTATGAATGTAACGAGGTTAAAGGCCCATTATATGCTCAATGACATTTTCTCGTTGGCCTACACTGAAAAAAGTAGGTTTTTAAATCCCAAACACACACATTTTGTGCTGTGTCTAAATAGTCACGACAGTGTCTTTGCAGTGGTCCGTCTCTCTTTGTATTTATAGTCGATGTCAGTGACTGGAGACAAATACTTCATCCTAAAACACCGTCCTCAGCAATAACGCCATTCAATATACTTGATGGATAAACAGTTGTGGGCACTTTTAGATATTTTACCATGTCTCTGTGTAGCCCATGTTGTCCATCCTCCATTACGCCCGTCCTGGTCTATGACAGTGTGTGGCTCGTATGAAGAAGAGTGAAGCTGCTCTGCCTCAGGGCTCAGGGATAAACCACTGTGCGCTGCTCCCCTGGCTTCAAATGGCTTTTCTTATACTTGGATTAATGTACTGTTGAAAGTACATATACAGCCACTGCAGTCAGACAGGTCAAAGTACTGTATATAGTCAGTGGCAAAACCGTGCAGTACGACCACTAAAGTGCATTTAGGCCAAGGAAGTTAAAGTCAAAGTAATGGGAAAATAACAGTGTTATAATCTGACAACAACAACAACAACAAGAAACATACAAGAAAAAAGAGCATGGATCTCAGCAAAAGGCACTGGTCTTACAATGGTAAAGGTTACTACTATTACTCCTACTCCTACTAAAACTACTACTCCTGCTATCACTCCTACTACTACTCCTCCTCCTCCCCCTACTCCTACTACTACGCCAACAACTTTTACTCCTACTCATCCTACTACTACTACTACTACTATCCCTACTCCTCCTCCTCCTCCTACTACTACCCCTACTCCTCCTACTACTACTACTAATACTATCCCTCCTCCTGCTACTACTACCCCTACAACTACTACTATCCCTCCTCCTACTACTACCCCTACTCCTCCTCCTACTACTACTATCCCTCCTCCTGCTACTACTACCCCTACAACTACTACTACTACTATCCCTCCTCCTACTACTACCCCTACTCCTCCTACTACTACTACTAATACTATCCCTCCTCCTGCTACTACTACCCCTACAACTACTACTACTACTATCCCTCCTCCTACTACTACCCCTACTCCTCCTACTACTACTACTAATACTATCCCTCCTCCTGCTACTACTACCCCTACAACTACTACTACTACTATCCCTCCTCCTACTACTACCCCTACTCCTCCTCCTCCTACTACTACTATTACCCCTCCTCCTGCTACTACTACCCCTACAACTACTACTACTACTATCCCTCCTCCTACTACTACCCCTACTCCTCCTCCTCCTACTACTACTACTATCCCAACTCCTCCTACTACTACTTCTACCATTACTACCCCTACTACCACTACTACTCCTACTACCCTACCTACTAACTACTACTACTCAGAACTAATAAGACACAATACATATCCATATTTTGTTTAAAAGTGTCTCATAACGATAATACGTATTGAATTATGATATATTGTCGTATTGATATTTTGAGTAAAGCCATAACTACTAATACTAATGCTACTATTACTATTAATCACCAACTTCCATGACATAAATTCCTTCGTTACGCTTGCCTCGGCGTTCTTCACCGGCCTACAGACCCTCACCTTCGTCCTTGCGCCCTCGACAGGCAGGTTAACGCGTCAGGTCCGGCCCCTGTTGTTGTCAGTCGTTCACGTTACACCGTCAGATCAAATACAGCTTGGTCAAAAGGATAAAGTGAGACCAAGTATTCGGACGGCCATCTCCGGCTTCCAGCGCGTGTTCCTGTTTGAGCTGGCGCCACAGAACTGGGACAACAGAGTGTTTGCAGTCACCAAACACAGATGTGCAAACTCATGCAAAGGTATGCTGGTTGTTTGGTCGCTGAAAGAGATAAGGAGTAAACACATGGCACAGCGGGCAGACACATTCAACCGGACTTATTTAAATGTGTGAATTGTACTGTTGGGGTGAAGTACTGGATGGGCACAATTCAAAGCTGGGAATTTGGTTTAAATGTCACTTCTAGCACCCATTTTCAGTTTAAAGGACACATGTTACGCAGAGTGGACTTTTTAGAGATTTTAAGGCAAGGCAAGTTTATTTGTAGAGCACATTTTATACACAGGGTAATTCAAAGTGCTTCACGCAGCAGGAAAAATGCATTAAAATCACAAAGAAATGACAGAAACAGAAATACAATCAAATTAACTAAATAAAAAATAAAAAAAACACCTGCCAAATCCAAATTTTTCGGACCACATTGGCAGCATCCCAGACCCTCCTTCACATATTTATTTGATATTGCAGCATGACAGCTGTCTCCGGGATGGACACATCACTTAGATTGATTCTTTCCCATATCTGTGCGCTTTCTGCAAACTTCTTTCTTTCTTTTACGACGACTCTCTCGTCGACGCCTCCACCTGATGTGTGGCGCTTTGTATCTTTACCGACGGACCTAGTCTCATCTGCCCTTAACTCAGGTATAACAACGTTCCCTCATCCAAACAAATATACCTGGAGTTGTAAATAGCTTCATTCTCACTTGTTTGATGAATCCTGTCTCATGAGAATCCCATCTGAGCCTCATAAAAACACTTGGTTTACATGTTTTCAGATTTGTGACGTCACTAGAGGTCTCAGGTGCTGTTTTTAACTCATCACCAACAGACTTCTTCCCAGCATTTCAGCCGTCACATTGCGTTCACCACATCTGCAAAAATGTCATGCTAATCATGTCGGGGAAAGCTAGCTTTTCCCCAATGATAATTCCCTCTGCGACCAGTAGACGGCCGAACAAACCAAGGAACTGATTAGAAAGTTGCAGATCTTTGGAAAGGCGTGTCCGCTCGCAGCAACTTTGCATGATTTAGATTTGTTTTATTTTTTTCCAAGCTCAAGTTTCATTTGTTCTTCGGATCATTTATTTTGTTTTTTTCCGAGCAGAGAGCGTTGTGAGTGTTTCATCGCAGTCTCACTCAGAATAATTATGCGATGTTGCCGTGTCTTGGCAGTTGATTTTTCACAGGTTTCCGCGCTGTCTTGCAGGATGACAGAGGTTGAAACTGTCAGGCATAATAAAGTACAAAGGTTTGGCTGAAAAATAATCTCTGTAATGGAATAATCCGCAACAGATAAATGTACTGCCCTAGTGTGGACGTTAGATCAATGGTTGCACCGTACGAGACATATTATGGTATGGCGCTGGTCTAGTTTTGGTGCAAACATTGGCTTTGGCCGGGTAAATAGAAGATGACAGTGTTTGTGGATTTGACCAGAACTCCTCGGGAGAGAGCTATTTTGTGTATCGCCGTGAGACAAAATGGAATAAATCAAACACATGAAATCCAGCTCCGCACGCTCATGTTCCTTAAATCTTCCTTCAAGAAAACATAACCCACATAAATATTTGTATATTTTCACCAAAGTCTGCACCCAGAATATTTAAATTTCATCTCCAACAACATCTGATCAGAAACGCTGTCAACTCGCTTGAAGTCATTTCAATTATCAATCAAATGTATTTATAGAGCATAATTTCTACAAAATGCTTTACAATGTTAAAAACACATTTAAAAAAGGAATTAAAAAATACAGTATATACAATACAGCTTATAAAAATATAAAACAGTGTATGTCAAAAAATAAATCAATAAATAAAAACATAAAAAACAAATTAACATGGTATTTAAAATATTAAAAAAACAGGTAAAAGTATCTCAGTTATAGGTTATTCAAATTATTTTCTGATTTAAAAAATAAAATATAGCACATGGCATCATTGTAGGAAAAAGGATTTTAAGATAAGATAAAGGAATAAGATAAAGATAAAATAAAGATAAGATAAGATAAAAAGATTAAATAAGATAAGATAAAGGAATATCTATTATATCTAATATATTTACGTGTATTATAACATGGTCAATCAGCTAAATACCTGTATAAGTGTTTATCCACTCGAAACACACAAATGAAACTACGCTCAACTCTCAGCACGGGGGAACGTTTCAAAATGGACATAACGCTCAAAATCATGGGCCTTTTAGTTTCATCTTGGACATAAACCATTTCCATTCCGCCCACACACATGGCTCGTGGCCACGTGAATCCAGACCTGCGCCGGGTTTTGGTCCGTGGAGTCGACGCCTCTCGCGGGGCGGTGTGTGGCGGCACTCGTCATCGCAGCGCTGCACAGAGATAACCCGAGGGCCCCGAAGATAAGTGAATCTAAAGACCTCAATAAAACCGCGGCCGGGAGAGGCGAGGTATTAGTCCATCCATCATTGCACTCACTTGGGCGCGCGCACTCTACCAAAATACACCGCGGCCTGGTCTAATCTGCCTACCCTCCCATATCTGTGTCATCTGCGGGGCCCCAGATAACCAAGCACCCGGCTCCCCGAAGACCAGAGCCGGAGGTGTGAGACTCGAGAGCTGGGGAAGAGTGGCCCGAGGATTTATGCCTGCGGTTTCACCAAATGCAGTCAGAAAGAGAAGGCAATAAAAGATGCCGTGTTAGGAAAGCTCAGAATATGCAGCGTCAGCCCAGTGTCCTACGCACTTCATCATCTGATTGTGTTAATGCGATTCTCTTTGGCTTTTCCCCCACTGGGTCCATCTGAATAAAGTCACGTCTGTATAAACGAGGCATGAAGCAAATGGAAATGTAAATAAGGATGGGCTGATTTGGGTTTATTTTTTTCAGCCGATATCCAGTGTTTCTCTTGCTGTTATGAGTATTGATGATAACCAACATGTGACAATACTGATTTTATATGGTTTATGTTGTTTTTTATTTGTATGTATTTATTCATTTTTTTACATGTTTTACTTGTGCTTGTTTTGTACTCTTTTGTTCACTTTAGAGACTTTGTGTTGGTAAAATGTGCTGTGCAAAAACAAATAAAGTTGGATTGGAAGGACGACAAGTTGTTTTTGCAAAAGAAAAAACTAAATGTATTCTGAGATATAGTAACATTTGCTGTACTTTTCATGATGACTATGTGAGCCAGTACCACCCATATCATGTTTCTTTAGTTAATATAAATCAGTAGACTATGATGTCATCAAATATAACTATATTATTTTGTTTGTGATCGTGTTTATTCCAGAAAGATCACACTTATTAAGGATGTGAAATCAACTAAATACATACTAATTAACTAAATGGACGTTTGAACGCTGTTTTTGAAATCAAGATGTTTTGACTCCCGGAAGTCATCTTCAATCTGAAGGTACTGACTGAGACTGAAAACAACTTCTAGTTTGATAATGACGGCTGGATGGAGGTGGAAACGTCTTGATTTCAGAAACAGTGATGATTATACCTGAATAATACTATACCTTACCTATAATATACTATACCTTACCTATAATATACTATACCTTACCTATAATATACTATACCTTACCTATACTATACTATACCTTACCTATAATATACTATACCTTACCTATACTATACCTTACCTATAATATACTGTACCTTACCTATAATATACGATACCTTACCTATAATATACTATACCTTACCTATAATATACTATACCTTACCTATAATATACTATACCTTACCTATAATATACTATACCTTACCTATACTATACTATACCTTACCTATAATATACTATACCTTACCTATAATATACTATACCTTACCTATACTATACCTTACCTATAATATACTGTACCTTACCTATAATATACGATACCTTACCTATAATATACTATACCTTACCTATAATATACTATACCTTACCTATACTATACTATACCTTACCTATAATATACTGTACCTTACCTATAATATACTATACCTTACCTATATTATACTATACCTTACCTATATTATACTATACCTTACCTATAATATACTATACCTTACCTATACTATACCTTACCTATAATATACTGTACCTTACCTATAATATATGATACCTTACCTATAATATACTATACCTTACCTATACTATACCTTACCTATAATATACTATACCTTACCTATAATATACTATACCTTACCTATAATATACTATACCTTACCTATACTATACCTTACCTATAATATACTGTACCTTACCTATAATATACGATACCTTACCTATAATATACTATACCTTACCTATAATATACTATACCTTACCTATAATATACTATACCTTACCTATACTATACTATACCTTACCTATAATATACTGTACCTTACCTATAATATACTATACCTTACCTATATTATACTATACCTTACCTATATTATACTATACCTTACCTATAATATACTATACCTTACCTATACTATACCTTACCTATAATATACTGTACCTTACCTATAATATACGATACCTTACCTATAATATACTATACCTTACCTATAATATACTATACCTTACCTATACTATACTATACCTTACCTATAATATACTGTACCTTACCTATAATATACTATACCTTACCTATATTATACTATACCTTACCTATAATATACTATACCTTACCTATACTATACTATACCTTACCTACAATATACTATACCTTACCTATAATATACTATACCTTACCTATACTATACTATACCTTACCTATAATATACTATACCTTACCTATAATATACTATACCTTACCTATACTATACCTTACCTATAATATACTATACCTTACCTATACTATACCTTACCTATAATATACTGTACCTTACCTATAATATACGATACCTTACCTATAATATACTATACCTTACCTATAATATACTATACCTTACCTATAATATACTATACCTTACCTATACTATACTATACCTTACCTATAATATACTGTACCTTACCTATAATATACTATACCTTACCTATATTATACTATACCTTACCTATATTATACTATACCTTACCTATAATATACTATACCTTACCTATAATATACTGTACCTTACCTATAATATACGATACCTTACCTATAATATACTATACCTTACCTATAATATACTATACCTTACCTATAATATACTGTACCTTACCTATAATATACGATACCTTACCTATAATATACTATACCTTACCTATAATATACTATACCTTACCTATACTATACTATACCTTACCTATAATATACTGTACCTTACCTATAATATACTATACCTTACCTATATTATACTATACCTTACCTATAATATACTATACCTTACCTATACTATACTATACCTTACCTACAATATACTATACCTTACCTATAATATACTGTACCTTACCTATACAATACTATACCTTACCTATACTATACTAAACCTTACCTATAATATACTATACTATACCTTACCTATAATATACCTATAATATACTATACCTTACCTATAATATACCTATAATATACTATACCTTACCTATAATATACTATACCTTACCTATAATATACTTATAATATACTATACCTTACCTATACTATACTATACCTTACCTATAATATACTATACCTTACCTATAATATACTTATAATATACTATACCTTACCTATACTATACTATACCTTACCTATAATATACTATACCTTACCTATAATATACTATACCTTACCTACAATATACTATACCTTACCTATAATATACTATACCTTACCTATAATATACTTTACCTTACCTATAATATACTATACCTTACCTATAATATACTATACCTTACCTATAATATACTATACCTTACCTACAATATACTATACCTTACCTATAATATACTATACCTTACCTATAATATACTGTACCTTACCTATAATATACTATACCTTGCCTATAATATACTATACCTTACCTATACTATACTATACCTTACCGATAATATACTTTACGTTACCTATAATATACTATACCTTACCTATAATATACTATACCTTACCTACAATATACTATACCTTACCTATACTATACTAAACCTTACCTATAATATACTATACCTTACCTATAATATACCTATAATATACTATACCTTACCTATAATATACTATACCTTACCTATACTATACCTTACCTATAATATACTATACCTTACCTATAATATACTATACCTTACCTACAATATACTATACCTTACCTATAATATACTTTAACTTACCTATAATATACTATACCTTACCTATAATATACTATACCTTACCTATAATATACTATACCTTACCTACAATATACTATACCTTACCTATAATATACTTTACCTTACCTATAATATACTATACCTTACCTATAATATACTATACCTTACCTATAATATACTATACCTTGCCTATAATATACTATACCTTACCTATACTATACTATACCTTACCTATAATATACTATACCTTACCTATAATATACTATACATTACCTATAATATACAATACCTTACCTACAATATACTATACCTTACCTATAATATACTATACCTTACCTACAATATACTATACCTTACCTATACTATACTATACCTTGCCTATAATATACTATACCTTACCTATACTATACTATACATTACCTATAATATACAATACCTTACCTACAATATACTATACCTTACCTATAATATACTATACATTACCTATAATATACAATACCTTACCTATAATATACTATACCTTACCTATAATATACTATACCTTACCTATAATATACTATACATTACCTATAATATAATATACCTTACCTATAATATACTATACCTTACCTATAATATACTATACATTACCTATAATATATTATACCTTACCTATAATATACTATACCTTACCTATAATATACTATACCTTACCTATAATATACTATACCTTACCTATAATATACTGTACCTTACCTATAATATACTATACCTTACCTATAATATACTATACCTTACCTACAATATACTATACCTTACCTATACTATACTATACCTTGCCTATAATATACTATACCTTACCTATACTATACTATACATTACCTATAATATACAATACCTTACCTACAATATACTATACCTTACCTATAATATACTATACATTACCTATAATATACAATACCTTACCTATAATATACTATACCTTACCTATAATATATTATACCTTACCTATAATATACTATACCTTACCTATAATATATTATACCTTACCTATAATATACTATACCTTACCTATAATATACTATACCTTACCTATACCTACTGTACTAAACCGTTTCTACCTTAAACAACTCCTGGACAACTTTTAAAATCCCACCCTTCTTTTAAATATGCAATGATTCAAAGTAACTCTTGCATTTGCCTCCACAACCACCTGTCTAATGTATCTTCTATTTACACGTTAAGTCTTGCACTTTCCCCCCAAAACCAGTCGATATGAAGATTGGCAGCTGTCGAGGAAATTGTCCCCGTTAACAAATCAATATCTAACCTCTGTCATAAAGTTCACCTTGTTTTCTTTTGAGCTCAGAGGAAGAGCTCCACGTCATTTGTGCCATAGTTTCCTGCAAACTATAAGAACAGGCCATTACCTCCTTGTCCCCTCTCGGTTCCATCAGCAGACACACAACGCTGGCTTCACTAAAACTCAAACCAGGGGTCAACAACTCTGAATTAATGGCGGGCAGTCGGAGGGGCCAGTCGCGGACGCCCGATCGATCCGAGGCGGTTCCAAAATGCTAAACAACGGACCGACGGAAAACAAAATGAGAAAGACCACATGCCATGAATACGATCGGAGTCTGGGGAGGCGATGGGTTCACAGTCGTCCTCGGTAAGCACTTGATCATCGGGTTGGCTTCTCTGTCATCAGCCCTCGCCATGTTAAGTAAGTCCTTGATTAAAATTGGTAATACCTCCATTATTGGTGTTTGCTTTCAATCCCCAAAAGGCTTTCCGTCTTAAGACATCTAATCTCCCCATAGTCTGAACACGCGGCACCTGTGCAGAAAGCGATGAGTTCCAGAGCGTGTTTATTGGACTTTTGTTCAAGACGAAATTAATAGAAAGTTCCATTTTAGTTTGGTCACTGTTTGTTTGTTAACTTCCTTTATACATTTCCTTTGGGCTCAACGTGGTCGAAATTCTGATGAGTTTACTGCTCAGGTTTTGTTACTATGATGATTTTGCATGCCAGGGGCCCCTAGAAGTACGTAGATTGCTTATAGGATGCATTGCCACTTGCACTACATACAATTTGGGGCTAAACTGAGACTGAACCCGAAACTAAACCTGGACTAACTCAGAACTAAACCAAGACTAAAAAAAGGATGAAACCAAGTCTACATTAGGTTTTAAAATGGGCCTAAACCAAGAAAAAACAAGTGTGAGCGCGTTCTTACTTAGGGAACAGAGACGTTATTGTTTATTAACGTATTTTCTGGACTATAAGTCGCACCAGTCAAAAAATGCATAATAGAGAAGAAAAAAACATATATAAGTCGCACTGAAGTATAAGTCGCATTTTTGGGGGAAATTTATTTGATAAAATCCAAGACCAAGAACAGACATTTCACCTGTAAATGTAGTTTAAAATAATAACAGATGAGAGAACACGGTGAATAGGTGTACGTATGCTAACGCTAACACCTTCAGCTACATGACGTATGCTAACGCTAACACCTTCAGCTACATGAGGCACAGACAGAACTGTGGTAAGTGTCTGGTATGTTAACGTAACATATGAACAGTTATTCAGATAACTATAGCATAAAGAACATGCTAACAAGTTTACCAAAGCATCAGTTTTACCCCAAATCACTAAATCTATTGAATTCTTCTTCCTCTGTGTCACTTCTAAACAACTCCACAAACTCCAGAGGAAGAGGAAGTGCTGATTCTTCTTCTGAGTCGCTCAGAGCCTAGAGCGCCCTCTTGTGGTCGCCAGTGTGAAAATAATGAATAATATCACATATAAGTCGCTCTGGAGTATAAGTCGCACTCCGACCAAAACTATGAAAAAAGGTGCGACTTATAGTCTGAAAAATACGGCAGTTTGTCAAACAATAAATAAATGTAAATATGTAAGAACAAGAATATAATTATATAAGAATTGAATATGCCGACTAACTTCTTGTCCTCCTCTCCATCTATACATCTCCTCCTTGGTATTCATCTAGGCTTCTCTGTTCTAGCCTTTCCAACTTCAGAAGCTTTCTCCCGGATCCACTCATTTCTAACTCATCTTAACAAACTGAACACAAACACCTTCAGATTTGCCATCGTCATTTAGTTGTATAAACCTTGTTAAAAGATCTTTCTGAGTGATTTTGTTTGACGGACAGAAACTGCAACTGTCACACTGCGATGAGGAAAGAAATAACCATTTGATTATTATAACTTCCCCAGTCTCATCCCCATGTCACACTGTCTGACAAAGTCTATGGGACACAAAATCATCCAGTTTTAAAGTAACTGTTTGCTTCTAGTGTACAGTGTCCACCATGGATAGAAAAGTCAAAAAGTTTCAGTTGAAGATCACTTTAAAGAGAAAGACAATAGAAAAGTGTGTTGGTAATTTTTGTATATATCTTGATGTCCAGTGACGTGCTGCACTTTTGGTCCTGAAGATGGAGCTTCTGCGGCTGTGATATTTAATGGTTCGTCCAATTTCCCCAAAGACTTCAATCTTAATGAACCCGTGACATAAGAAAGAGTTTGTTGTTAAAGTAAATACATGAATACGCTCTCACCACCGCAGCCTCTTCTTGCAAACGACTGTATCTGTACGTTTGCCCTACTTCTAACAGGAGGTTGTTCCCAGTGCCTCATTAGGGATTTGGTCTAAACTGTGTGAGACTCCAGAAGGACGCACTGGCCACTGCTCTCCATAAAAGGCCCCTGAGAGCGCTCATTAGCACCAGCGCTTTGCACACTTTAAATATATTCTGTCACGAGGAACATGCACAACACAAGGACTGGGTAAAAGTGTAATGAACTCAAAGTTTTGTGTTGTGCTTGGATCGTGTTAGCCACATTACCCGGGCTTAAGTGCTTAATGTGTGTTCAAGTTCAGAGCGGCAAAACATGACGTTTTTTCTGGTTTGTCTCTTTCCAAAAGAGTCTTTTCAGAGTATTTAGTGAACAGATACTTTTTCTGCTTATTACCGTAACGAGTTGTTGCTGGATGAGCCTCACCCAACATCAGCTGCCCAGGTTTAGTCCAGGTTTAGTCCTGGTTTAGTCCTGGTTTTGTCCTGGTTTAGTCCTGGTTTAGTCCTGGTTCAGTCCTGGTTCAGCCCTGGTTTAGTCCTGGTTTAGCCCTGGTTTAGTCCTGGTTTAGTCCTGCTTCCGTCCTGGTTTAGTTCTGGTTTTGTCCTGGTTTAGCCCTGGTTTAGTCCTGGTTTAGTCCTGTTTAGCCCTGGTTTAGTCCTGGTTTAGACCTGGTTTTGCCCTGGTTTAGCCCTGGTTTAGTCCTGGTTCAGCCCTGGTTTAGCCCTGGTTTAGTCCTGGTTTAGTCCTGCTTTAGTCCTGCTTCCGTCCTGGTTTAGTCCTGCTTTAGTCCTGCTTTAGTCCTGCTTCCGTCCTGGTTTAGTCCTGGTTTTGTCCTGGTTTATCCCTGGTTTAGTCCTGCTTTAGTCCTGCTTTAGTCCTGGTTTAGCCCTAGTTTAGTCCATGGAAGTATATCTTCCTTTCACTGTGATTTTCCCCAAATATGTCTCTTTTACCCACTGCACATTTGAAGCTTTTGCTGAAGAAAACATGATGGATGTTTTAACTTTCCCTTTGGTGAAATCACACGTGAAGCTCGACACGTGAAGCTCGACACGTGAAGCTCGACACGTGAAGCTCGACACGTGAAGCTCGACACGTGAAGCTCGACACGTGATGGAAAAGCTCTTTCTTCACTTGTTACTGTTGCACTGACGATGAACTCACTTGTATCTGTCGCTCGACCTTGGCATTTCTCCGTAAACATTCAATGAACGTCCATTTTGCCTTCTGTGTTGACGCTCAAAACTGCCGCCAAGACAACGTTTTGACTCACAATCACTTATTTTATTCTCACTTATTTGCGCTACAAAAAATGTCCACAAAACGAGGCGCCGCTCTTGTCATTTTGAGCTCTACAAAAAGAAAATCAAATCAAATCTTTGTCTATAAATCTGTATAGAGTGTATAATATATAATACAACATAACTCTATGTAAACCCAAAGCAAGTCATTTGATATTGGGAAATCGACTTGAAATGTACCGCGTATGTTCAATCATCGTCAAATATTAAATTGGCCTGAATAATCAATGTAAAGTTAACATTTCATTTTTTTGTGTTTGCAGTGGAAATAATTCACCTTTACATTTATAAATCTGGACATCAAACACGCCTCTCAGAAATTGGGTTTGTGTTTAGGGTTTATCTTTATTCCAATAATCCAAAACCCAAATTCTGTTAGAAAAAATACTAACTTACTGTGTCACTATTTGAATATTATGCACTGTGTGAGTTCCAGATAAAACTCGCTCATCGTTTTCATGCAGCGGCTCCAGAATCTCTCTCATTTCTCTCACATCTTTGGACCCAAGCCAAGCCTCAAAGCTTTGTCCAGTTAAACAAAAATAAACACAAGAAGAAGAGCTCAGTAAGGAACCAAACGGGAGAAAACCAAAGCGTGGCAGATGTAGCCTACATTTCTAACCAACACATGAAACAAAATGAAAGCTAAAATCATTGCCTTTTTGTATCGCACGTATGTAATTAGCAGCTTTGTTTGCTTCTTTGACATGTTTGACCTTAAACAAAATCAGTCCATCCTTTCAAACCGGACTGATTGTTCCTCAGTCTGGTTTAGTCCTGGTTTAGTCCTGGTTTAGTCCTGGTTTAGTCCTGGTTTAGCCCTGGTTTAGTCCTGGTTTAGTCCTGGTTTAGCCCTGGTTTAGTCCTGGTTTAGTCCTGGTTCAGCCCTGGTTTAATCCTGGTTTAGTCCTGGTTTAGTCCTGGTTCAGCTCTGGTTTAGTCCTGGTTTAGTCCTGGTTCAGCTCTGGTTTAGTCCTGGTTTAGTCCTGGTTTAGCTCTAGTTTAGTCCTGGTTTAGTCCTGGTTCAGCCCTGGTTTAATCCTGGTTTATTCCTGGTTTAGTCCTGGTTCAGTCCTGGTTCAGCCCTGGTTTAATCCTGGTTTATTCCTGGTTTAGTCCTGGTTCAGCCTTGGTTTAATCCTGGTTTAGTCCTGGTTTAGTCCTGGTTCAGCCCTGGTTTAATCCTGGTTTAGTCCTGGTTTAGTCCTGGTTCAGCTCTGGTTCAGCCCTGGTTTAGTCCTGGTTAAGTCCTGGTTTAGTCCTGGTTCAGCCCTGGTTTAATCCTGGTTTAGTCCTGGTTTAGTCCTGGTTTAGCTCTGGTTTAATCCTGGTTTAGTCCTGGTTTAGTCCTGGTTCAGCCCTGGTTTAGTCCCTGTTTAGTCCTGGTTCAGCCCTGGTTTAGTCCTGGTTTAGTCCTGGTTTAGCTCTGGTTTAGCCCTGAAAAAGCTCCGTAAGGAACCAAACGGCAGAAAACCAAAGCATAGCACAGATGTAGCCTACATTTCTAACCAACACATGAACAGAAATTAAAGCTAAAATGATGGCGTTTTTGTATCGTATGTAATTCGCAGCTTCGTTTGCTCCTTTGACACGTTTGACCTTAAACCAAATCAGCCCATCCTTTCAAACGGACTGATTGTTCCTTAGTCGGCCACAACACCAGCCGCGGCGTGTCTTCTGAATGTTAATGGATGTTAACGGCGTTCTCCGATACTCCGGTTGTGGCGTGGCGTCGAGATTGATATGATTAGTGCGGAGTGCGGAGATGCGGGGGCCCCGTCACCGCTGATCGTGTCAAATGCACCTCTGATTGGACAACAATGAGTCTGTTAGCGTTGACATTCAGTCTCGAGTCGCAACTGGTCATTTTCAGTCAATCCCGTCAGAAAAACCAATGCGCGACGGGAATAATACGAACTATACGATAATACGTAAAGTTGATATATACGGGACGCTCTTTAGACTATTTTTGGGTTATTTTTCGTTCCTTTTTCTTCTTCCGCATGTGTGGTGTTCCGCTGCTGCAAATCAGATCTCCCCTCTGGGATAATAAAGACGGCCTTCAACCTTCAAAGCTGCAAATCAAACTCCAAATGCGGGCAGCTTGTAGCTACGGAAACTGGAACCTCCGGACCGCTGTATGAATCTAATTAAACATCTCGCTATTTTCATTAATATCTCGACTTTGGTACATCTAAGCCTCTTTTAGCTGCGGGTCTCACAGCGCCGGCCTCTGGTGGGCAGTCTTCACAGATCGGCGGTGGCGCAGGTGCCGTGGAGACCGGCTTCTCATTAAAAGGTGCATTACCCCCTCCCTACCTGTCTATCTCAGCCCCAGCTAACCCGCGCCCGCCATACGGACCCCACACCGACTCTCATTATACCGCACAAATGATTTCAGTCCCTGGCAGACGACCGGGGCCCCGTGTTAGCATCGCCGGCGTAGGAAAATGTTGAAGTTATGGCATACGTTTGAACACGGAACAACACAGGGTGAACCAGGGCAATTGTGTGTGTGTTTTACATAAGATGATACTGTTTGTGATTTTAATGGTCTTTGAATTCATCTTTTCGTCTGAATTGTGCTCTGTAAATAAACTTGACGTGCCTTGTCTTGACTTGACCGTTCAACTGTTTAAATGTTCACTGTCGTCATGGTTTTGTACAAGGAAAGCATGGGAAAAGTGTTGTTTTTTTAAAGAACGAGGAGCAAGAAAAAACTGCACTCACACAAAACAGTGGGAAAAAGGTATAAACCTGGAGGAGAACCAGAGTGAAGGAGAGCTCCCACTTCCACGGACAGACGGGCTGTAGGTGGTCCAGGGCCGAGGCTCTTCTATTTGTGGATATGGACTGTAGAGCCTGAAACACTCGAGACAAAGGGATAGAGGCTCAACTAGTAAAGGGAGAGCTCATCCAGGCAGATGAGAGAGCCCAGTGAGGCGAGGAGCGTCCGGCGAGGTGAGGAGGAGCGTCCGGCGAGGTGAGGAGCGTCCGGCGAAGTGAGGAGCGTTCAACTGGGTGAGGAGGAGCGTCCAGTGAGGTGAGGAGGAGTGTCCAGTGAGGTGAGGAGGAGCGTCCGGCGAAGTGAGGAGGAGCATCCAGCGAGGTGAGGAGCGTCCGGCGAAGTGAGGAGCGTCCGGCGAGGTGAGGAGGAGTGTCCGGCGAGGTGAGGAGGAGCGTCCGGCCAGGTGAAGAGCGTCCGGCGAGGTGAGGAGGAGCATCCGGCGAGGTGAGGAGGAGCATCCAGCGAGGTGAGGAGCGTCCGGCGAAGTGAGGAGCGTCCGGCGAGGTGAGGAGGAGTGTCCGGCGAGGTGAGGAGGAGCGTCCGGCCAGGTGAAGAGCGTCCGGCGAGGTGAGGAGGAGCATCCGGCGAGGTGAGGAGGAGCGTCCGGCGAGGTGAGGCGGAGCGTCCGGTGAGGTGAGGAGCATCTGGCGAGGTGAGGAGGAGCGTCCGGCGAGGTGAGGAGGAGCATCCGGCGAGGTGAGGAGCGTCCGGCGAGGTGAGGAGGAGCATCCAGCGAGGTGAGAAGCGTCCGGCGAGGTGAGGAGGAGCGTCCAGTGAGGTGAGAGGAGCGTCCGGCGAGGTGAGGAGGTGCGTCCAGTGAGGTGAGAGGAGCGTCCGGCAAGGTGAGGAGGTGCGTCCAGTGAGGTGAGAGGAGCGTCCGGCGAGGTGAGGAGGAGCATCCAGCGAGGTGAGAGGAGCGTCCGGCAAAGTGAGGAGGAGCATCCAGCGAGTGAGGAGCGTCCGGCGAGGTGAGGAGGAGCATCCAGTGAGGTGAGGAGCGTCCGGCGAGGTGAGGAGGAGCGTCCAGTGAGGTGAGAGGAGCGTCCGGCGAGGTGAGGAGGTGCGTCCAGTGAGGTGAGAGGAGCGTCCGGCAAGGTGAGGAGATGCGTCCAGCGAGGTGAGAGGAGCGTCCGGCGAGGTGAGGAGGAGCATCCAGCGAGGTGAGAGGAGCGTCCGGCAAAGTGAGGAGGAGCATCCAGCGAGTGAGGAGCGTCCGGCGAGGTGAGGAGGAGCATCCAGTGAGGTGAGGAGCGTCCGGCGAGGTGAGGAGCATTCGGCGAGGTGAGGAAGAGCGTCCGGCGAGGTGAGAGGAGCGTCCAGCGAGGTGAGGAGGAGCATCCGGCGAGGTGAGGAGGAGCGTCCGGCGAGGTGAGGAGGTGCGTCTGGCGAGGTGAGGAGCATCCGGCGAGGTGAGGAGGAGCGTCCGGCGAAGTGAGGAGCATCCGGCGAGGTGAGGAGGAGCGTCCGGCGAAGTGAGGAGGAGCATCCAGCGAGTGAGGAGCGTCCGGCGAGGTGAGGAGAATACAGGTCTTCAGGTCAGAATTGTTCCCATAACAACCATTGTAACCATAATTTTCTTTCATGTTGTGTGTGGAACTAGTGAAAGTTGTTCCAGAAATGACTTGATGTTCACGTTGGCGTCTGATGCTCTTACAACAGTATCAAAGGTTTAGGGTCATCATTTTGGAGGCTTCGGAACATTTCTGAACGTAAAAACCAAGTGGTATTTCCCGAAGTAATTTCGTCCTCTCTCTTTTCAAAAATAGCCGGCCTTGAGTCAAATGAACATGTTTCAAAATCATGAATAACAGATGGAATAAGGCGGTAAATGGCTGTGAGAGACTCATATTTCCCAGACGTGTTTTAAGCTGAAATGTGAATAGTCCGGTTGTTATTGGACTCTTGACTCGATGTAAATCCAGTTACTGCTCAGACTTAAACTTTGACTTAACATATTGGACTTTAGTGAGACGTAAGGGACTCGGTTTGAATATCTAAAAAATAAAGCAAAAACAGTTCTTCAATAACCAAGTAATAAACAATGTATAAGAAATAGCTTCACAATTGTTGTAACTGTCTCAGGTTATATTTAAATACATTATTAAATATCTTTTTATTGTTGTTTGCTAACGTGAACTTGCATTTTCACGTCGAAAAGCAAGATTTGTGTTCAGTTGGCAGTAAATGATGGTTTTACCTGGAATAACACAAGTTTGGAAAGTACCGTATTTTCTGGAGTATAAGTCGCACTGGAGTATAAGTTGCACCAGCTAAAAAATGCATAATAGAGAAGAAAAAAACATATAAAAGTTGCACTGGAGTATGAAATGCGGTTGCAAGTGTGAAAATAACAAATAATATCACATATAAGTCGCTCTGGAGTATAAGTATATAAGTATAAATATAAGTATAAGTCGCACCCCGGCCAAAACTATGAAAAAAGATGCAACTTTTAGTCTGGAAAATAAGATAAGATAAGATAAGATATTCCTTTATTGTCCCACATGGGGAAATTTCATTGGTGCAACACAGGTAGATACAGAGATAGATACAGAAGAACAGATCACTTATAGGAAGTATGAAAAACACTTTCAGTAGAAGATCTCCTATAAACAAAAACTCCCATAGACAAATAAATAAATAAATAAATAGATACATAAATACCATTGCATGTGATCACGGCAGTAATTGCACATGAATATGTGTCACGACAGCACATAGATTGCACATGAATTTCACAGTAATTGCACATGAATTGCACATGAATTCCAACAGCAATTGCACATATGACAGAATTGCACATCAGTATTAGGTTAGGTCAGTATTGCGAGGGTTCAGTACTAACAGTGTTTGTTATAAAGTCTGACAGCAGCAGGAAGGAAAGACCTACGGAACCTTTCCTTCGCACATCGAGGGTGGATCAGTCTCTCACTGAAGCTGCTCTCCAGAGCGGACAGAGTGTCCTGCAGGGGGCGACACTCATGGTCCAGCATAGATGTGAATCCAGCCAGGACCCTCCTGTCCCCCACCTCCTGCATCGAGTCCAGAGCACAGCCCAGGACGGAGCTGGACTTCTTGATGACTCTGTCCAGCCTCTTCCTCTCCCTCTCTGTGATGCTGCTGCTCCAGCAGGCCACACCTACAGGAGCTGATGCCACCACAGAGTCGTAGAAGGTCTTCAGGAGTGGCCCTGTCACTCCAAAAGACCTGAGTCTCCTCAGGAGGTAGAGCCGACTCTGGCTCTTCCTGTACAGTGCGCCTGTGTTATGAGTCCAGTCCAGTTTGTGGTTCAGATGAAAACCCAGGTACTTGTATGAGTCCACTCTCTCAATGTCCCGTCCCTGGATGTTCACTGGTGAGGGGGCAGTGGGGTGGCGTCTGCAGAAATCCACCACCATCTCCTTGGTCTTCCCCGCTTTGATGAGGAGGTGGTTCCGCTGACACCAGTCCACAAAGTCCTGCGCCAGTCCTCTGTACTCCGCGTCATCGTCGTCCGTGATGAGTCCGATGATGGCAGAGTACGGTACATTTTGGTGTCATTTTAATATTTTAACAAATTTTCTTCCAATTGCGTCTTCAAACACGCTATTTTTTCACGCATCGGGAATAAAACGAGAGCGATCTTTGACATTCCACAGAGGAAAATGGCCCTGGTACTTAGCGTCGCATGTGAAAAGTTAAAGACGACATGCGCCCGACATAAACATCTCTGCCGTAAGTGCAGAGACGTTTCAGCCCGGCACTTACAGCCTTCTTTACATATACATACAAGCCTCTCCACGTATCCGCTGCCTCTTCTCATCCATTACGCCCCCCCCCGCCGTCGTTAACCCCGTCCCATCTGCTGACGCCACAGCTCCCCGTGCATAATCAGGAGACGAGTGATGGGGAGGAATTAGGACGAGGTAAAAAACGGTGGAGGTGTCGTGAGTAAGATGTTTTGTCGGGACGGGGCGGAGGGAGGAGGAGATTGGGGTGTCAGCGAGCTGTCAGGGGCCTTGACCACACGGGGCAGCGCTCTGGGCATCTGTCAGTCTTCCTCTGGGCCCGTCCGTCACAGGAGAAAAGGGGAGCGGCTGTGATAAGAAGCTGTCACATCAGCGATACATAAATACTGTATATTTTCAATGGTGATGTTGAATGGAGAGCGATGGAGCGGGGGATGTGGAAGCGGGACAGGAACTTGGAAAATATGTCTTTTACTTGAACGTCCCACTAAATAAGTATTTTTTTGTATTTTCTTGTCAACTAATATGCTTTGCTATGGTTTTGGTCATTGTCATTTTTTAAATGGATTAAAACAGAATAAAAACTAAAATAAAAGTGTTTAGTGATGCATCAAACTATGACTAAAAGTATATCCAAGATATTTGCCACCATTTTTTGTTTTGTTTCAGTATTTTTTGACTAATCATCATGATTCTAGTCCAGCTAAAAAAATGAAAAAAATAGGGGAAATAATAGTTCAATGTGGCCTCTAATAAGTGTTCTACAAAATACACAATAAAATCATGTTCCTGTTCTTTTGGAGCCTTTGGGTCGTACGAGATTCGATTTACCTGTTCTTTTTTTGTTAAATTTGAAATGAATAAATAGATAATACAATAAAAATCTGCCAGTAAAATAAAAGTAAAATCACATAAATAAATTTCACCTGTGGCCAATACAAAAAGACAAATAATTTTTCACTGTTGATTTAAATAAATAAATAAAATAAATAAAATAAATAAAATAAATAAAATAAATAAAATAAATAAAATAAATAAAATAAATACAATACAATACAATACAATACAATACAATACAATACAATACAATTAAATTAAATACATTTAAATAAAACACTAAAGTACAGCCAAATAGCCAATACATGTTTTATGTTTTATGATATATATTTTTTACATATACAGTAGCTGAATCCTTCTGTCACCAGGATCCCACTGACTTTACTGCAGCTTTAAACCCCCCCACATACTGTACACACTCCCACACATATTCAACCCTCCTCCCCAGCTCGAGTAGATGTTTCGAGGACCTTTCGCCCTTTCCCGACACGGATATCCACTCCAATGAAAACACACATCCCCTGAAGGTCACGTCCGCCCGGCTTAAGTGCGTCCGCTCGGAATGGAACCGCCGCATGTTTAGCCACCGCTTTGATGACCACCCGCTCTCCCCGGCGTCCCGGCCTCCTCCACCCCACGCGCAGGCCGGGCCCCCCTTAGGGACGGGACACCGGGCGCGGCGCGGGGGGAGTCGAGAGAGAGCAGAGCATAAATAAAATAAGACGACTCTGGGTTCACCTTGGAGCCCGTGTTGTTTTGCTCCATGCAGATTCAAACCCGGCGTATATATGATTTTAAATGTGACTTTTCTCTCTGGCTTTTCACTGTTTCACATCGGGACATTGGCAATTTAATGTCAATGAGACGCGCCAATGTATGCGATTTGCCACGGACTGGGAATTCTTGTCCATAATCCATACAGTACAGGCAGGAATATACAAGCTGTCAACAACCTGTATCCTTCTTATTCCACGGTGAATAATACTCTTCCAATTCATTCTATGCAGACAAGCAACCAGACTGTATATGTGTATTATGTAAAGGCTGAAAACATACACATCGACTGATAAATATTGACTATTTGGTAAGTTTCCTCTACAGTGTTTGCATCTAAATTGAATC
The DNA here is from genome assembly GCF_026437365.1 of Eucyclogobius newberryi. NCBI lineage: Eukaryota > Metazoa > Chordata > Actinopteri > Gobiiformes > Gobiidae > Eucyclogobius > Eucyclogobius newberryi. The sequence continues at coordinate 9,022,097 of NW_027315746.1, read as the reverse complement.
CACAGTGTTGGATGGAGGCGTGCACTGAGCATGGAAGAGATGAAGCAAATCAAATAAAATGTATTTATAAAGCACAATTCATACAAACTGCAATACAAAGTGCTTTACAATGTTTAAAACACAATTAAAAAAACAAAAAACAATGCAATTTATGAAAATGTAAAACAATGTACGTCAGAGTAAAATAAAAATAATGTAGTATTTTAAAAATGTTAATTGAATTGGTTGTTTTTTTTAAAGATACTTTTTGTTGCAAAGTCAGTTTTTTCAAATGGTCTGTGTTTTTTTTCCCTTTTTTTTAAACTTTATTGATGCAAAACAGACAAACAAGACACAAATAAAAAAGGGGTGTGACAGGTGATTTTTGCATACCGTATTTTCCGGACTATAAGTCGCACCTTTTTTCATAGTTTTGGTCGTGGTGCGACTTATACTTATATTTATACTCATATACTTATACTCCGGAGCGACTTATATGATATTATTTGTTATTTTCACACTTTCAACTGCATTTCATACTCCAGTATGACTATATATGTTTTTTTCTTCTCTATTATGCATTTTTTGGCTGGTGCGACTTATACTCCAGTGCGACTTATATATGTTTTTTTCTTCTCTATTATGCATTTTTGGGCTAATGCGACTTATACTCCAGTGCTTCTTGTATATGTTTTCTCTATTATGCATTTTTTGGCTAATGCGACTTATACTCCGGTGCGACTTATACTTCGGAAAATACGGTAGCTGCACAGTGTGAGACCTGCTTGTCTATTTGTCATTGACTTGCCCGGAACGTTCCACAGTATGACAGATGTATGTTTCAGATCTGCGGAGAGGCAAGCCCCGCTCACGGTCACAAAGATACAGAGTTATTCGCTTTCGATTCGAGTACTTTCAGTTCCAAGCTCGTCCAAAACATCTGTGTCGTTCACCGTCTTTAAATGTAAGAGCGTTATGTTTATGATGAAAGTACTTTGACAGTCGGTTGTGTCAAATATGTGCCACGTATTTGTACATTTTTGAAGTCCGTTTGTTATTTTCGATCCGATTAAGGCAGTATCGATACCGTGATTTAGAGCAGACGGTATCGAAAGTACCGATACACACGTCCTATAGTTAAAATGCACCTTTTTTTTTCACCATTCCAAGATGGCGCCTGTGTTCGGCCACGCCACTGCTCGACTCCTGTTATGCCGCTTATTTGTGACGATCGTTACATCGTATGCAGTTTTATCAGCCCAGACATTAGTCTGTTGTGTGTCTGCTGTGCGGGTTTATGACCGTGGCGCACTTTTCCACATCAAAGCGACGATGGAGTCGCTTTTCGACACATGGGACAGGTACAAACAAGCCTTTCCGCCACCGCTTGTTTGTCCACCCAACTCACCTGACGTTTTGCTGCTGTCCCGAGGCCTGGGGAAGAGGAGGAAGCAGAGGAGACGAGGCACAAGGTCTGGTGTGCGAGTCAAGCGCAGACGAGCCTTGTGTTCGGAGCACACGAGCCTGGGCTTTGGGAGACGTGCTCGGTGCCTACGCCTGGTCCTGCTCCTTGATGTTTGCGGCTGTTCGCCGTCGCCGTCTTCGCCGCCTGCCCGTGTCATCGCGGCTGCTTTCCCGCTGCCTGCACGGGCCATCGCGGCTGCTTTCCCGGAGCCTGCCCGTGTCATCGCGGCTGCTTTCCCGCTGCCTGCACGGGCCATCGCGGCTGCTTTCCCGGAGCCTGCCCGTGTCATCGCGGCTGCTTTCCCGCTGCCTGCACGGGCCATCGGGGCCGCACCGGTCCTGGAGCCTGCGCGGGATGTGGCGGCTGTTTTTCTGGAGCCCGCCCGCCGCTGGAATTATGAGCGCTGGGGTCCACTGTCCGCTTCCTTGTTTTCGTCGGCTTACCGGCGAAACAGATGGGAATCACGTGACCGTAAGGCGCGCCTTCGACAGGTCCCGCTGCGCTCAGCTAAACCGATGGACGTGACGTCATCCACGGTCCGGCTCGGCTTGTTGAATGCCCGTTCAATTGCCAACAAAGCGTTTTCCTTGAATGAACTTTTTACAAGACAAAACCTTGATTTCATGTGTCTTACGGAGACATGGCAGAAAGAGGGTGAGTTTATTCATCTAAATGAACTCTGCCCACCTGGCTGCTCCGTTTCTGCGATGCCTCGCCCTGGTCGACGTGGAGGAGGTCTGGCAGTTGTGTCCCAGGACCGTCACATGTGTAAAGTCATCGACTCACACACTTTCACTTCCTTTGAATCACAGATGATTAAGGTTGGTTCTTCAAGTCCTTTTTACTGTGTTTTAGTCTACCGGCCCCCTGGTCCTGCTGCTGTCTTTTTAAAGGACTTTAGTGACTATTTATCTTCTATTATAAAGCTGGAAAATGTTTTAATTCTTGGGGATTTTAACATTTGGGTCGATGGCTCATCATGCCCTGCAAAGGATCTTTTAACCTTGACCGAACCATTTAACTTTGAGCAGCATGTTTCAGGTCCCACTCACCAAAAGGGACACACTTTAGACCTGGTGTTTTCACTTGGCCTGAGTGTTGCTAACCTCTGTGTGGAGGATGTCCATATGAGCGATCATAGCTGTGTTTTATTTGAATTGAACTTTTCTCCTGAGCCGGTGCCCTCAAACATCAGGTTTCAGAGGCGCATTATCACTGCAAATACAGCCGTCCAATTTTCTGCTGTATTTGATCCTCATTTGTTTATGAATTGTCTTGATGTGGACAGTTTAATTAATTCCTTTAACAGCCAATGTTTATCCATTTTAGATCAGGTGGCACCTGTAAAATCCACTCTGTCAACACAGAAAAAAGCTTGTCCTTGGATAAATGAAGATATCCTAAACCTAAAGAGACTATGTCGGAAAACTGAGCGTCTGTGGAAAACCTCTAGTCTTGAGGTCCATAGGTTACACCTCAGAGAGCTTGTGTCATCTTACAATGAAATGATGGAAAGTTCCAGAGCTGATTACTTCCGTCAGCTAATAACATCCAACAAGAAAAACCCCAAAGTGTTGTTTGACACTATAAATTCTATTGTTTGTCCTTCAGCTGCAGTGACTCCTGTTTCCTGCAAAGCCGACAGCAATGAATTCCTCAGGTTCTTTATCGATAAGATCAAGATGATCAAAGACCAAATCCCACTCCCATTGTCTGATAAACCTGTTTCTGTGGAGCCTGTTTCCCAAAACTGGTCTTCTTTTAAGCCTGTCACTCTAGAAGACATCTCAGCTCTGGTGACCAAGATGAAACCCTCCTCTTGTACATCAGATGCCCTTCCCTGCAGGCTCTTCCTCAAAGTGTTTGATGTTATTGGCCCCTGGGTTACCAAAATGGTAAATCTCTCTCTTTCTACTGGTATGTTTCCTGGTCCATTTAAACATGCCATAGTTGAGCCATTACTGAAAAAAACTAACTTGGACCCGACAGACCCCAAAAGTTTCAGACCCATATCAAAGCTCCCGTTCATGTCCAAGATCCTAGAGAAGGTGGTCTCTGAACAATTGTCCGATTTCCTTGATCAGTCAAACATTCACGACTTTTCAATCTGGTTTCCGCAAACATCATTCTACGGAAACCGCATTGCTCAAAGTGTCCAGTGACATTATGATGTCTGCTGATTCTGGGAAATGCACTGTTTTAGTTCTGTTGGATCTGTCTGCAGCCTTTGACACTGTCGACCATCATATCCTGTTGAACAGACTGAGGGACCTGATTGGACTATCGGGGTCAGTTCTTCATTGGTTTTCCTCATATTTATCCGGTCGGAGCTTTAGTGTTGCTGCAAACCAAATAATGTCCGACTCAGCTGATCTGTTGTGTGGAGTTCCTCAGGGCTCCGTCTTGGGTCCCGTCCTATTTCTGCTTTATATAATTCCCCTGGGAATGATCATTAAAGAGTTTAGTGATGTGTCCTATCACCTGTTCGCTGACGATATTCAGCTCTATTGCTCTTTTAAACCTTCTGAGATCCAGAAGCTGAACTCCTTGGTCAGTTGTTTAGTGCAAATTAAACAATGGCTGAGTCAAAACTCGTTGCAGCTAAATGCTGACAAAACAGAAACTCTGATTATTGCCCCTGATGATGCCATTCCAGGGATAAACCAGTACTTGGGTGATTTAGGTCAGACTGCTAAACCAAGTCTTAGAAACTTGGGTGTTGTCTTTGACAAAGACATGTCTTTAGAGCACCACTCCAAGCTGTTGACGAGGAACTGTTTCTTTCAGTTGAGGAAAATCTCTAAGCTCAGGAAAATGGTGTCTCAAAATGACCTGGAACTTATAATTCATGCATTTGTGTCTTCACGTTTGGACTATTGTAACAGTTTGTTTTCCTGTCTTAACAAGAAGGAACTCTCTCGTCTGCAGCTGGTCCAGAACTCTGCAGCGAGGATCTTGACCCGCACAAATAGAAGGGCCCACATTTCACCCATTCTTAAAGCCCTTCACTGGCTGCCGGTCTCCTACCGGATACAGTTTAAAATTCTTGTTTTAACTTTTAGAGCTTTAAATGGTCAGGTCCCATCGTACATCAGCGATCTGATTAAACCATACGCTCCCTCTCGCTCACTAAGGTCCTTGGATCAGAAACTGTTGTTGGTGCCTCGCACCAGTTTTCGGACCAGAGGAGACCGATCCTTCCAGGCAGTTGCCCCCAAACTCTGGAACGATCTTCCGTTCTCCCTACGGTCACTGGACTCAGTTACTGCTTTTAAGGGTCAGCTTAAAACCTTTTTATTTAGTCAAGCCTTTTAAATGCACTTGTTTTACGGACTGATTTTACTGTATATTGTTGTATATGTATTGTTCACTGTAAGTTTTTTGTGTTTTTATTGTTTTATTCTGTGTTTTGTGAAGCACTTTGTGACCTCTGTCTGTGAAAGGTGCTATATAAATAAAATTTACTTACTTACTTACTTACTTTTTCAATGCAATTCATTCATAAAAACAGCTTTATATTAATATACAAGATACGTTTAATATCAAATAATACATAATAAGTCCAGACAAAGCAACACGAGCCGCTTTACAGTATTTAGACTTTGTTTGATGTAATAAATGTTGTATAAATGATTCATCTTTACTCCTTTCCTTGATGATTACGTGCAGCTATGTTCTTTTTGCACGTTTGTTTCCCGTGTCGTGAGCAGCTGAGCGTTCCCTGTGATGTTAAAATATAAGGATTGATTTCTCCAGGTTATTTTGATCAACAGTAGACGCCATGTTGTTCTGAATGCAGCTCGCAGCTCGCAGCTCGCAGAGCCCACTCGGTCACAAAACAGATATGAACATATTGGGTCCAAACAGACATTCAAGTTTAATGCAGTGTGTGACTGAGGGCTGCATGGATAATGAAGCGCACACACACACACACACACACACACACACAAACAGACACACACACACACACACAAACAGACACACACACACACACACACAAACAGACACACACACACACACACAAACAGATACACACACACACACACACAAACAGACACACACACAAACAGACACACACACACACACACACACACAAACAGACACACACACACACACACAAACAGACACACACACACACACACACACACACACCACACACACACACACACAAACAGACACACACACACACACACACAAACAGACACACACACACACACACACACACACCACACACACACACACACACACAGACACACACACACAAACACACACACCACACACACACACACACACACACACACACACACACACACACACACAGACACACACACACACACACACCACACACACCCACACAGACACACACACACACACACACACACACACACACAGACACACACACACACACACACACACAAACACACACCACACCACACACACACACACACACAAACACACACCACACCACACACACACACACACACACACACACAGACACACACACTCACACACACACACACACATACACACACCACACACACACACACACACACAGACACACACACACACACACACACACAAACACACACCACACCACACACACACACACCACACCACACACACACACAACACACACACACCACACCACACCACACCACACACACACACACACACACACACACACAGATTTGTTGTCCTGGTTAATGGTTCATATGTGTAATTACTGGAACTATCCACATGCATAAATGAACAAAGTGAAATGGTGTGTTCACAATGGGTGTGTTAAGTGTGACATCATCATATTTGAGTCCAAATGTTCATGTTTCCATTGACACAGCAGAGAAAAGGACTCTGTCTGCACCTTCTGGTGAATTAAAGACATAACAGTCACATTAGATCATTTAAGTGGGTGGGTAAGGTGAGTTCATTTGTGGATAATCATTTTGGATATTTCCTCCAAAAACAGTAAATCTCCAGAGTTATTGACCCTGAAATTGGCATCATCAAATTCTACATCCTACTTTGTGAATGTCACTAATGAGAAAACGTGTCATAGCAGTATCTGATCTGAGAGGTCGAGGACGCCCTGCCCTATTCTGCTGATTTCATACTTTCGTATAATGTATATCTAACATAGATAATTACTAAAAGGGTTTTCTGTTTGGCACTCGTTTGTGCATAATTTAAGCTTAAAGTAATAATATACCATATAATAGTTATAAAGTCACCGTTTGTGCAAACTGTTGAGCCAAGCCTGCTTTGAGGACATAAACTAGATTCATTAGGAGTTATTTTTCTTTACAGAACACGATATAACACAAGTATTGTAACTATAGTTATGTATGACTGCGTTAAAAAATATTTCAATTTCATCAGTAACTCATAACGACAGTGTTTTCATGATTTAGCTTCGCGAGTCGATCTTCTGTCCATCAGCTCTAAGTTGAAGGTTCAAACAGAGAAATGGGTGTGTCCCGACTGAGGTCCCAATGCTCATGCAGAAACATCGATACTTCATCTGCAGAAATATAGAAGCTGAAGTGGAGCAAAACTAACAACACAAGGTACATTTCCTTATAGTAGAAGATTTAATGCATTTTAATACAAAACTCAGTGGGACCGTTGCTGGAAAGATAGTAAAAAAATAATACTACCACTACAAAAAACATTATCCAAACTTCTCATTGGGGCGGACATTAAAACAAAACACTTAAAAGCACACTTTCCGTCTCCCATGGTTGGACACGTAAGTGTTCAGTGTGTGACTGTCATAATGACCTTGATGAGTGTCTGCTGAAGCCATGAAGCCATTTGAACACATCACTTACGAGCTGCGTCTGTGGAGGTGGAGGTAATGTGCAGCACGCGAGGAGGATCCATGCACTATTCATGTGCCCATCTGCTCCCCTTCACCACAGGCCTGCTGGACTGTGGCTCCGGGGGCCACTCTCACAGCACCCGGGTGGGCACCAGAGGAGACAACAACTATAGAACAGGGTCAAATGTAGGCTTTGGGTACAAACCCGGGGTCATTTAAAATGGATGTACACACGATGGCACACTCCAGCTCCAGTGGTCCCACTCTGGGCAAGTGGGAACATGACAGTGGATGCTTTGGGTGGTCCGCTTTCTCTGTCCAGTGTGCTGAACTCTGGAACTCCTTGGGTCGTGAGCTGAGACTGGACCTGGACCGGGACTATTTTAAAAGAGAAATGAGACGCACTAAAAGTCTATTTGTGATGACATAATGAGCTTTTGTCTGCCTTTGTATGAATATAAATGTGAAATAAACCCTGCATTATAACATATATAAATGTTGTAGTGCGTTATATGCCAAAAGTACATAATTGTGTAGAAATAAATAAAGGTTGAAGAGACGGTACATCTCAAATTGAGCACAAGGACAGGTCAAAAATGTGTAGTAAATTGACCATTTTGCAGATGTATTGACCTGATTCATGGTTAATATCTCTGTAGTTACTGGACATGGAACAAACCTGGCTCAACTTCATCTCCTTTGTCACTATGTATGTGTCCACATTAGCTACAGAAAACAGTGCCATTATTCAACCCCATAAATTGCTGTCAGCTGAAAACACATGACGTTCCTGAATGCCGCTTTATGCCTGGCTTTGTTCCACAGCACAAACAAACCAGTGCGATGGTACTGGGCTGCAGTGGGGCGCGTGAACAGGGGACTTCCAGTGCAATAACAGGGATCAATAAAAGGGACGGAGGTGACAGCCACGGGGCCCACACATTTCAGACCCACAGCCTGCGGTGGAATCAAATATAAATGCTGCCTAAATATACTGCGGGGCCTTTGGGAGGACATTTGAAAATGAAAGCAGTGCCGCGCCTCAGAGATCACAAAAAGGACCAACAAGCTTTGTTTTTCAGCATGTTGTCCGGCTTCTCTGAATGTATAGAAAAAAGAAGATATTTATATTAGTCCAGTGGTTCTCAAACTGTGGCACGTGGGACTCCTTCAGGTGCTGCTTGAGTCTTCAGGTCTGATCGCTTCATGAATGATTTGAATATTCAATCCAACTTTATTTGTATAGCACATTTTACCAACACAGTCTCCAAAGTGCTGCACAGAGTACAAACAAGCACAAGTAAAATATGTAAAAATAAAATACAAATCAAATAAAAACGAATTAAAAAGCAACATAAAATATATCAAATCTAATTAAAATGAATTAAAAACAACAAAAAATATACACAATCAAATCAAATCAACAAAAAACCTAATTAAAAACAACATAAAATATATAAAATCAAATAAAACCTAATTAAAAACAACATAAAATATATAAAATCAAATAAAAATGAATTAAAAAACAACCTAAAATATATCAAATCAAACCTAATTAAAAACAACATAACATATATACAATCAAATAAAAATGAATTAAAAAACAACATAAAATATATAAAATCAAATTGAAACGAAATAAAAACCACCTAGAATATATAAAATAATAAAAGACAGCCAGAGGACCACACAATTCTCATGTCGGGTTAAATGCCAGTGAATAAAAGTGTGTTTGATATAAATATGGCAGTAAAACCTGGTCAAAGTCAAAATAGTTGGTTTGGTGGTTTGAAAACTACTGTATTAATCCATAAGTGTACAAACGGTGCCAGTGAAGGTGACGATGGGGGGATGTTTAGGAATATCCTTGAATTAAGGCGCAGTTTATTGTACTCGCGGCTAATTTCTATGACAACATCCTTCATTACAGAAGCTGTCAGAAGGGGCCCGAACCCAGGACCTTCTCTCTATGAGGCAAGAGTGAGCACTAGTTACACAAGTTGTTCCACACATACATTATCTGTGAAACTGTCTATGGAATAACCTGCATTGACATGATTAAAACTATATAAATGAAATATATCACAAAGCAAAGTTAGAGGACAGTTCCAAGGCTTTTATTTTATTTTATTTGTCCAAAAGTTCAACGATAACGTGCTACAAAGCCACATTCACTGCTGTAAAACTTCTCAACATTCCTTATATCTCAGGCTTAATTCTGAAACTCATAAAACACTGTGAATAAACACGGAATGTACAATTGTAGCACAGCTTTACTTGTGAAAATCATACGTAAACAGCTTTATTCTAATAGAGAAGACAATAAAACGGCATAAATCATCATTTCATTGACAGTTTTAAACACAAACGCGCTGTGTAGAAAAGTCCAGCTCTGAAACAACATAATGCATTGAACAAAGGAGATAAATAGTAAATGAGGCAAATGAAGCGAGTGGAAACTGCTCAAAGTTCACAATCTCGCCGTCATATTTGATGTTCGTCGCTAAAATCCCGCCGCTGTTTTGAGCAGTCGTTGACCCGGGGGCCCCTTGGTCTTGACGTGATTAAAACGAGGTGACGGGTCTAATTTACAGGCTCTAGTTTGCACTTGAGCCGAGTGTTTGCGAAAGTAAACCCACGCGCTGATTAAATGTAATCTCGGCGGCGAGCGTGTGATCACCCGACGCCGCGCTCGCCTCATTACATCAAATGAGCCGTGACTGAATGAGTTTGTCTCAATTATTTCCATGTTGTGCCACGAGGCCGTTTTCGTATCATCGTCGTTATTATCGCGCGAGACGAGGCGTGATGCGACGAGCCGGGGGGGCAGAGGGCGGGGCAGAGGGCGGAGCGGTCACAAACTGTACTCAAGTAAAGGTATTGCCACTACAAAATGAACTGTAGAATCGTCCGGACAGCTCAAGATAAGATAAGATAAGATATTCCTTTATTGTCCCACATGGGGAAATTTCATTGGTGCAACACAGGTAGATACAGAGGTAGATACAGAAGAACAGATCACTTATAGGAAGTCTGAAAAACACTTTCAGTAGAAGATCTCCTATAAATAAATAAAAACTCCCATAGACAAATAAATACATAAATAGATACATAAATACCATTGCATGTGATCACGACAGTAATTGCACATGAAAATGTGTCACGACAGCACATAGATTGCACATGAATTTCATAGTAATTGCACATGAATTGCACATGAATTCCAACAGCAATTGCACATATGACAGAATTGCACATGGTTAGGTCAGTATTGCGAGTGTTCAGTACTAACAGTTTTTGTTATAAAGTCTGACAGCAGCAAGAAGGAAAGACCTACGGAACCTTTCCTTCACACATCCAGGGTGGATCAGTCTGTCACTGAAGCTGCTCTCCAGAGCGGACAGAGTGTCCTGCAGGGGGTCAAGCGTGTGATGTAGTGTTTGATCGGTGAAGAAACATCTAAATTAATGCCAGATTATTATGTCCGATCTGAAGTTGTCCAAATATTTAATTGATCACAGGCCAAAGGGTTCGCGAGAGCTAAAAACAGATACAAATATACTTCCTACTTCCTCCAATTATTAAAAGTACACGACTTAACTTTTCTGGCGATGAAGTTATTGCTTTGTCTGGAATATTCGGCAGCAGGACATGAATTATGACCCTTCTAACTCTGTGGAGACGCCAGCAGAACCAGTTGCAGCTATTTTTGAGCCTTAAAAACACAAGTAAATAGTAAATACATTCCAGGGAAAGCATTAGCATCTCCATGGTGACGAGCAGACGCGGTGCATCTAAGTGGGTTGTGTTACTGTTAAATGTAAAGCAACGCGGTGCACTCACAAACGTGCTCATATTATAATATTACTACTTCATATTTCGTATTTCTTTAAGTTCGTGCGACACATTGGACGACACTTTTCAGTAAAACTAATGGAATGTGATTATCTTTAAAATTTGTAGGTTTTTTTTCCTCCAATTTGTCATTTTTGTGACGTTTATAATCCTGGTTTGACACGTCCAGCAAATATGACACAGGCAGAAGTCGTTTCACAACTGTTACTTAGCGACCAGATTGTAAACAAAAGCCAAAGTACATTTAAATCACACAATAATTATGATTTGACAAATACTTACACCTGTATTATGTTAAATTACTGTTTAAACGCTCATAAAAAGGTGTAAGTTGTGAGCCAATTTTCTCTGAATCTGTGATAGAACGTCGCTTTTTGATGACATCACAGAGGTGGAGGTTTTCTGTTGTAGAACTCGGCACTACTTTCTGTCATTTTCAACTTTTGTTTGTCAATTTTTTCTTCACAAACTGCAGCTTGACTGATGTAAAACAATTATAATTCTTTACCGCAGGGACTAACTCGCCTCACGACGTCATAATTACAAAAAAACTGTCATACGGACTTAAAAGTAAATGTAAAATTGTACTTTTCTTGGCAGTAAAATTCACCCTGAAAGTAAATTCAACAGAACGACATGCACACAAACCGTCCCAGATTAAACACTGGGACAGGAGCCACAAAAGACGAGCCGCACACAGTGATATAAGAACAAAAAGCAGGATTCCAATGTTCTGCACCCTTAACACTGAATAACAGGTCTAAAAACTAAAGATCCAGCTCTGTTTAAAGTCTTGTTGAAAGGTTTGCTGTTCTTGGTTTGTAACTGTTTTTAGGCAACAAAGCTTTGGGATCGTCTGAGTTTGTGTTGATGTTATGGCTCTCAGTGGGAATCTTCCAATAAAGTTAAATAAAGTGTAAAAACCCCTCAATATTTGGGTCTAATTTTTCTAAAACTTTACTCAAATCAGCCTCAATTCAAACTGAAGCTGTTTCTATGCTAAACTTTGGACAACACAGAGATTTTGACAATAGTTTATTCAGGTTTTGACAATTCTATTTTAATTTTTTAAGCTACTTCTACACAAAGAATTGATTAAGGGAAAGTAAAAACCTCCAGTCGTAATCAATTTCTTTTAATTTGTGGGTTTGGAGTGGACTAATCCTAATTAATCCCATAATTTGACTGACAATAAGAGCGTTAAAGCGTCCTTTCTTTACCTTTAACACGCCTCGCAGCCTGACACGTCCCTTTTATCAGACGGTGGTCAAAAAGGAATAAATTAAGAATAAGTCAGAGAGTTTTGCCAGAGGGCAGCTTGGAAAATAAGCCGGTGAAGGCACATGCGGACAGGAGAGGCCAGGCTGGAGCGGTTCGGTGGCTTTACGCTGGTCGTGAAGGGCAACCGAGGGTGGCACCGGTGACATCGCGCTCATGTGATTATGAACCGAGCTATTTATAGTAACCGCACTTATTGGGGAGGTTACGCCGCTATTCAAGCTCTGATCTTTTTGTTTCATAGCTAATTTACTGCGTTCACTGTGTAACTTTGATTATGAGTGGACCGGGTCAGGCACCGCTTTGTCTCCGTGGAGATGTCCTCGCTTTGACTGGAACGTTCTACAGAATTGAGCGCATCTATACTGCGAAAATATGTATTAACCTGTGAGAGATGGGAGTGATTTTACCTTTAAAACTTACAGTGAAAATACAAAGGACATTTTAAAGCCTGGAAAATGTGTTTTAAAGAACCTTCAACTTTGTCTGAATCTCCTCGTTCAGTCAGAGCGCTGAAACGACGCACTGCAGGTGTTTTTGGACGCTACCGTGTTATATTTTAAAAAAGTCACGTCACACTTGTGCTTTTCAAACTCTTTTCATGATAGTTTTAGTGCAGATGAAGCCCTTGCACCTCCTGCTGCAGTTTGGTTCATAGATTTAATGAGGAAGAATGCTGTGACTTGTTCATCTCCGTAATTCCGTTTTCCTGCGCGCAATAATGCCAAAGAATCCAAAAACCGATCGTGATCATGATCGTTTCCATGGAGATGTTTTTCATAGTGTGGCTTTAAAACATGGAGACAAGCTGCTAAGTGAGAATGTTTGTTTTTCTTGAGGTGTTGTTGAGCAATGAAGACGCCTGTGATTGAAAAATTGCAAAAGATCTGTTTAATACCGTTTAATACTGTACTGTGGAACATTCCAGGCAAAGCAGTCACATCTCCATGGAGACAAGGAGGTGAGTGGACTTTTTTCATCGTTTGGCCGGGATGCGACTCATATGTGATATTTTTAACTTGTTATTTTCACATGTACAACCACAAGAGGGCGCTCTAGGCTCTAAGCGACGCAGAAGAAGAAGCTGCACTTCCTCTTCCTCTGGAGTTTGTGGAGTTGTTTAGAAGTGACACAGAGGAAGAAGAATTCAATAGATTTAGTGATTTGGGGTAAAACTGATGCTTTGGTAAACTTGTTAGCATGTTCTTTATGCTATAGTTCTCTGAATAACTGTTCATATGTTACGTTAACATACCAGACACTTACCACAGTTCTGTCTGTGCCTCATGTAGCTGAAGGTGTTAGCGTTAGCATACGTCATGTGGCTGAAGGTGTTAGCGTTAGCATACGTCATGTACCTGAAGGTGTTAGCGTTAGCATACGTCATGTAGCCGAAGGTGTTAGCGTTAGCATACGTCATGTACCTGAAGGTGTTAGCGTTAGCATACGTCATGTACCTGAAGGTGTTAGCGTTAGCATACGTCATGTAGCCGAAGGTGTTAGCGTTAGCATACGTCATGTAGCCGAAGGTGATAGCGTTAGCATACGTCATGTAGCCGAAGGTGTTAGCGTTAGCATACGTCATGTAGCCGAAGGTGTTAGCGTTAGCATACGTCATGTAGCTGAAGGTGTTAGCGTTAGCATACGTCATGTAGCCGAAGGTGTTAGCGTTAGCATACGTCATGTAGCTGAAGGTGTTAGCGTTAGCATACGTCATGTAGCCGAAGGTGTTAGCGTTAGCATACGTCATGTAGCTGAAGGTGTTAGCGTTAGCATACGTCATGTAGCCGAAGGTGTTAGCGTTAGCATACGTCATGTAGCTGAAGGTGTTAGCGTTAGCATACGTCATGTACCTGAAGGTGTTAGCGTTAGCATACGTCATGTAGCCGAAGGTGTTAGCGTTAGCATACGTCATGTAGCCGAAGGTGATAGCGTTAGCATACGTCATGTAGCCGAAGGTGTTAGCGTTAGCATACGTCATGTAGCCGAAGGTGTTAGCGTTAGCATACGTCATGTAGCTGAAGGTGTTAGCGTTAGCATACGTCATGTAGCCGAAGGTGATAGCGTTAGCATACGTCATGTAGCCGAAGGTGTTAGCGTTAGCATACGTCATGTAGCCGAAGGTGTTAGCGTTAGCATACGTCATGTAGCTGAAGGTGTTAGCGTTAGCATACATCATGTAGCCGAAGGTGTTAGCGTTAGCATACGTCATGTAGCTGAAGGTGTTAGCGTTAGCATACGTCATGTAGCCGAAGGTGTTAGCGTTAGCATACGTCATGTAGCTGAAGGTGTTAGCGTTAGCATACGTCATGTAGCCGAAGGTGTTAGCGTTAGCATACGTCATGTAGCTGAAGGTGTTAGCGTTAGCATACGTCATGTACCTGAAGGTGTTAGCGTTAGCATACGTCATGTAGCTGAAGGTGTTAGCGTTAGCATACGTCATGTAGCCGAAGGTGTTAGCGTTAGCATACGTCATGTAGCTGAAGGTGTTAGCGTTAGCATACGTCATGTAGCCGAAGGTGTTAGCGTTAGCATACGTCATGTAGCTGAAGGTGTTAGCGTTAGCATACGTCATGTAGCCGAAGGTGTTAGCGTTAGCATACGTCATGTAGCTGAAGGTGTTAGCGTTAGCATACGTCATGTAGCTGAAGGTGTTAGCGTTAGCATACGTCATGTAGCTGAAGGTGTTAGCGTTAGCATACGTCATGTAGCTGATGTAGCTGAAGGTGTTAGCGTTAGCATACGTACACCTATTCACCATGTTCTCTCATCTGTTATTATTTTAAACTGCATTTACAGATGAAATGTCTGTTCTTGGTCTTGGATTTGATCAAATAAATGTCCCCAAAAAATGCGACTTATACTCCAGTGCGACTAATTTGAAATATCAGCCCTTCGCAAACGTTTTATTGCATCTCCAACGCGTCCAAACATCCGACAAATTTCCATCTTCCGTCATTTCCAACAATCTCCGAAGGTCTTGCACATCCGAGCTTCAGTGTGAGATTTCTTCAGACACTTTCAACCGAGCGGGCGAATGTAAAATGGGTTTCTCAGGAGTTGGATTTACTCTGCAGGTGAGAAGGGTCGCCATGGTGAAAGTGAGGAGGAGAGGACGCAGGAGGAGAGGACGCAGGAGGGAGGAGAGGACGCAGGAGGAGAGGACGCAGGAGGGGAGGAAGCAGGAGGGGAGGACGCAGGAGGAGAGGACGCATGAGGGGAGGACGCTGGAGGGGAGGACGCAGGAGGAGAGGACGCATGAGGGGAGGACGCTGGAGGGGAGGACGCAGGAGGGGAGGACGCAGGAGGAGAGGACGCAGGAGGGGAGGACGCAGGAGGAGAGGACGCAGGAGGGGAGGACTGAGAGGACGCAGGAGGAGAGGACTCAGGAGGAGAAGACGCTGGAGGAGAGGACGCAGGAGGAGAAGACGCAGGAGGGGAGGACGCAGGAGGGGAGGACGCAGGAGGAGAGGACGCAGGAGGGGAGGACGCAGGAGGAGAAGACGCAGGGGGAGAAGACGCAGGAGGAGAAGACGCAAGAGCAGGAGGAGAAGATGTGGAGGAGAGGACGCAGGAGGAGAAGACGCAGGAGGAGAGTACGCAGGAGGGGAGGATGCAGGAGGGGAGGACGCAGGAGGAGAAGACGCAAAAGGAGAAGTCGCAGGAGGAGAAGACGCAAGAGCAGGAGGAGAAGATGTGGAGGAGAGGACGCAGGAGGAGAAGACGCTGGAGGAGAAGACGCAGGAGGGGAGGACGCAGGAGGGGAGGACGCAGGAGGAGAAGACGCAGGAGGAGAGGACGCAGGAAGAGAAGACGCAGGAGAAGAAGACACAAGAGCAGGAGGAGAAGATGTGGAGGAGAGGACGCAGGAGGAGAAGACGCAGGAGGAGAGTACGCAGGAGGGGAGGACGCAGGAGGGGAGGACGCAGGAGGAGAAGACGCAAGAGGAGAAGACGCAAGAGCAGGAGGAGAAGATGTGGAGGAGAGGACGCAGGAGGAGAAGACGCTGGAGGAGAAGACGCAGGAGGGGAGGACGCAGGAGGAGAAGACGCAGGAGGAGAGGACGCAGGAGGGAGGAGAGGACGCAGGAGGAGAGGACGCAGGAGGGGAGGACGCAGGAGGGGAGGACGCAGGAGGGGAGGACGCAGGAGGAGAGGACGCATGAGGGGAGGACGCTGGAGGGGAGGACGCAGGAGGGGAGGACGCAGGAGGAGAGGACGCAGGAGGGGAGGACGCAGGAGGAGAGGACGCAGGAGGGGAGGACTGAGAGGACGCAGGAGGAGAGGACTCAGGAGGAGAAGACGCTGGAGGAGAGGACGCAGGAGGGGAGGACGCAGGAGGAGAAGACGCAGGAGGGGAGGACGCAGGAGGGGAGGACGCAGGAGGAGAGGACGCAGGAGGGGAGGACGCAGGAGGAGAAGACGCAGGGGGAGAAGACGCAGGAGGAGAAGACGCAAGAGCAGGAGGAGAAGATGTGGAGGAGAGGACGCAGGAGGAGAAGACGCAGGAGGAGAGTACGCAGGAGGGGAGGATGCAGGAGGGGAGGACGCAGGAGGAGAAGACGCAAAAGGAGAAGTCGCAGGAGGAGAAGACGCAAGAGCAGGAGGAGAAGATGTGGAGGAGAGGACGCAGGAGGAGAAGACGCTGGAGGAGAAGACGCAGGAGGGGAGGACGCAGGAGGAGAAGACGCAGGAGGGGAGGACGCAGGAGGGGAGGACGCAGGAGGGGAGGACGCAGGAGGAGAAGACGCAGGAGGAGAAGACGCAGGAGGAGAGGACGCAGGAGGGGAGGACGCAGGAGGAGAAGACGCAGGAGGAGAGGACGCAGGAAGAGAAGACGCAGGAGAAGAAGACACAAGAGCAGGAGGAGAAGATGTGGAGGAGAGGACGCAGGAGGAGAAGACGCAGGAGGAGAGTACGCAGGAGGGGAGGACGCAGGAGGGGAGGACGCAGGAGGGGAAGACGCAAGAGGAGAAGACGCAGGAGGAGAAGACGCAAGAGCAGGAGGAGAAGATGTGGAGGAGAGGACGCAGGAGGAGAAGACGCTGGAGGAGAAGACGCAGGAGGGGAGGACGCAGGAGGAGAAGACGCAGGAGGAGAGGACGCAGGAGGGGAGGACGCAGGAGGGGAGGACGCAGGAGGAGAAGACGCAGGAGGAGAAGATGCAGGAGGAGAGGACGCAGGAGGAGAGGACGCAGGAGGAGAGGACGCAGGAGGATAGGACGCAGGAGGAGAGGACGCAGGAG
This sequence comes from Eucyclogobius newberryi, assembly GCF_026437365.1. Classification (NCBI taxonomy): domain Eukaryota; kingdom Metazoa; phylum Chordata; class Actinopteri; order Gobiiformes; family Gobiidae; genus Eucyclogobius; species Eucyclogobius newberryi. The sequence goes on along the minus strand of NW_027315746.1, from coordinate 9,004,457 downwards.
GAGAGGACGCAGGAGGGGAGGACGCAGGAGGGGAGGACGCAGGAGGGGAGGACGCAGGAGGGGAGGACGCAGGAGGAGAAGACGCAAGAGGAGAAGACGCAGGAGGAGAAGACGCAAGAGCAGGAGGAGAAGATGTGGAGGAGAGGACGCAGGAGGAGAAGACGCTGGAGGAGAAGACGCAGGAGGGGAGGACGCAGGAGGAGAAGACGCAGGAGGAGAGGACGCAGGAGGGGAGGACGCAGGAGGGGAGGACGCAGGAGGAGAAGACGCAGGAGGAGAAGACGCAGGAGGAGAGGACGCAGGAGGAGAGGACGCAGGAGGATAGGACGCAGGAGGAGAGGACGCAGGAGGAGAGGATGCAGGAGGGGAGGACGCAGGAGGGGAGGACGCAGGAGGAGAGGACGCAGGAGGGGAGGACGCAGGAGGGGAGGACGCAGGAGGAGAAGACGCAGGAGGAGAGGACGCAGGAGGGGAGGACGCAGGAGGAGAAGATGCAAGAGCAGGAGGAGAAGATATGGAGGAGAGGACGCAGGAGGAGAGGACGCAGGAGGGGAGGACGCAGGAGGAGAAGACGCAGGAGGAGAGGACGCAGGAGGGGAGGACGCAGGAGGAGAAGACGCAAGAGCAGGAGTAGAAGATGTGGAGGAGAGGACGCAGGAGGAGAGGACGCAGGAGGGGAGGACGCAGGAGGAGAAGACGCAGGAGGAGAGGACGCAGGAGGGGAGAACGCAGGAGGAGAGGACACAGGAGGGGAGGACGCAGGAGGAGAAGACGCAAGAGCAGGAGGAGAAGATGTGGAGGAGAGGACGTAGGAGGAGAAGACGCAGGAGGAGAGGACGCAGGAGGGGAGGACGCAGGATGGGAGGACGCAGGAGGGGAGGACGCAGGAGGAGAAGACGCAGGAGGAGAAGACGCAGGAGGAGAAGACGCAGGAGGAGAGGATGCAGGAGGGGAGGACGCAGGATGGGAGGACGCAGGAGGGGAGGACGCAGGAGGAGAAGACGCAGGAGGAGAAGACGCAGGAGGAGAAGACGCAAGAGCAGGAGAAGATGTGGAGGAGAGGACGCAGGAGGAGAAGACGCAGGAGGAGAGGACGCAGGAGGGGAGGACGCAGGAGGAGAAGACGCAAGAGCAGGAGGAGAAGATGTGGAGGAGAGGACGCAGGAGGAGAAGACGCAAGAGCAGGAGGAGAAGACGTGGAGGAGAAGACGTGGATTCTGACAGGCCGCGGACCAGAAAATGGAGGAGAATGTGTCGAGGTGCTGCTGCGGATGGATACGTCAGAATAGTGGATGTATACCGCTCGGTGATAAGGCGCAGGCGAGCCGGAGGATGAGAGGTGAAGCGGCTTTAACCACCCACAGCATAGAACAGGTGAGTAATCGTCTGCGGCGGAAGAAGTGCTAAATTCTGCAGCTTAAAGGACAATTATAATGTGTAGTTATTGTCCTTTAAACATGCTCTTAAGTGACTTTACTTTGGCAAAAACAAAAAAACAAGTTACATTTCACTCTGGCTTTTCCCACGCTAGGAACTGACCTTTTGACTCCATCTATTGGCTGTAAAGGGAATTACATAAGGGAGATATACAAATGCTAGCTTCCTAATAAGAGATGCTAATGCAGCCGCGCAGTTGTAATGATCTGATGGTCGATTTGATGGTAGAAATGCTCAGAACGAGTCTGGCAATGATTTATGGACTTAAAGAAGATCTCAGAGCCAAGTCATTGGTAGAATATGACATCACACATCGAGGAAGTTGAGTATGACTGCTTCCGAAGAGTGCACACGCTTTTTTGCTCGCTCCGCTTGCTATCGCTGCTTTCCTTATTTATTTTGCTTTTTAATCAGTTTTTGTCTTCCAAACATTTTTGCTTTAGACTTTTTCAAGTAAACCAAGGATTTTAAGAACATTTTTCCAGTTTTAACGACATATCTGACGCCAGCGACATGTCCGTGAGAAGAAGGGAGAAAGACTGTGAACGCTGTCGGAAATATCAACAAGAAATTAATGAGCTGAAAACACGGATGTTTGTTTTGGAATCTGAAAAAGTTCTTCACGATACCATTCCTGTGTCAACCGACGGTAAGAAGAGCACACTTTTTACAAGAAAAACTGCTACTTTCAACCTAAACCGCAGTGACTCTGTGTCGTTTCCAAAACTGTCTAAAAACCAGAAAGACCAGGCTGTTTCTTGGAACAAACTTGGAGCAAAGCCTAAACGATACAAAGATAACGTGAAGTCACCTAAAATACAGCTCACCAACAGATTTTTACCACTTTCAGAGATGGAATTAAATGAAAAAAGGAAAGATGACGTGGCCAAAATACAGCGAGGAGGATCTGTGCCAGGAGCCAAGGTCACGCAGATTGTTTTAGTTGGGGACGGCGCGATAAGTCACGTGACGCATGAAAAGATAAACACACATTCTTTTCCAAGCGCCACTGTTTCTGAGATAACGTCACTCCTTCCAAATATTATGGCTAAGCATGGAGGAGCTAAACAGCTGATTGTGCACGTGGGTGCAGTGGACATGCGGCGGGAACAGACTGAAGTTTTGAAAAAAGACTTCTTGAAGTTATTCGACGTGCTTGATAAAATGGAAATCAAAACATTCATAGGTGGACCTCTTCCAAACATCGACAGGAGGATAAACAAGTTTAGCCGGCTTCTTCAGCTGAACACATGGCTGTCCAAAGAGTGTTCCCCGAGAGGACTACACTACATTGAGAACTTCTATCTATTCTGGAAACGAGAGGACCTGTTTAAGAGAAATGGCCCCCACCAATGCAGAGGTGGAGTGAGGGTGCTGACAGAGAACCTGCTCCACGCTCTGAGGCATTGGACTGGGCCTGGACAGGGTCCTGAGCAGATAGTTAGAGAAGAGAGGAATGAGAGAAGAATTCCTGCTCCATCAGCCAGAGACCGAGCCAATGTTTCAACATCAAAAGCACCACAACCTCAGCCTCCACCAAAGGATTCATCAGCAGCTGCTCCACCACCACCAGCAAAGGATTCAGCTCCAGCTGCTCCACATTCACCTCCACCGCCTCCAGCAAAGGAACAATCTTCAAAGGCCTTGGACCCATCTGTGACAAGCCCAACAACATCCCTGTCATCGCCCCTGCCTTCACACCAGCCCTGGGTTCCCCCTGCAACATCTACTCCCACTAAAGATTCATCATTCTCCTTCTCATCTCCACTCACACCCATGGGCCTCCCCAGCCATTTTGAAAGTCTGATCAAATCAGGCATTAAGATGGCTCCGCTCACGCCCAATATAGCAAGGGCTATGTCTTCCCTGCACAAGCCGACTACACCAACAAAAGCCCCACCACCCATCCCCCCTCGCCTCTCACCTGGTCCCAAACTCTCCTTGGCTACAAAAGCCCCACCACCCATCCAACCTCGCCTTTCACCTGGTATCTCCCATAGCTAGGATGCACTGGGTCTCAGCGTTGCCGGGACTTATTGTCACATTAAAAATCAAACCAACCCGGGGCCCTATGTAAAAAGAGCCCCCCCCTAGTGCTATTTCTGTAGTCACATCATGACATAGATGGAAAAACAAAATGCGAGTCTGGCCCAATCTGAGAAATGTGATTCATATTCCCTGTGAAAAGATAAAGCCCAGTCCCACTGAAACTAGTCTGAAACTTGCTGTGCTAAATGTCAGATCCTTATGTAACAAATCTCTCTTAATTAATAATTTTATTTCTTCTTATAATCTTGATTTTATGTTTTTAACTGAAACATGGCTTGACAAAAACACAGGAAATGTAGTTCTGATAGAATCTGCTCCACCCAACTTTAAGTTTGAATCTGAAACACGAGAAAACAAAAAAGGGGGTGGAGTCTGTGCTGTCTTTAGAGATGAAATAATTACCCGCAGGTTGTCTTTTGGGGCGTTTTCATCATTTGAGTATGTATCCTTTAAAATGGAGCTAAAACGGTCTCCATCCATTCTCTTCATTGTTTTATACAAGCCTCCCCAGCACTGCCAAAGTTTTATTGATGATTTTACTGAGATGCTTTCAGTCATATGCACAGACTTTGATGGTTTGGTCATTACAGGTGATTTCAATGTGCATGTTGATAATATTTGTGACAGAAACGCTAAAGAGCTTGATGCTGTCCTTGAAACCTTCAGTCTTACTCAGCATGTGAGAGGCCCCACCCACAGCAAAGGACACACTCTAGATCTCATAATTACAAAGGGGGTAAATATTTCAAATGTTAATGTGATCGATGTTGCTCTGTCTGATCATTTCTGTGTCTTCTTTGACCTGTCTGTTTCTCCCAAACCTCCGGTTGGTCCTGCAGTTGTTCAGAGGAGACACATAAGTGATGGCACAGGTGCACTGTTTATGGAAATGATAAACTTTGAAAATGTCTCATGTTCTAATGTAAATGATTTGTTGAACTCTGTTACATCTAGTGTTTTGAATGTTCTGGACACCATCGCCCCTATAAAGGCTAAAATGGTTAAAAATAAGCAGAAGGCGCCGTGGAGAAATGATGATTCGGTCAGGGCACAGAAAAGGGAGTGCCGCAGGGCCGAACGGAAATGGCGCAAGTCAAAGCTCCAGGTTCAAAAAGAGATTTACAAAGAAAAGCTGAACATGTACAACCTAATCTTATGTAGAACTAGGGAAAGATATTTTTCTGAAATAATTGGAAGCTGCAGTAACAACTCGCGTGTCCTGTTTGCCACAGTAAACAGATTAACAAACCCTCCAGCTCAGCTGCCGTTAGAACTCATTTCCACATCCAAGTGTAATGAGTTTGCATTATTCTTTAATGACAAAGTTCAGGGCATTAAAAATGCTATAAATCCCACAATGCAAAAAATGACCCTAAAACCACCAAGACACTTAGAGCTAACACACTTTGCACCAGTAACTGACAAAACTGTCCATGAGATCATCACCAGTCTGAGTTCATCTACATGCTGCCTTGATGTGTTACCCACCAGATTTCTAAAGTCTGTGCTGAACAGTTTGTTAGCACCATTCACTCACATAGTTAACATGTCGCTTCAATCTGGAACATTCCCAATGTCTTTGAAAACTGCGGTCATAAAGCCTCTCCTAAAGAAGAGCAGTCTTGATGCCGCAGTCCTGAGTCATTACCGGCCCATCTCTAATCTGCCATTTTGGGGCAAAGTCCTTGAAAAGGTTGTTTACCAACAGCTCACAGATTTCCTCTTAATAAACAACTCATTTGATGTTTTTCAGTCAGGTTTTAGACCTCATCACAGCACTGAGACTGCTCTTGTCAAGGTGACAAATGACATCCGCCTGAACACTGACACGGGCAAAGCCTCAGTCTTAATTCTGTTAGATCTGAGTGCTGCTTTTGACACTGTCGATCATGGGATCCTCTTACAGAGACTAGAGGACTGGGTGGGCATCACTGGCACTGCCCTAAACTGGTTAAGGAACATTGTTCCCTCCCGGACGGTGCGGTGTTTTCCAAACAACAAGCCATGGATTAACCGTGAACTGAAGGCTCTGCTGAAGGAGAAGAAGAGAGCCTTCAGGTCAGGGAACAAGGAGGAGCTGAGGACTGTGCAGAAGGAGCTGAGGAGGAAGAGCAGGCAGGCTGAGGCCGGCTACAAGAGGAGGATGGAGGAGCAGCTGCAGCAAAAGAACATTCAGGGAGTGTGGAGGAGCCTGAAAACCATCTCGGGCTTCAAAATCCCCCCTGCCCAGACAGAGGGGGATCTACAGTGGGTGAATGATTTAAATGCTCACTTCTTGAGGTTTGATCGGTCACCCGCCCCTCCCCCTGCACAGCTGCATGCTCCCTCTTCCACAGCTGGACAATGCCCTGCATCTGTTCCTCTTCGCTTATCTGCCCCGGACCATCGGCTCCCTTCTTCGCCTGGACTCACCCATCCCCCCAGCACACAGTCCCCCTGCCAACCACTGACTGTCACAGCAGCACAGGTGAGGAGTGAGCTGAAGAGGATTAAATTGAGGAAGGCAGCAGGACCTGATGGCATCAGCCCCAGGCTCCTTAAGTCCTGCGCAGATGAACTGTGTGGAGTTGTGGAGCATGTCTTCAACATGAGCCTGAAGCTGAGGGTGGTACCACAGGTCTGGAAGACCTCCTGTCTGGTACCTGTGCCTAAGACACCGCGCCCCAAAGACCTCAACAGCTTCAGGCCAGTGGCTCTCACGTCCCACCTGATGAAGACACTGGAGCGGCTAGTCCTGGACCACCTCCGCTCCACCGTGAGCTCAGCCATGGACCCGCTGCAGTTTGCATATCGGTCTGGCATCGGAGTGGAGGACGCCGTCATCTCCCTGCTGCACCGCTCTCTCTCTCACCTGGAAAAGCCTGGCAGCTCTGTGAGGATTCTGTTCTTCGATCTTTCCAGCGCCTTCAACACCATCCAGCCGCTGCTCCTGAGGGACAAGCTGGAGACGGCTGGTGTGGAGTATGACCTGGCAGAGTGGATCCTGGACTACCTCACAGACCGACCCCAGTTTGTGAGAGCCCGGAACTGTGTGTCTGACACTCGGACCTGCAGTGTGGGGGCGCCCCAGGGCACTGTCCCCGCGCCCTTTCTCTTCACCCTTTACACTGCAGACTTCAGACATGACACGGACAGCTGTGTCCTGCAGAAGTTCTCTGACGACTCTGCTATCATCGGACTCATCACGGACGACGATGACGCGGAGTACAGAGGACTGGCGCAGGACTTTGTGTACTGGTGTCAGCGGAACCACCTCCTCATCAACGCGGGGAAGACCAAGGAGATGGTGGTGGATTTCCGCAGACGCCACCCCACTGCCCCCTCACCAGTGAACATCCAGGGACGGGACATTGAGAGAGTGGACTCATACAAGTACCTGGGTGTTCATCTGAACCACAAACTGGACTGGACTCATAACACAGACGCACTGTACAGGAAGAGCCAGAGTCGGCTCTACCTCCTGAGGAGACTCAGGTCTTTTGGAGTGATAGGGCCACTCCTGAAGACCTTCTACGACTCTGTGGTGGCATCAGCCCTCCTGTACGGTGTGGCCTGCTGGAGCAGCAGCATCACAGAGAGGGAGAGGAAGAAGCTGGACAGAGTCATCAAGAAGTCCAGCTTCGTCCTGGGCTGTGCTCTGGACTCGGTGCAGGAGGTGGGGGACAGGAGGGTCCTGGCTAGATTCACATCTATGCTGGACCATGAGTGTCACCCCCTGCAGGACACTCTCTCCGCTCTGGAGAGCAGCTTCAGTGAGAGACTGATCCACCCTCGATGTGCGAAGGAAAGGTTCCGTCGGTCTTTCCTTCCTGCTGCTGTCAGACTTTATTTTTTATTTATTTATAGGAGATCTTCTACTGAAAGTGTTTTTCAGACTTCCTATAAGTGATCTGTTCTTCTGTATCTACCTCTGTATCTACCTGCGTTGCACCAATGAAATTTCCCCATGTGGGACAATAAAGGAATATCTTATCTTATCTTATCTTATCTGGAAGACAGGAAGTACTTTGTTGAAATTGGTAGCTGTGTCTCAGACCGCATGACCCTGACCTGTGGAGTGCCCCAAGGGTCAGTCCTGGGTCCCCTTCTGTTCAACCTCTACATGCTGCCGTTGGGTCAGTTGATACGCAGTGAAAATGTGTCCTATCACAATTATGCAGACGACACTCAGATCTATGTTTCACTATCGGCAGGTGACTATGGACCAGTGGATTCACTCTGTCACTGCATCCAACAGATCAGTGTGTGGATGCAAAACAACTTTCTCCAGCTGAACTCAGACAAGACTGAAATAATCGTTTTTGGCCCACAGAAACAAAGAGAAAGTGTTAGCGGTCACCTCCAGAGTCTCGCTCTAAAACCTACAAACCAAATTAGAAATCTGGGGGTAATAATGGACTCAGACTTGAACTTTAATAGCCACATCAAATCAATAACATCAGCAGCTTTTTACCATCTAAAAAACATTGCCAAAATCAAAAATATAGTGTCAAAACCAGATTTAGAGAGACTTATCCATGCGTTTGTCTCGGCCTGCTCACTGGCCTCTCCAAACGAGCTGTAAAACAGCTGCAGTACATCCAGAACGCTGCTGCTCGGGTCCTGACTAGAACCAGGAAGTATGATCACATTAGTCCTGTTCTCAGGTCTCTGCACTGCCCCCTGTGGCTCAGAGAATAGACTTTAAAGCAGCTCTGCTTGTGTACAAGTCTCTCCATGGCCTAGCACCAAAGTACATCTTGGATATGTTAGTGCCATATGAACCATCTCGGACTCTGAGGACCTCAGGGACCGGCCTCCTGCTGGTGCCAGAGTCAGGACTAAACATGGGGAATCTGCGTTTCAGTTTTATGCAGCTAAAATCTGGAACAGTCTTCCTGAAGATGTGAGACAGGCTTCTACTCTGACAATGTTCAAATCTAAGCTAAAAACAGTTTTGTTTAGCTGTGCATATGACTGAAAGGATTTTTTCTTTGCACTCTTCTCTTTTGTTTGTGATTTTATTAGTTTAGAAAATCAGTTGGATTGATAATTTTTAATTTAGTTAATTTTATTGTATTTCTGTTTCTGTAATTTCTTTGTGATTTGAATGCATTTTTCCTGCTGTGTGAAGCACTTTGAATTGCCTTGTGTATGAAATGTGCTCTACAAATAAACTTGCCTTGCCTTGCCTTTTGATGCTCGGAGGGAGAGAAGACATCAACAGGGAGCGTGAATTAAGCTTCAGGTATGTTTTTGATGAGGAAACAAAGTGCATAATATGTGTCCTTTAATTAAAAGTACTGACACATTTGAAAAATAAAACTAAGTATGTTTTTAATTACTCTTTTAAAAGTGTATTTTAAGAGTGAAATGTAAAAATATCTCTGCTCAGGCTTTAAATTGACTGATTTAGAGAAAGATTTGCGCAGATTTTTGGTCAACAGAAGAAATTCCAAGCAATTTCTCAATTTCCTGGTGAATTGTTTGCATAAATATTTGTATTTGCTCAAAGCTGGGGCTTGAACTCAGAAACCTTTAGGCAGAATGGCACCATGTACACGCTAAAAAGAACCTTTCAAACCATATGGAGCTCTACAGTCTTCAAAGTTCACCCGAATAATACTAATTGTATACAGTAATTGTATACAGTAATTGTATACAGTAATTGTATACGGTATTCGTAACGGCACCAGGGGACTTGGCATGTTCTCTATCATCAAACTAAAAGTATGTTAGTCCTTCATCTTAACATTAGCTCAAGATCTGGTTCCCGAATGTCCCTTGGTCTCCTGATGGCCCCATGGTCTCCTGATGGTCCCTTGGTATCCTGATGGTCCCTTGGTCTCCTGATGGCCCCATGGTCTCCTGATGGCCCCTTGGTCTCCTGATGGCCCCTTGGTCTCCTGATGGTCCCTTGGTCTCCTGATGGCCCCATGGTCTCCTGATGGTCCCTTGGTCTCCTGATGGCCCCATGGTCTCCTGATGGTCCCTTGGTCTCCTGATGGCCCCATGGTCTCCTGATGGTCCCTTGGTTTCCTGATGGTTCCATCGTCTCCTGATGGCCCCATGGTCTCCTGATGGTCCCTTGGTCTCCTGATGGCCCCATGGTCTCCTGATGGTCCCTTGGTTTCCTGATGGTTCCAATGTCTCCTGATGGCCCATGGTCTCCTGATGGTCCCTTGGTCTCCTGATGGCCCCATGGTCTCCTGATGGTCCCTTGGTCTCCTGATGGCCCCTTGGTCTCCTGATGGCCCCATGGTCTCCTGATGGCCCAATGGTCTCCTGATGGTCCCATGGTCTCCTGATGGCCCCGGTGGCAGTGATGTGTGGGTCAAATGCACCGGACACATTCACAGGGACCAAAAACGCCTTAATATTTATTCATGTCTTATATTTTTACTTTTGATCCGTCAATAATGTTTTGGTTTATTGATAATCATAAATTTTCAGGTCACAATGTCATTGAACGAGCTAAAAACATGAAGATTGTGACATTTTTAGGAGAAAAGTCACAATTAGATCTACTCCAAAACAAGTAAATCTAATGTATTGCTTTTTCTTTCTTTTTTATCTGGCTGTTTATGGCACATTAACTTTACTGTAACATTCAGAACGTTTTATTTCATTTCACATACTTGAGGAACTTGAACATATTAGATTTGACTGTCCTTTAGTCATGGAGTTGATATTGTGAATCTTAAACAGGTCGTGATAATAAAATGTGATATTATGACATCCCAATTTATAAAAACGTTTTAAAACTAACATTACAAATTGTCATAGTTGCAAAGCTGCTTTCTATCATTTGTTTTTAAGCCTGTAAAAGACACATAAATGTCCATAGCTAAAGAGAAAATAGAAGAAATCTATACATATCTACATTTTTTACTGTATAAGAGCATTACATAAAGATTGTTGGAAGGTTTTCAGGTCGAACTTGCTTCAACACTGCCCCCGTGTGGTAGAATGGAGCATTTGAGCAACATTAGTTTTCAGACTGTATATCAAATGGCAACAAAAGGCCATTAACGCGTACAATTATTGTATATGTGCTCTTGTTTTAATTTAAATAGTTACATTATGTCAATTAAAAGACACTTCAAGTAGATTTTTCAGAAAATCCCTAAACATGACATAGAAATAAATCAATGTAAAATAGATATGTCACAGTGTAATTAAAGGTTTTTCAGAAGTTAATCTCAAAAGTGTTAAATTGACCGAAAGCTGTCACCAACAAACCGACCGCGACCGCCAGACTCTGCACTTTTGTCGCCGTTATCACCGAATTCTTTCACATTTCTCGGCGCCCCGTCCTCCCCGGCGCCGGCGCTCGTCCCGGAGCCGTGTTTGAGCTGCGATGTGACAGGACGCAGGTTGGAGCAGGTCGGAGCCGCATAAAAAATGAAAGAGCCGGGGGACGGCGGCGGCGCGAGTGTCACCACGCATCAGTCCTCCTCTGCTCTCGCGTCGCTGTCTAATCGGACCGAGCGGAGCCAGCGGAGCACGGGCCGCGAGATGGAAGACGCTCAATAATTCAACGCCTGCGACATCGTGTCCGAGATCCGCCGGGCGTCGGGGTCTTCTCCGGCACCGCCTCGCGACCTCAGCAGCTGCAAGGTCATCATCGGGGGGGGCGGTGGCGAGCACACAAGGGGCGGTGGCGAGCTAACAAGGGAGATAAATGTAGTCTGAGAACAAGGAGAGTTCTGCTGGTGAAAGATTACATCATTGCATTTTGAATTGTAGCAGTGAGTGGAAGAAATGTTCTCCTGGAAGATCAGAAAATGCAACAGAAACATGAAAGAGCTGCTGTCTAATAATATAAAAGTCCGCAAGTAAAAGAAAAAATAGAAATAAAAGCAAGTAAATGGGAATATTGCACGCTGTATGCTCACATTTATCACTGATACAGTTTTGGTCTTTAAATAAGATGTTTCTGAGTCTGTGTGTTGGGGAGTGAGTTAAAGTGTCCTTTTTCTCCCCTTATACCGTTAGCAAACAAGCTAACTAAGCTCTGCACAATCGAAGCAACATTGGGGAAACTATTTTCAGTTACAATGTCACTGTCAATTTGTAAAAAACATTAAAATAAATCATAATATTAAAGCTGGAGCTGTAATAATGAGTTTAGAGTGAGTAAATGTCTAAGTAGCAGAAGAATTGTGCAGAATAAGACCCAAATAAAGGCCAAATCAATATAAAATCAACCACGTATATGTGAATTAGCAGCTAGTTAGATGTTATTAAGTGTACCCTAAAATGAAGTGAATTATGATTGTCAATTTTATGTTTTTTTTAATCAGTTTGTTCAAACCACTTAGACTTTATTTTACTTCTCAGAGGAAGAGAAAATGGTAAAGAGAAAGGAGGAGAGAGGTGGGTAGAGAGAGGAGAGAGAGTGGGAGGAGAGAGGAAGAGCGAGGGAAGGATAAGAAAAGAAGAGAGAAAGAGAGAGATAATTGATAGGAATGGAGAAGGAGGTTGAATAGGAAGAAATGAAGGAGGAAAGAAGGGAGGTACGAAAAGAGAAGGAGAGAGGGGAGTCGAGAGAAAGGGAAGGAGGGAGAGAGTGATAGGGAAAGAGTGAGGGGGGAGCAAGGGAGGAAGAGATGCACAGGGAGAGAGAAAGAGAGAGGAAATGAGTGAGGAAGAGAAAGGGAAAAAGAGGGAGGGGGCTAGAGATAAAGAGGGAACGAGAGAGAAAGGGAGTAAAGAGGGAGGAATAGACAGAGAGAGAGGAGCAGAGGGAACGACGAGGGGGTAAAGAGGAAGAGAAGGGGAGTACACAGATTTAAAGAGGGAGGGATGGGAGAGACAGAGAGGGAGGGTCAGAAGAGAACACTGTGACTCTGCTGCATCGCCCTCTTGTGGAGAGTTGGAGAATTTGTGCATCTCAATTCATAAATAAATAAATACAGTGATGAGGTATGTTTTTCTTCCACTAAATATAATCTTTTGCTTTACCCCATGTCTTTTTGATTTGTATTAGTTTTAAAAATAGCTTTTTCATCATTTTGTGGAAGGAATGAGTCATTACGTAAAGAAAAACCAACATCAAACACTTTATATTATGGAGATTTTAATCAAAAAGGTGAAATGTACATGAAAAAAGACCAAAAATCACTGAATTGCTGAAGTTTGTGACATAAAGCTCCAAAGAAGAGCTTTAGAGTGGGTGAAATCATGACACATTTCACAGCTTGGACTCGGCGTGAATGGCCACAAACGGGTCCTCGTCGCGGTTGCTGATCTTGAAGTGGGCGCGGCCGTCACCTCCCACCTGGACCTGTTTGCCCGTGCACCTGCCGTTCTCCTTCTGACCCGAGATCACGTCGCAGTACGTGCCGCCGGGCATGCCAGTGTTCAGGGTCACGTCAAGGTTCCTGAGAGTAACACAAGGTCACGGATTAGCCAAGAGGACGACGCTGCTCGATTGTCCCGGGATTCTTAGGTAAACAGCCAATGTGGGGGATTTATAAAATGTATCTTTTATATAACTGATCATGAGAATCTTGCTCCTGAGCTAATTTGAGAATTCGATACGATCACAAATACTGGAGGGCTTTAGTCGACAGGAGTAATCCTTGGACAGCTAAAATATTAAAAGAGGACGTGATGTTGAAAGCTCCTAAATGTATTAATAAGGAACTATTACAAAATATAATATCTGACACAAACTGTGCTCATGTGATTGCAAGTTCAGACAATTACACACATTTACACTGAAAAGAACCACTAACAATGCAGATTAAACTTGATATTCACTCCCAAATCTACCATCACATCACATTGAACCATCATAAATCCATGACAAAATATCAATTACGAAAATAAAGTTATTGATGAAACTATTGTTTATAGTGATCAATCTGTGCTTAAAGTCAATATGATATTTTCTGTATTTTGACCTATAATTGATTGTACATACTTGCCATTCATGATTTGAACTGGGTCAAAGCGAAACATTTTAAAACGCATATTCCAAACTTATTTCTAATACTCTGTGTGTCTAACTCTGAGGTTTGAACCGATAATCCTCTGATCCACAAGCAGATTCTCCACCGCAGCACAGGGCAGTAGATACAACGAACAGTTCAACGCTCATATACCGAATAAACTCTCACCAGTCATCGTTGTTGAAGACGATGAATCCGCGGTTGCCACGTCCGAAGGCGACCTGGTTGCTCTGGTTGTCCCACCAGTTTGAGTGAGGCTGTCCATTCACCACATTACGGTAGACCACCATGTTCCTGCGACAAAGGTCATTTGAAGTCATTTCGAATGTCAAACTGTCACGTTTAGTTACGTAGAGCCACGACTCACTTGATCTGCCTCCATCTGTGCTCGCACACCCAGCCGTCTCCACAGGTCTGGTCGGCGTTGATGGGGACAGATTTGGTGGATCCGTCTCCGTGGCTGGGAGGTCCCATCCAGTCATTCTGGTCCTGAAAACGAGGCGCAACCACAGCAAGCTTCAGCATTCATGACAACACTTCTGATCGTGTCAAACGAACGTACAGTACCTTCCCGTTGACAAAGCGACGGTCCCATCTGAAGCTGGACATGACCCTGGTGACGCCGTAGGGGTGGGCCAGCATGTACCCGACCGCCATCTTGTAGAGCTTGGCGTCCCAGAAGGTGACGATGGAAGCTCCGCCCGCTCCGTGGCCTCTCTGGTTGTCATGGTTGTCCACAAACACCAAGGCGTTTCCGTTGGGCATGAAACCCCAGCCCTCTCCCCAGTTCCTGAACACAAAACGACATATAATACGATGTTCTACCGGCACGTACAGTAGGCAGTCGGCTCGTTTCAGTGCATATTTCACCATAGAACGGTACAATGGAAATATTATGCACGCACTTGGTGTAGCTGAGTTTGTCTCCGTTCCACTTCCTGAACAAAGCCCCCAGTCTGGCTCCATATTTGAACTCTGTGACGCGTCCCAAGTGGAAGTACTCCCTGGACGTGATGGGCTCACCTCCCAGATCAATAACCTGTTGGAACATCACGTAATGTCATTGTTATCATGAAGAATGCTTGACCTGCTCGAGTGGTGAATTTGCATGGTTGATTCGTTTCGGTAAGTATAGTGTTTTAAAAGCTATGGGGGAGAAAAAGAAAGTAAATTGTAGCCAAAACATAAATTCAGCTGTGTTTTACTAGAATTACTTAAGCTACTTCTTGTCAAAACCAAAGTTTTATGTGTTTTGTTGGCATTCCTTTGATCATTTGTGCCATATTGTGTCTACTTTAAAAACTCCCACAACTCTTACTGTTATCTAATATCCACCCTATCAACCATTAACCAGAGTTTACACTATATTTAGCTTTTTGTCAACGAGAGAAGGTCTGTTGATGTGTCTTGTAAACTGAGCAGAAGAAATACCTGTATAACATGTGTTTCATTTATTAACTACAGGCATAATTAGTACAGTGTTTCTGCTTTGGCTCTAACTTTTCTGAATATAAAGCCAATTGGACGTTGTATCCACTCATCATGTTGGAAGCTGAACTGTAAGAGATACGACTTTGGATCATGAGTGTTTTTATTTGTTTTTTTGGACACTAAATTAGCATTGACTCATTCCTGGTGCACAGAGTGACTCAAGTTTGGATCTACTTTTCACTTTTGCTTGACGTCTGTGGTGCAGTGATTTGTGAAGTACCTCCTGGAAGATGAAAGGCCTGGATCCTCCGGAGAACCACTTGGTGTTGAGGTTGTGGAGGCGTCCGTAGACATTCTGCAGGTCACCGGGCCACATGTGTTTGCAGGCGTCCACTCTGAACCCAGCCACGCCCATGTCGATCAGCTTATTCAAGAAGCCCGCCACTTTACCCCTGACGTACTCTTTCTCCATAGCCAGGTCCAGCAGGCCCACCAGACGACAGTCACGCACCTGAAGAGGAACACATTTGGTAGTGTGTCATTTTACTGATGGATTGTGTGGCTAAAGTGGCTTGATTTTAGCTTTCAAATATGTAATTTTTAATGTTTGTGACTGTTATTTTATCATGAAATACAAACAAGAACTACAAGTGAACATGACATGAATATATGAACATGAATATATTCATTTTATAAGCAAAACACATGGCAAGAGCTGTGAAAATGCCATTAATCGTTTGAAAGAAAGTAGTTATGACATTGACATTCAACAGCTCCATTGGTCTTTAGTCCTGGTATAAATTTGGCGTTTACACCATTCTCCAGTGCCACAGGGGTTAAACTCTTTACCATTATGCAACCAAAGTATGTTTTTTTCACAATATTTTACCTGGTTGGCATCTCCGTAGTTCTCGATGTTACCGCTGCCGGTCCTGCACTTGTGGTCGTTGAAGTCGTAGCCGGTGAAGGGGATGGAGGGGAAGTCCTTCCTGTTGGCGCTGAACCAGCTGCCGCAGGACGAGTGGGTGCCCTCGCCGCCTCCAGCGCCGCACATGTGGTTGACCACAGCGTCCACGTAGATGTTCACCTGAGGAAGGTCATGACATTTGCAAACCTTGCATGAGGTTCAGCAAATACTAGTAGTGCAATTTTGGGTTGTAATATGGCACTTTTTGTTTAATATTGGAACCTAATTTGTTAAGATTTCACATCATAAAGGTAAAGCTATGTTCCCATGTTATAGTTTCCCAAAAAACAGTTGATAAAACAGTTTGGCAATAATTGAATGCAAATAGAAATTTGAATAAAACGGTATGTTAAAGACTGAAAAGATTCATGTCAACAGCCATGTCCATCACATGACACATGGGGTGTAATGAAGGATTGTGGGTCAGTTTCACGGTCAGTTTACCCCGACATTGTTGCATCTGGAGATCATGTCGCGGAGCTCGGCCTCGCTTCCTGATCTGGAGCACAGGTTGTAGCCGACGGGCTGATAACGCTGCCACCAGGGCCTCCAGGGGCTGTTAATGGTGATGTGCTCATTGGGAGGAGAGATCTGAGAAAACACATTTACAATAATAACATTTATCAATATAAGACGATACGAAAGACATTATCACGTTAATATACAGTATGTGATGATATGTATAGCCCAGGATTGCAATAAGGCACATGAATTTAGGATTGCGCTGAATGAAAAGTGTTATCGTGGTTCATCTTCTGTGTATTAGAGGTCCATGGAAGAATGCTCTCAGTTAAAAGCATTTTCATCAGTAAAAATAGGAACATTTACTCAGGATATTCATATAAAACAGTATAGCTTACTCATTATTCCACTGACGCATCATCTAATTAATGGTCTTATTAAACTAACAACTACAACTGTTTTACCTGAACGCCTCCGAAGCCGTTGGGCCCGAGGTATCGCTCACACTCGGCTGCGATGTCGGCCCACCTCCACTCGAACAGGTGCACGATGGAGGTGCGTCCGTGCTTCAGGTGAGGGTTGTGATAGGCCGCGCTGAGCCCAAAAAGGGCAACTAAAATCAGCCACTTCATCCTGTCTTTACTGGTCCACTGGTCAAAAGGTGAAGAGAAGACACTGGATCTACCCAAGACCCAGGCTTATATGCAGAGAGACCTTTGGCTTTCAACCAATCAGGAGACAGCAAATATCTCTAAGATGTAGCCCACCTGCACCATTCCCACAGAAGTTACCAAACCATCCTTAGAAAAACTTAAAGGTCAGTTTGTGGTTGTGAAGTAAGTCCAATATTTTTCTAAAGCCTAATATTAACATTTACAGAGATTATTGTACAGAAATATGTCTTGTCAACACCATAATACACTGAACCTTTGAGATTGTAGTTTTTTCAGAATCAGGATAAGAATCATATATCATAATTTATGACTCCCTCGGGCATTTGTGTTGACCTTTCCTTGACACTTATCTTATGGTTGTGAAACACAATATTTGCATACGTTCAGGGGGAGGTTGGGTCTGATCCTATATTTTGTTTGTGGACCAAAGTGACCACACAATAAAAGTGTTACACATTTTACTGTAAATTTAGTGCTAATTATAGTGTTAGTCGATGTGTTATTTACAATCAAAACACAGTGAATCCTTTACATTCAGAATATGTCATACAGGGAGGGTTTATTTGCTTGATCACATTTAAAAACAATTTTGACAAAACAGTTTACACAGTTTTGCTAGAATATTATCAGCAGTGACCAGTGGGTTATAATCAGATTGATGGATAGACAAGGACCTAAATTACTGTTGTGTTATACAGCTCTCTGAAAGAAAGTTAAGTGAGTGTAATAACATTTCACAGCTTGGACTCGGCGTGAATGGCCACAAACGGGTCCTCGTCGCGGTTGCTGATCTTGAAGTGGGCGCGGCCGTCTCCTCCCACTTGGACCTGTTTGCCCGTGCACCTGCCGTTCTCCTTCTGACCCGAGATCACGTCGCAGTACGTGCCGCCGGGCATGCCAGTGTTCAGGGTCACGTCAAGGTTCCTGAAGACAACACAAGGCATATATTAAGAATTAAATATGACTAAAACAGAAGACCATGTTTTTTTAGTACTTTTTTATAGATCAAATCATAAACTGGAGGATTGCAACAGCTTGTAAGGTGCTTATACATTCAATATATTCATATAGACAATTTTAAAACATCAATCTCAACTATAAAGGAATGTCGCCCTGGATATTTATGTGTGCGAACGACTTGTAAACAAAGTCAGATATAGTACAACGGGAAAATAAAAAGTGAAGAGGGAACAAAACTGTTCCCTGGGGAATTCTACTGTTGATTACAAAATATTGAGGCCCTAGTGTGTTCTAGCCAGAAGACAACAATCTCTTTTGTTGATGTGGTTTTACCTTTCATCACTTTATATAATGCCTTATTATTAAAATGCATTTGTTATTGTTGCCTCAGAGCTTTGGCCACACATTTTTCCAGTTCAGCAGTCACCATAGTTGGTGCATATTTACTATACTAGTTCAAAACCATGATTAGAATGTTTCATGACTGATGTATGAAAGTCTCACCAGTCATCGTTGTTGAAGACGATGAATCCGCGGTTGCCACGTCCGAAGGCGACCTGGTTGCTCTGGTTGTCCCACCAGTTTGAGTGAGGCTGTCCATTCACCACGTTACGGAAGACCACCATGTTCCTGTGAGAGAGATGCGAGTGAATATCTGCATGTTAGATCTAGCTGTTAGATTTCTATTTGATCTGCCATTTAGGTGGGAATCCATGATCAGAGAGCTCAATCCTTCAACTGTGTAAAATGCCCAAAACAAGTAAATCTTTACTTTATGAAATGACTCACTTGATCTGCCTCCATCTGTGCTCGCACACCCAGCCGTCTCCACAGGTCTGGTCAGCGTTAATAGGAACAGGTTTTGTGGAGCCATTACTGTAGCTGGGAGGTCCCATCCAGTCATTTTGATCCTATGTGAAAAGTTTTAGGAGTTACAAATTTGAATAATATTGAACAGCGACAACATTATCAATACTAAAAATATCACTGTATTGCCAGAGTTATAGCCTTCGGTCTCTCTATGTCAAAATGGATCAAAAATATTAAAATATTCTTGTTCCTGGATTCTTTTTGGACAATTCATCAAGAGATTATCAAGATCTAGATTTATATATTTATATAATTTGTATTTATTTTTTTAAAGTAACATACCTTTCCATTAACAAAGTGACGGTCCCATCTGAAGCTGGACATGACCCTGGTGACTCCGTAGGGGTGGGCCAGCATGTACCCAACGGCCATCTTATGGAGCCGAGGATCCCAGAAGGTGACGATGGAAGCTCCGCCCGCTCCATGGCCTCTTTGGTTGTCATGGTTATCCACAAACACCACAGCATCCCCATTGGGCATGAAACCCCAGCCCTCTCCCCAGTTCCTGAACACAAAAACACGGAAGTAAGTAGTTATAAGGCATATACTTTATCAGGGGAAATTAATTCCTTGCATTTCAATGACGCTGGGCCAACCTGAGCTGCTGCCGTACAGCGCTCGGGTCCCATCTCCAGATCTAGAGCTCAGCCAGGACTACCGTAGCAGGAATATTTTACGTATAGTGCTTGTTTTTGGTTGATGGGGGAAACCCGAATATCTGAAGGAAACCCGCTCAGACACAGAGATAAATATACAAACTGAACAGCACTGCACAGAAAGGCCCGGTCGAACCCACAACCTTCTTGCTGTGAGGCATTAGTGCTAGCCACTCAGCCACCGTGCTGATGATATTAAATCTCAATTGCTAGGAATAGTATTTGGATGGTAATTGCACGTACTTGGTGTAGGAGAGTTTCTCTCCATTCCACTTCCTCATCAGTGTTCCCAGTTTGGCTCCATATTTGAACTCAGTGACTCGGCCCAGGGACGTGTACTCCCTGGAAGAGATGGGCTCTCCTCCCAGATCAATCACCTACAAGGAAAATGCTTGTTCATTAGTGATGAAAATTGATGACATGCTCTTCTTAGGTTGGTGGAGAAACCATGACTCAAATAGAGGAATTTTAGCATATTGTTGTCTTATTTACAGTAGAACAAAAGATGACACTTGAGAAGTTGCTGTATTGGACTGTTTTGGTGGTTAGCGAGGTGTAAAAATAGTTGTGTTTTGTTGAAGTTGGTGTGTGAGATAAACTTGTGACTAGCCAGTGGCCATTTCCCACTTTTTTAGAGCGTGCCATTCTATTAACTTTCATGCAAATTACATAACATTTGTCTTGCTAAGTAAAATCCCCTGCAGTATTTGAGTGCTTTCAGTGCTCTTTCATCGTATGTGAGAACCATAGTTATGTGCGTCGTTTGAAGTACCTCTTGGAAGATGAAAGGCTTGGATCCTCCAGAGAACCACTTGGTGTTGAGGTCGTGGAGTCGTCCGTACACAACCTTCAGGTCTCCGGGCCACATGTGTTTAACGGCATCCACTCTGAATCCAGCCACGCCCATGTCGATCAGCTTATTCAAGAAGTCTGCCACTTTACCCCTGACATAGTCCTTGGCCATAGCCAGGTCCAGCAGGCCCACCAGACGACAGTCACGCACCTGGGAAAGACATATTTACAACATGAAGCACAAGTCATTTGAAACAAGGAGCACCACACGGTCAGGGCTATAAGTTTTTATGTTGTTACTTGGTTTGGGTCTCCGTAGTTCTCGATTTCTCCACTGCCTGTTTTGCACTTGTCATCGTTGAAGTCCCAGCTGGTGTAGGGAACAGTGGGGAAGTCCTGTCGGGTGGCACTGAACCAGCTGCCACAGGACGAGTGGGTGCCCTCGCCACCTCCGGCGCCGCACATGTGGTTAATCACAACATCCACATAGATGTTCACCTATAGGGAGGGATGTTAAGGATGTCGTTTTATTTGTTCAAGTATTCACTTTTTCAATGAAAATAATTGTATAAAGGTTGAACGATCTATCATTCATCTATCTCTCCACCGTTAAATAAATGACACAAACTTTCAATTTACCCCGACATTGTTGCATCTGGTGATCATGTTGCGAAGCTCGGCCTCAGTTCCTGATCGGGAGCACAGGTTATAGCCAATTGGCTGATAGCGCTGATACCAGGGCCTCCAAGGTGAGTTCAGGATGATGTGGTCATTGGGAGGAGAGATCTGACAAGAGAAAAAGAGTGGAGACAGTTTTTGATTCAAACATATTGTTTGAGTGAGAGTTGGATAATGGCAGTGAACACTATTATAAGCTGATGATACACTTGATAATACTTGTGTCTTCCTCTCTAGAGTATGTCTCCACCTCACTATGTAGTTTTTTTCTGAATATTCCATACATTTCCCAGCCTCCTTCTAACTTCAAGGTCAGTCCAGAATCACTGTTCTTTATTTTACTGTATTTAGCTGTATTTAGTATTTATCGAGTGATTAAAACTGTAGAACATTTTATATTGTATATATTGTTCAAAATTAAATTCCTCAAAATGTCAAGCTATAAGTCATTAATAGGTGTTTTTGTTTCCTGTTTCTTTACATGGACCATGACTGGTTCAAATAGATGACACATTAGTGATTTGCATGATTGCTACAGCAAAAGCTTTATGTCAGATGCCTCTCCGAATACAACCCCCTGTGCTTATCCAAACTTTGGAAATCCATGGCCTATAATCCTTGTCTGTTGAATTACAAACATATAGATAATATTTTACATAATTATAGTAGAAAAAGCTTCAGTTGTAGTCATCTGGACGTTTCGACTCTCATCCAAGAGTCATTGTCAATAAAAGAATTTAGGTCGAGAACTCCGATATTAATACTGTTCTGTGGTAAGACCCGCCCATTGGGAGGAGCCTTCCTGAAGTAGAAAGAGTTGTTTGTTTCAACAGAAACTCCCCCCTTGTATCTACCGAGCTAGCCTATTCAGAATCTTAATGGGCTATTAGAATCCTCTTTGTCTTTGTCTTTCTAATAGCCCATATTATATATATATATATATATATATATATATATATATATATATATATATATATACATATATATAATCCAATTAACCAAAGTAACCAATGAGGAACCTATGCGTGTGCATCAGCAGGTAACCCACCTGAACGCCTCCGAAGCCGTTGGGCCCGAGGTATCGCTCACACTCGGCTGCGATGTCGGCCCACCTCCACTCGAACAGGTGCACGATGGAGGTGCGTCCATGCTTCAGGTGAGGGTTGTGCTGGGCCACACTCAGCCCAAAAAGGGCCACCAAGATCAGCCACTTCATCTTGTCTTTACCCACTGGTCTTAGACTCTGGATCAGCTGCACCAGAGTGGTTAATATATATATAAGTAACGTTCGCATTCAGCCAATCAAAAAACCTCTAATATCTACGTGAGATGCACCAGCTGGCCAATTCTCACTGAAGTTTCCAAACTATCACAAGGTAAACCAAAGGTGATTAAGTGCAGCGTATCATACAATACTAGAACTGTGTTTCCATTTATTTTTCCATTCCATTCCATTTCTCTTGGAATTATTTTGCAAAAGACAAATTAAACTCTGGTGCCAGTAAAGGAAGTAAACATTCAGGTTTAAAATCAGAAGCTAACGATCCTTGAGACTGCATTGTGTTTGTTAACAGTGAGAGTTCTTTTTCCAACAGACAACATATGATTCTTCAAATATTCACTAACACAAAAGGAAAATGTTCTTTATGTGTCTGTGGTTTATGATAAAGTGTAAGGAGGCTTTCAATAACGTGAAAGAGTGGAAACTGAAAGAGTTAAGAATAAGAATCCTCAAATTATACAGGCAATTAAAAAAGGGGTGAAATTACTGATCTGACCTTACAAGATTTTTTTTTAACTGCTTTTATCAACATTCAACTGGGCTCAGATTCCTCAGCGATAGAAAGAAGACATCATATCTTTAATATCTAAAGATGGGAAAGTTTGACTTGACTGTGCCTCATCTAGACCATCCTGAACGTGGACATATACTGTAGATATATATACACATAAGTAATCATATACAAAACAGCATAATAAAATATGAATTAATATCAAAATTAATGTTGATTTTGTATTTAAATTGTTAAAGAAATGTCATTTTATTCCCAAAACGCCTGACTAAAATGAGCCCCATTTCAAACTGAAGCTGTTATTGAACTCTTTGGAGAACAGACAAATGGCAGGACTCTCTGAGAAGCTGACACTCTGACACGCCCTAATTCTGATTTATGATTTACTCAAATTATTTTATAAGTGTGAACAAGACCTGCACTTTCAAATTCAATTTTTTTAAATATAAAAAGGTGCCTAGAGGGATGGTCTGATTAACAGAAGTTTGGGCATTTTTATTTTTTTATTGTTTTACTATTTCAAAACTGAAGCAAACAGAATAATACAAATAGTAGATGAAAAATGGTCGGGTCAAATGGAGGTGGTCAAATGTATGATTACTATCTGAAAAGAGCTATTACATTTTTTTTTTTTTTTAAAGCATGCCAACTAAACAGAAATGTCAACATCTTGAGCAGATTGGCTTATGATCCAGGTTTTTTACATAACACTGACCTGAAATAAAAAAGTGACTTTGTGGCTGCCTCTATATGATATTCCATTCTTCAAGAGGACCGGACTGGCTTTATTGCTAAATATATCAAAAGAGTGACATCCATTCACTTGATATCCATAAAGAAGGCGTTTGATTGTAATAATGGATATGTGTATTCTACTTCAAGGGCCCTTTCTGTTTGAGGTCACCTTCATTTTCTCTTCTCTTCACGTGCCGTCTGTGCAGTATTGTTTTGCACTCAAAAAAGTCATTATCCTTGAAGACCAGTTCCTCTCTACCTACAACCCACAAAATATATATTGAAAAAGGCCATAGTTTCATAACATGACCCTAAACTACTTTCGACGTGAACCACAATATTGCGAGTTGTGTCACTGCTGTGTTATCGAATCACCCTTGTCCTAGTTTAACTCCTGTGTAATCTGCCTCTGAAGGAGCAAAAACAAACTAATGCTACTTTGGAGGGAAAACCGAGTGTCACCCGGTGGTGGAGTGGTTAAGGCGGCAGCACACATACCAGGCCCATGTGCAGCCGGCCGCAGTGAGTTTGAATCCTGGCTGCATGTCCTCCCTTCTCTCTCATCCCCATTTCATGCAGAGCTGCCCTGTCTAATAAAGCCAATACAATTATAACTAAAAAGTACATTTGTATATTCAGTAATTCAGAGATAAGTCAACGTACAACCCCAGAATCAGAATCAGAAAAAGGTTTATTGCCATCGTCAATGAACAAAATTCACAAACAGAGGAACTTGTCTTGGTGAACAATAAAACAATGAATGAGTCATAACAATAATCATAAAAAATAACATTAACATTGTATGTGGGCACCATTTGCCCCGTTTGCCAATAGTGGGCTTGTAAGCCTGGGCCCCACATGGGAGGAGTATGTGGACATGGGTATATTTTGGGCAAATGTATGAGAGAACATTTGTTAAAATACATGACCAAAAACATTATAATCGTTCAACAAAATACTTTTCTCCAATATCAGGAAAAAAGTAGGTGGTCGGACCTTGCACTGGGGTTAAGGGGCGGGCTTCATGAATGAGCGGATCGACTTGGGCGTGGCTGGATTCGGAGTGGATCCCGTTATACACATGTGAGACCTGGAAATCGAGCACGGACACCTCCATAACCTCAACACCAAGTGATTCTTTCATCTGTGGTTCACAAAAAAGTTGACAGCACTTTTACTAAGACACGTGTTATGTCATTTGTAGATAAGTTAATGATTAATAGAACGGCGCTCTCTAAAGTTGTGGGAATTTTGACCACTGGTCGTTAGATTAGAGACGTTTATCTCACATTCCAACATAAACAAAACACTGGATTTAACACCTCGCGGACCACAACAGTTCAATGCAAATACAATACAAAACAGTCATCCTCAATTATAATGTTTTGCCATATTCTTTAAATCAGACCCCAAGATGGTTGAAATCCTCTATTTAAGACCTGGTTTCTCCACCAAGCTTAGAACATGCCATCTATTTTGGTTTAGAATTAACACTAATGAACAATGTTTTCCCTGTAGGTGATTGATCTGGGAGGAGAGCCCGAGAGAACACATCCCTGGCAGAGTACGTGAAAGAGTACACATCCCTGGCAGAGTACGTGCGAGAGTACACATCCCTGGCAGAGTACGTGCGAGAGTACGCCTCCCTGGCAGAGTACGTGCGAGAGTACACCTCCCTGTCAGAGTACGTGCGAGAGAACACATCCCTGGCAGAGTACGTGCGAGAGTACACCTCCCTGTCAGAGTACGTGCGAGAGAACACATCCCTGTCAGAGTACGTGCGAGAGTACGCCTCCCTGGCAGAGTACGTGCGAGAGAACACATCCCTGGCAGAGTACGTGCGAGAGTACACCTCCCTGTCAGAGTACGTGCGAGAGTACGCCTCCCTGGCAGAGTACGTGCGAAAGTACACCTCCCTGTCAGAGTACGTGCGAGAGTACACCTCCCTGGCAGAGTACGTGGGAGAGTACGCCTCCCTGGCAGAGTACGTGCGAGAGAACACATCCCTGACAGAGTACGTGCGAGAGTACACCTCCCTGGCAGAGTACGTGGGAGAGTACACCTCCCTGTCAGAGTACGTGCGAGAGTACGCCTCCCTGGCAGAGTACGTGCGAGATTACACCTCCCTGGCAGAGTACGTGCGAGAGTACACCTCCCTGTCAGAGTACGTGCGAGAGTACACCTCCCTGGCAGAGTATGTGGGAGAGTACACCTCCCTGGCAGAGTACGTGCGAGAGTACGCCTCCCTGGCAGAGTACGTGCGAGATTACACCTCCCTGGCAGAGTACGTGCGAGAGTACACCTCCCTGTCAGAGTACGTGCGAGAGTACACCTCCCTGGCAGAGTATGTGGGAGAGTACACCTCCCTGGCAGAGTACGTGCGAGAGTACACCTCCCTGGCAGAGTACGTTCGAGAGTACACATCCCTGGCAGAGTATGTGGGAGAGTACACCTCCCTGGCAGAGTACGTGCGAGAGTACTTCTCCCTGTCAGAGTACGTGCTAGAGTACACCTCCCTGGCAGAGTACGTGCAATATACCATCCAAACACTAGACCATCAATTCAGTCCAGGCTTGAGGTGACAGAGCAGAAAATCTTGGATATCAATGTTCGGTCAAAATACAATTGCAGAGACAATGAAAAGGTCTTAGTGAGAAAAAGCTATTGAATATAGATTTTTCATTCATACATGTACTTCTGTGATACGTTGTGTTCAGGGCTGGGGTTTAATGCCCAGTGAGGACACTCTGGTGTTTGAGGATAACCATGGCAAGAGTTTTGCATGGAAGCATTTAAATTAGAATTATATATATATATATATATATATATATATATATATATATATATATATATATATATATATATATATATATATATATATATATATATATATATAGGGTTCAATCTGTGATCTGGGACATTTCGAGATAATGACGTAGTTCAAAGTTTATTATTTCAAAGCAAAATTTATTATTTTCTCTCTTATAAACCTGTACAATGCACCACACGCTAACTATTGACACATTATACAAAAATTATCTATGAATATTTTAGTATTTAAGAATAAGAATATATTGATAACTCAAAAAATTCTAAGGGGACAATGTGTCAATACTGTGTTATTTTCAGTATTATTAATGTTGTCATTGTCCAATACTATTTCATTTTTCACCAGCTTTCTCTCCACGAAGCCTTGAGTGGGACGCTTTTAACGCCTTGAACATTGTGACATGTTTACCCTGGATTTTTAAGAGTTTTACAGTGTGATTACTTTGATCAGCAATCAAACTATACAATAAACAAGTATGCCTTAACTTTTAGATTAAACTCTCCGTAGCATGAAACATATACGTTATATTGCAGAGCTAGGTGGAATTTGAAATAGTACATTGTATCTTTAAATCTGACGGATAGCTTGAAATAGCATCTTTAAAGTTAGCATTTTTTAACTTTTCCAATTTAAAGGTGCTATTTCAAACTATCCATCATATTTAAAGGTAATGTTTCAAACTATCCGTCGTATTTAAAGGTGCAAGGTACTATTTCAAAATAGCCCCAGACCCGTCTTTCTGCATCAAAATGCTTGGTTTTCTCAGATACTTTTACTTAAGTCTATGATCCCGCCTCCCTGGTCTCACTCTTGGACAACGACGAGTACAAGATTATAAAAGCAGAGAACAAGTGCCACGTATCCACCAGTGAAAACCAGTAAAGGAAAGTGTATGTTTACTGCATGTGTCGCATATTCTTGGCGTCCATATTATCTCCGTGCAGGCCATAAACACAACCTGACTCTACACATGCATTGACTATATCTTTATGGCAGTGGATCTTATCCTTTGTCCAGGCAAGTGTCAAGTGGCCAGAGACAGAGGTCATCACCAGGGTCATCACCAGGGTCACCACGGTAACCACACTGTGAAACATTAACATCAGAACATTACATGACATGTTTGTGGCCAGAACCAACTTGTCAACCTGTCAGATCATAAGAGCGACGCAGCGACCGCCTGGGCTGGTACTCTCTCTCTCTTCTGTCTCTCTCTGTCTCTCTCTCTCTCCTTCTCTCTCTGTGTCCATCTGTCTCTTTCTCTCTATGTCTCTCTCTGTCTCTCTCTTTCTCCTTCTCTCTCTGTGTCCATCTGTCTCTCTCTCTTTCTCTCTATGTCTATCTCTGTCTCTTTTTCTCTCTCACTGTCTCTCTCTCTGTGTCTCTCTCTGTCTCTCTCACTCTGTCTCTCTCTCTGTCTTTCTCTCTCTCTCTGTCTCTCTCTCTCTCTCTCAGTGTCTCTCTGTCTCTCTCTCTCTTCCTCTCACTGCCATGGCGACGCCCCCTTGTGGAGACACATCCAGCTGACAGGGCGTGGTCACGGTCCGTCTCTCCTGGCCTGGGTGGGTCTGAGAGGCTCTGAGGCTCTGACAAGTTTGACATGGAAACACTCTGTAATAATTTGTCTTTATGCATTAATCCAAGATGATGACACATATAGGAGGAGAGTACAATGTTTACATGTGAAATACACTGTGACTAAAGCACAGTAGGACTTTATTGTAGGCCCTTGAAGTTTGCATAGGCCTTCTCTTTGGAAATCTAACAAAAATACATAAATAAAATTGCAAACATTGTAAAATTCAGCCCAACTTCTCCTTCTTGGAGTTGTGTATCTACAGTTTTGTTTTAGCTGCCCTTTCGTAATACTGTATTTTGGTCTGTGGTTTCCTCCTTGTGATACAAACTGGGCGGAGTCTTCAGAGACGTCAAGATGAGGGCCCCAGAATGTGCTCCAATTTTCCCACGAGACCCCAAAATTCCAGCTCCACAGCTTCCTGTCTGGACTGCATAGGACATACCACCAGAGGCGATGAAGGCCCTTGGGTTGGGGGGGGGGACAAAGGGCTCTTTTACTGCTGCTCCGTACCAGGTAAGAAGGAATCACCCGGTCATCGTATTCCCAAAGGAGGACCTGTCATGGGAAAGTGCAAGTCAGACGGAAAGACAGGAATACTGGGAATGAGGAGGAGGAGGAGGAGGAGGAGGAGGAGGAGGAGGAAGGGCAGGAAACGTGGAAAGAGTGGATGGAACAGTAATGTAAAGCACAGATCCATTGAAAGGAATATGAAAGAGTAAATGTAAAATCACTAACCAAAGATGACAATAGAACATGACGTTTCTTCTCCAACATTCAGCATTTCCCCGTGAAGAGTGAGCACCTCGACATGGGGCCACGACAAACCACCTTCCTCCAACAGATTTCCCTCCAAACATGTGACCACGTGGTCCTCCAAACACATCTTCCCACTCTTCGTCTGTCAGGACAAAATTAACCCCTTCTCACTTCATTCCAGTATCATTAGTAGAGTGGCTGTCCAGATTATTAATGCATTTGTATCATTTATTTATTCTTGTCTTTTTGTGGGGGTGCATATACATTTATCAAAGTAAACACACTTCCATTACTAGTTCCTTTGACCAGTACAAATATGTATCTTATCCTAAACTCAAAGGCTCTTCTGCTTGAGCTCATTATGGCCACACCCTCTTGTAGGAGGAATAGCAAAGTCTGTTATAACAAAATGTAGTTTTAGTAAAAAAGGAAACAATGTCCAATTGCTAAGGCATCCGGCGGAGTATCTGCAAATGCTGATGCCTCCTGGTAAATCATTTTTATTTTCCCCTCCACGTTGAGCCCCAGCATTGCACGATGAAGAGTGCAATCGACCTTCTTCTACCTCATACGAGAATTCACGTGATCAAATGCTTTGTGCTTCTTGACCACGTTTGCAGAGAAGTTGTTGAAGAATGAGAGCTTGTTTGGTCTGGTGTGACACGTCTAGATTCAGTCATGACGCGCTGTTTATCCCTGAAGTGATGGAACTTCAGTATAACAGGTTTTGGACGCTGGTTCGGGGCCGGATTAGGAGCCATGGAGCGATGTGCACGGTCAAGCTTTATCTTCCCAGCTTTTGGTGGAAGAGCCAGTTCAGGCGGGGGAGGGGTCATCACGGCGGGGCCAGTTAGCTTAGGCGTAGCATGGCTAGCTTGGTGGCATTGTTCTTCTTGTTCAGTTTCTTAGACATTTGCCAAAATAAGCATCCAAGATAATTATATGTTTGCTTCCATGCAGAAATATGGTGAATCAGGTGAACTCCTAATATAGACGGATAAATACAACGGATTCGACTGCAGCCCGACAAACTAGGCGGTTAGGTGGCCATCATCCTGGAGTTTGTCATGCAGTTTCAAGCAGCATTGCATGGAACTAGTATCTTATGTGAAAAGTTACGTTGACATGCAAATTACACTATTCATGTTCTTTTTATGCTCTAATGTTAAATGTACTTAATTCACTTAAAAAATACAAATAATATGAATTAACCCTGCGACGAGTTGGCCACTGTCCAGGATGTACCCCGCCTATGTGCAATTCATGTGCAATTACTGTCGGGATCACATGCAATGGTATTTATTTATTTATTTGTCTATGGGAGTTTTTATTTATTCATAGGAGATCTTCTACTGAAAGTGTTTTTCAGACTTCCTATAAGTGATCTGTTCTTCTGTATCTACCTCTGTATCTACCTGCGTTGCACCAATGAAATTTCCCCATGTGGGACAATAAAGGAATATCTTATCTTATCTTATCTTAAGGCCCGAAGTCACTGGGATAGGCTCCAGTCACCCGCGACCCCGAAAGGGAACAAGCGGTAGAAAATGGATGGATGGATTCATAATTTATTCATTGAACATCTTGCTGAAGGTTAAATTAAGTGACAAACCTTAAATAAATAAATATAATACAATTTGGTGACAGAAGTAAATTGTCCTTTTCTTGCAGATATAAAGGAATTCATGTATTCAGACAACGTGAAACACAACAAAGTAAAGTACAAAGCAAAATAAAAATGTGTCTCAACATATTTGTTTGTCTTATGTCTGAGAGAGAGTGGAGGAAAGTAGAACACGTGTTTATTTCCACAATAACTAAACTGTGATGATATTTATGGTATTAAGATGTCAAACTTCAGACCAAAACTCAGTCACATGATCACATTCATAGCTTGACTGTGTAACTTTTACCGCTTCAAGGTTCGAAGTCTTTTTAATGATCCCAGTCGCACCATCACGCGGACAAACTCCTGCTCCCACCGCGCGGCTTCTTCCCCGTTTTCCGCTTTTGTAAAACGAATAAACGTGTTTGCGCTCACCGTCTGAGCTTCCTTAACAAAACTGGGCACAGCGAGGAGGGAAAAGTGTAATAAAGTCAAGTATTCAGCCTCTTCCAATGGAAACTTGCGCTGCGCGGGGATGATATGTTGTGCAGATGTCGGGGAAAGATTTCGACAGGAGCACAGAAGTCCCCAGGAGAGTCGGGGCTACCGGAGCTGCCAATAAAAGCAGTTAGAACACACAAAGATCGACTCAGACACCTTCAGCTGCCGAGGAGTTGGCTCGCTCCTGTCTCTTTAAGGGAGGAGTCCTTTAGGAGCGGTCCACGTCGGCTCATTATGTCCAAAGAGCGTCCCACCCTGGTCACGTCCCGAAGGTTATTGGGATGCGAAAGGAGGAATCGTAAAGATGTTGTGACTGCTATAGTTTTATTTCTACTGTTTAACTGCTTACTACTGTATTTAAGGAGGTCGGTGATGCAAAATCGATGTATTTATTTATTTTTATCGATCAATCTTTATTTAACCAGGTAAGAAATTGAACACTCCATTGAGAGCGAGACGTCTTTATCAAGGGTGACTTCAGGAAAAGGGGAAAATATGACAAATCATTAAAAACTTTGACACAATTGAGAGGAATTAGGAAGAAATGAAAACTGATTTTACATTTGAATTTGAATTGAAAGTTTTTAACTTTTCTCATTAAAGCATCACCAGTTGTGTTTAGAGTAGGGCTGTGCAGTTAATCACATTTCAAATACAATTATGATTATAATGAAAATATAGAATCAGAATAAGGTTTATTGCCGTTGTCAGTGAACAGAATTCACAAACATTGGAACTTGTCTTGGTAATTTGGTGCAACATAAAACAATGAACAATGAATAAGTCAAAAAAAAAAACTATTTAAATCTGTTATGGAATAAAAATGGTTAATAATTATGATTTATTACTAAAATTGCATTGTTGTAATCAAGATCATTAACATTAAGTCTTCAGTCTTGAGTGGAAATGTTTCTCCCAGATTGTACTTTTCTACTTTTAACGTTGTCACCTACTTTCATTCGTTCCATTTGTTCTCTTTATTATTTACACCTTCTTTCTAAGCATAATCATTTGAATAATCACGATTTCAATAATGCTATATATATATATATATATATATATATATATATAATTATGATTCAAATCTTTCATATCGAGCCCATTCTGATTCTCAGCCCTGATTCACACATGTTTGAGTCATCTTTATTCTCCAGCAGATGAAGCTCCATTGCCCACTGCTCTTCACTCACTTTGTTCTTCAATTCCATTTTCTCTAACATAAGTAGGATTCAGAAGTAGCCATTTTGTCACATTTCGCCAACGTGAACAGCAGCTCTCCAAACAGCGATACTTTAAAAGGGCCAAGCAGGAAGTAAGAAGAATTGTTTTTTATCAAGTCGTTTCAGATCAATATTGCAGTTTCAAATGTCCAAAACATAAATACAAAGATCCTTGGGTGTTGTAGACGTGAAATACAGGCAGACAAAGGCACAAAAGGTCTTCTTTGAGCTGAAAAAGGGAGTGATTCATACGTATGCAATAATAGTAATAATAACATACATTTTGTAATATTTTAAGACATTTTTTAGGGCCATGTCTGTATCGGGATATGTCATTTGTCTCTTTCCACTTGGGGCTGACCAGAATTTGGAGAAGACTGAAGTATATTTATTTATAATTTATAGTTTTTGGCCTGGTGTTTTTGACAACCACCTCAAAATAGTTTATGTCTGTATACATTTAAACTCGTGCACATTACCTCGCCTCTTTAATAGCTCATATTCATCATCCTCTCCTCAGTCCAATCTGTTCATTTTCACCAGTCTCCAGCAGGGGGAGACATTTCCTCTCACCCTGGAGACGATGCTGAACATGTAGGTATTCTGACCGTATACATTACTCATATACATTACTCAGTTCTCCTGAATGATTCACGTCTGCAGCACTTTCGTTACAGCTCGGACACCTGTGTGTACGTTTCACCACGTTCTCGCCCCGATAATGGAAGGCGTGGCGGTGTGGGGGGTCCGCGGTCTGCTGTCCAGCGGATTTACGCAGCCGGGATACAAAATTCAAACAGACAAATCCTTATTTCCTGATTAAATTGGTTAATATGGCAATGCAAAAGTGAAGAGAATGTGAGGAACTAGGATTAACCACAGAATATCATTAAAAAAGACGTACAATCAAGAGGTTTGGCAAGTTATAAAACAACTCAGCGACGTGTGAGTTATATCAGAGCCTGGTTTGAAGACATTTACAACTGTATTTTACATCATTTGCTTTTTCAATGGGCGATTATGACTGACACAAAGCAATGTTAATGAAGGTTAAATCCTTATTGTTAAGTTTAAAACAGACAAATACTTTCAGAAATGCTGATTAATAGATTATCTTTATATATTACACACTTTAACACATTTTATACCTTGAACATGATGGTATTTCAGTCAATCTTTTGTAATAGAAAGGCAAAATTGTCTTTAAACCATTGGTATTTAGATCATTCACTTTGCCCCTTGGCCATTTTGATGACATAGCATTCCTTATCTTAAATATTATTCTCGAAATCAAAGTTAATAACAAAAAAAATCCAACAAACGTAAAATGTTTTTAATGTGCAGAATAATCCTGTTGCCTCTCGTGGTCTGGAAAGTCTTTGGTAAAGAGTTGACTTTATGATGCAGCAGCCGCGGGAAACACGAGCTCTTCTTTCGCGGTCATAATGTGAGCAACACTTTTACTGAGGGGAAAATTCCTCTGTTCCTTTTCCTCCTCCCTTCCTCCTCCCTTCCTCCGTCCTCCTCCGTCCTCCTCCGTCCCCCTCCGTCCTCCTCCGTCCTCCTCCGTCCCCCTCCGTCCTCCTCCGTCCTCCTCCGTCCTCCTCCATCCTCCTCCGTCCTCCTTCGCTGCTGTCTGCACCTTCAGACCTCTGCTCCCTCTTATGCTACAATAACTGTGCAGTGCTACTGCAGCTTTTAACACTGAACACAACGCACACAGTTTTTAAAGAGGACGTATTGTTTAAACTCAACTTTCATGAGGTTTTAAGTGTGTTTCGACGGTTTTCCATCGTCATTCACTCAAGCTGAACTCAAAGTTGTATTTGTATTGATTCATGCATTTAATCCTGTATTTTCCTTCATTGGAAGCTTCTGCCCTGTTTTCCCCTGCCCCCTGTCTCCGCCCACTGTACTTACATATGATTATTTCAAAAGTTCTGACTCCAGATGAAAATTAAAAAATGTCATACACTTTTATGTATTTTATTGTATTTATATATATATTTATTTGAATGGAACACTACTGGACGAATGAGGTTTTTTATTTTAATTTATTTTATTTATTTATTCTATTTATTCTATTTATTCTATTTATTTTATTTATTCTATTTATTTCATTTATTTCATTTATTTCATTTATTTCATTTATTTCACAGGGACAGTGCAATCATATATAGTAATAGCTGTCCCTGTTTGGGCTCTACACTTTTTACAGATATAAAAGTCATTCAAATAAATGTCCTTTATTTAAATAAATCAGTGGTAAATTCTCCACAGCTCATGCTTTCACTCTCACTCCTGCTCTTCCACACACTTACAGGTGGACACAGTTTAGATGTTCTCTCACCGTGCACTTAAGTCTGAACGTTTTTACCTCAGAGATGCTCTTTATTTCACAGGGTAATAATAAGAAAGATGATTGTCCAAACGATGTCCTGCACTGTGAGATTTTACAGTTTGGGGTTTGTGGAGCCTCTTGTCACTCTACTGATCTTTAAACAATAAAAAACATGCTAATCGAAAAGCATGCTATAACACTATAACACTATAACACTATGTCACTATGACACTATAACACTATAACACTTTAACACTATGACACTATGACACTATGACACTATGACACACTATGACACTATGACACTATGACACTATGACACAATGACACACTATAACAATGTGACACTGTGACACTAAGACACTGTGACACTGTGACACTATGACACTATGACACTATGACACTGAGACACTGAGACACTGATACACTGTGACACTGTGACACTATGACACTATGACACTATGACACTGAGACACTGAGACACTGTGACACTGTGACACTATGACACTATGACACACTATGACACTGTGACACTGTGACACTATGACACTATGACACTATGACACTGTGACACTGTGACACTGTGACACTAAGACACTGTGACACTGTGACACTATGACACTATGACACTATGACACTATGACACTATGACACTATGACACTGAGACACTGAGACACTGTGACACTGTGACACTATGACACTATGACACACTATGACACTGTGACACTGTGACACTGTGACACTGTGACACTATGACACTATGACACTATGACACTGAGACACTGAGACACTGTGACACTGTGACACTATGACACTATGACACACTATGACACTGTGACACTGTGACACTGTGACACTATGACACTATGACACTATGACACTATGACACTATAACACTGTGACACTGTGACACTAAGACACTGTGACACTGTGACACTATGACACTATGACACTATGACACTATGACACTATGACACTATGACACTGAGACACTGAGACACTGTGACACTGTGACACTGTGACACTGTGACACTGTGACACTGTGACACTATGACACTATGACACTATGACACTATGACACTATGACACTATGACACTATGACACTATGACACTAAGACACTGTGACACTGTGACACTATGACACTATGACACTAAGACACTGTGACACTATGACACTATGACACTAAGACACTGTGACACTGTGACACTATGACACTATGACACTATGACACTATGACACTATGACACTATGACACACTATGACACTATGACACTATGACACTATGACACTATGACACTATGACACTGTGACACTGTGACACTGTGACACTGTGACACTATGACACTATGACACTATGACACTATGACACTATGACACTATGACACTATGACACTGTGACACTGTGACACTATGACACTATGACACTATGACACTATGACACTATGACACTATGACACTAAGACACTGTGACACTATGACACTATGACACTAAGACACTATGACACTATGACACTATGACACTATAACACTATAACACTATGATACTATGACACTATGACACTATGACACTATGACACTATAACACTATAACACTATGATACTATGACACTATGACACTATGACACTATGACACTATGACACTATGACACTAAGACACTGTGACACTGTGACACTATGACACTAAGACACTGTGACACTATGACACTATGACACTAGGACACTGTGACACTGTGACACTATGACACTATGACACTATGACACACTATGACACTATGACACTATGACACTATGACACTATGACACTATGACACTATGACACTATGACACTAAGACACTGTGACACTGTGACACTATGACACTATGACACTATGACACTATGACACTATGACACTATGACACTATGACACTATGACACTGTGACACTGTGACACTATGACACTATGACACTATGACACTATGACACTATGACACTATGACACTATGACACTAAGACACTAAGACACTGTGACACTATGACACTATGACACTAAGACACTATGACACTATGACACTATGACACTATGACACTATAACACTATAACACTATGATACTATGACACTATGACACTATGACACTATGACACTATAACACTATAACACTATAACACTATGATACTATGACACTATGACACTATGACACTATGAAACTAAGACACTGTGACACTGTGACACTATGACACTGTGACACTGTGACACTATGACACTATGACACTATGACACTAAGACACTGTGACACTGTGACACTGTGACACTATGACACTAATACACTGTGACACTATGACACTATGACACTATGACACTAAGACACTAAGACACTGTGACACTGTGACACTGTGACACTGTGACACTATGACACTATGACACTATGACACTATGACACTATGACACACTATGACACTATGACACTATGACACTATGACACTATGACACTATGACACTAAGACACTGTGACACTGTGACACTATGACACTATGACACTATGACACTATGACACTATGACACTATGACACTATGACACTGTGACACTGTGACACTGTGACACTATGACACTATGACACTATGACACTATGACACTATGACACTATGACACTAAGACACTGTGACACTATGACACTATGACACTAAGACACTATGACACTATGACACTATGACACTATAACACTATAACACTATAACACTATGATACTATGACACTATGACACTATGACACTATGACACTATGACACTATAACACTATAACACTATGATACTATGACACTATGACACTATGACACTATGACACTATGACACTAAGACACTGTGACACTATGACACTATGACACTATGACACTAAGACACTATGACACTATGACACTATGACACTAAGACACTGTGACACTATGACACTATGACACTGTGACACTATGACACTATGACACTATGACACTATGACACTAAGACACTGTGACACTGTGACACTATGACACTAAGACACTGTGACACTATGACACTATGACACTGTGACACTGTGACACTGTGACACTGTGACACTATGACACTATGACACTATGACACTATGACACACTATGACACTATGACACTATGACACTATGACACTATGACACTATGACACTAAGACACTAAGACACTGTGACACTGTGACACTATGACACTATGACACTATAACACTATAACACTATGACACTATGACACTATGACACTATGACACTATGACACTATGACACTATGACACACTATGACACACTATGACACTATGACACTATGACACTAAGACACTGTGACACTGTGACACTATGACACTATGACACTATGACACTGTGACACTGTGACACTATGACACTAAGACACTGTGACACTATGACACTATGACACTGTGACACTGTGACACTGTGACACTGTGACACTATGACACTATGACACTATGACACTATGACACACTATGACACTATGACACTATGACACTATGACACTATGACACTATGACACTAAGACACTAAGACACTGTGACACTGTGACACTATGACACTATGACACTATAACACTATAACACTATGACACTATGACACTATGACACTATGACACTATGACACTATGACACTATGACACTATGACACACTATGACACACTATGACACACTATGACACTATGACACTATGACACTAAGACACTGTGACACTGTGACACTATGACACTATGACACTATGACACTATGACACTATGACACTAAGACACTGTGACACTATGACACTATGACACTAAGACACTAAGACACTATGACACTATGACACTATGACACTATGACACTATGACACTATAACACTATAACACTATGACACTATGACACTATGACACTATGACACTATGACACTATGACACTATGACACTATGACACTATGACACTATAACACTATAACACTATGATACTATGACACTATGACACTATGACACTAAGACACTGTGACACTATGACACTATGACACTAAAACACTATGACACTATGACACTATGACACTATGACACTAAGACACTGTGACACTATGACACTATGACACTGTGACACTATGACACTATGACACTATGACACTAAGACACTGTGACACTATGACACTATGACACTAAGACACTAAGACACTATGACACTATGACACTATGACACTATAACACTATAACACTATGATACTATGACACTAAGACACTAAGACACTATGACACTATGACACTATGACACTATAACACTATAACACTATGATACTATGACACTATGACACTAAGACACTGTGACACTATGACACTATGACACTATAACACAATGACACTATGACACTATGACACTATAACACTATAACTCTATGAAGGGTGCAGTTTTGAACAGAAAGTCAACGGACCAGTTTTGGATTAATATTGCGGTTTACACTGAAAAACATGTAAAATAATGATTATGTTATAGTTTAATACCAGATACACACAAAAAAGCACATGTCTCCTTTAAACAAATAAAGTCAATATCTAGTGTTTTATTTGTCCTAAATTGAGCCGAGTTAAGTCCTGATGTGCACTTTGAACGGGTTTGATCCCGTTATAGTCCTGCCATCATTTTGACTAAACCCAAACTAAATTCAAAACTAAACGTGTCATTTTGGGTTTTAGTCCGGGTTTTGTCACAATATCGATGTAGTGAATGTGTAAATGAGAAACGCCACCATGAAAGAAACTGAAGACAATTGTAGATGAGTGATTTTAGTGTAATAATATTAGTTAGTTAGTATATTATAGTTAGTTATTTGTGATGTCACTTGTCATGAGCCGTGTTCGGCCAAAAGCCTCATCTGGACCATCTTGGGCCAGGTTTAGTCTGGAGTATTTTAAGAATTATAGCAGTGATTCCAAAGCTCCCAGAACTTCACAGAAATCCCCCAACGGTTCATAAAAAGAGGTTTGAATTGAATAATCCTTGAATTATAATGAAATATAATGAAGGAATGACATTTTAATTGCTTCTGTCATTTGTTTTATTTACTGCTCCGCGACATCAATCATCTACAAAACAGTTCTATTTTCATTATAAAGCCAGAGTCAGATGGGACATGCTTTACCTCGGGACCTCGGGGGATATTGTAATACCGTATTTTCTGGAATATAAGTCGCACCAGCCCAAAAATGCATAAGAGAGAAGAAAAAAACATATATATGTCTGGTCTGTTCAGCCTGTTCTGTTCAGTCTGTTCTGTTCAGCGTGTTCTGTTCAGCCTGTTCTGTTCAGTCTGTTCTGTTCAGCCTGTTCTGTTCAGCCTGTTCTGTTCAGTCTGTTCTGTTCAGCCTGTTCTGTTCAGTCTGTTCCGTTCAGCCTGTTCTGTTCAGCCTGTTCTGTTCAGTCTGTTCCGTTCAGTCTGTTCTGTTCAGCCTGTTATGTTCAGTCTGTTCTGTTCAGCCTGTTCTGTTCAGTCTGTTCTGTTCAGCCTGTTCTGTTCAGTCTGTTCCGTTCAGCCTGTTCTGTTCAGTCTGTTCCGTTCAGCCTGTTCCGTTCAGCCTGTTCTGTTCAGTCTGTTCCGTTCAGCCTGTTCCGTTCAGCCTGTTCTGTTCAGTCTGTTCCGTTCAGCCT
This sequence comes from Eucyclogobius newberryi, assembly GCF_026437365.1. NCBI lineage: Eukaryota > Metazoa > Chordata > Actinopteri > Gobiiformes > Gobiidae > Eucyclogobius > Eucyclogobius newberryi. The sequence continues at coordinate 8,964,541 of NW_027315746.1, read as the reverse complement.
GTTCCGTTCAGTCTGTTCTGTTCAGCCTGTTCTGTTCAGCCCGTTCCGTTCAGCCTGTTCCGTTCAGCCTGTTCTGTTCAGTCTGTTCCGTTCAGCCTGTTCCGTTCAGTCTGTTCTGTTCAGCCTGTTCTGTTCAGCCCGTTCCGTTCAGCCTGTTCCGTTCAGTCTGTTCTGTTCAGCATGTTCTGTTCACAGCACGAGCGAAGTCTCAGCCTCATTAGAGTAAGATCTGAGTTTGACGAGCTTCTGTCTCGAGTTACCATGTCATTACCTCAGACCGACAGCGCTGCCTCCAAACACTCTATTTTGTCTGATGGGACAGATTCTGAGCAGCCTCTGCCACATCTGTGCCACTCATGGGTTGAGACAGTAATCATCATCTGCTCTGACCGCTCACGTGCCCAGGAAACGCCCCAGTTTTATAAAAGGAAAGATGTATTTACCCACAATATTTTCTCACCGGTTGATTTTGTTGAAAGTGTGGTTCTTATGGAGGTTGTGACGTGTACGGTGATTTGTCATTCATAAAACACGTCTTAGTCCGATTAGGTTCATTACAGCGTCACGTTTGCATCAGTTTAAGATTCTTCCTCAGAAGCGTCACGTAATAATGTTTCTTTGACGTGTCTGCTCAGCTTTAGTCCATCCTCTTCACATCTGAATCTCTAGAGCAGGCGTGTCCAAACCTTTTTCACCGAGCGCCACATTTTGAAACTCATATGGAGCAGAGGGCCACAAAGAACCCGTCTGAATTTGAAAGTGAATACTTACTGCACTGTTCGATGAGCCTCCACACCTTTAATAATACTTGGGACATTAATAATAGTTGTTATCACACAAAAATACTTACATTTTTCCAATTTCACAGTAAAAAGTACTACTTTTTGTTGTATGGACCAACTTAGCAGGAAGCCGGAGGGCCAACAAAAAATGGTCTGCGGGCCGCATTTGGCCCCCGGGCCGTAGTTTGGACATGCCTGCTCTAGAGGTTGCACGCTCATCTTTATTCAGTCTGGTGTGTGTGTTCCCTGATCCAACGCTGGTACTTTATGTATAAAGAACTTAAAAAAGAACCGTATGTAAGAGTTTGATGTCACATGTCATGAACCTGACCTCAGAGACCTATTGACACGAGATGTTCATCTAATACAGCGTTTAGTGAGAACAGTTTTAAAGCTGATTTGTTCTCAGTTACATCAACTTTGATGATGTTCCCATTGTTTATGTTGAGATCTGCTGTTTTTGTTGTTTGTGGTGCCGGTTACTACGACTACAGCCTCATCTTCCATCAGTTCTAGTGCTGTCTGTAAAAGTCTGCTGTGATTGTAGTTGTTCATTACCCATAATTCCTTTAACATCGTTTCCCACTTGGAGTTATCGGTCGCTGCTCTGCTCGTTGCTTAATGACTGATGTGGACGGTTAAGTGATGTGTGTTGCCAAAGGGACAAAGGCAGAGGACAGAAGTATATCTTATCTTCTTGAGCAGAGGTAAGATAAGAGAACTTTAATTTGTCCCACAATGGGGAAATTCCAGTGTTGCAACACAGATTAGGCACAAAAGTATAATAATAAAGAAACAGATAACTCATAGCAAAAAACTCTTATAAAAAACCTCTTATAGTCTTAATGAAAATAACACTCATATTTACAGCCGTTATATGGACCGAAAATATAGCACCAGGATGACTGATATTGTGTCAACAGTATTGCACATGAGTATGACAGTATTGCACATGAGTATGACAGTATTGCACATGAGTATGACAGTATTGCACATGATTATGACAGTATTGCACATGAGTATAACAGTATTGCACAGGATTATGACAGTATGGCACATGAATATAACAGTATTACACATGAATATAACAGTATTGCACATGAGTATGACAGTATTGCACATGAGTATGACAGTATTGCACATGATTATGACAGTATTGCACATGAGTATAACAGTATTGCACAGGATTATGACAGTATTGCACATGAATATAACAGTATTACACATGAATATAACAGTATTGCACATGAGTATGACAGTATTGCACATGAGTATGACAGTATTGCACATGATTATGACAGTATTGCACATGAGTATAACAGTATTGCACAGGATTATGACAGTATTGCACATGAATATAACAGTATTACACATGAATATAACAGTATTGCACATGAGTATGACAGTATTGCACATGAATATAACAGTATTGCACATGAGTATGACAGTATTGCACATGAATATAACAGTATTGCACATGAGTATGACAGTATTGCACATGATTATGAAGCTGAATGACACATGTTCGGGGCTAACAGTGTTTGTTGTAAAGTCAGTATCTTTGCTGTATATTTATTCACTGCACATTCATTATAACGACAGCGACAGGAGGATCTGCCGTCCCCTGTAGAGATACCGAAGACTTGCACGCAATAAAATAGGTTTCATAATGTAATCCTTATATTACACGGCAACAATTGAGCTGTTTTTGGGATCGTTTACTTCAGTTTCCAATTCAATCTTTCACGAAGCTATATTTTGTTCTCATGCTTTCCATTTCCAGTCTTGGCTGTAGTTTTTCACAATAAAGAGCTTAAGAACAGTTAGATTACTGATATTTAGAGTTAAATTCATCTTTTACTTTTGACATATTGTGATGGATTAATAAGGAAACTGCATCCATGAAAAGGTCGAAAGGACGAGTGGTGAAATAATGAGGCTCTCTTCTGTCCATATGGAAATGTACTTAACCTAGATATTTACGGCCAGGAAGTGGAGCGGTTCCAGTGAAAATGCGCGGTGACAAATTACACTGAACTGGATATCGATGCATCTTAAATCTGAAGTGTGGCCCGAAATAGCGCCATTGTTTACTCGTTTGTGCCGCAATTACAAGTTGATACCTTCTTTTTCACACAGTCAAACTAATCGCACGAACACATTTTTGTGCTGGATTCGAGCAGAATGGCAAAAAAAACGATGCATGTGACAAAACTACGTGTCAGAAGGTCGGAGTGAAACTGTTGCTGTTAAAAACTGAGTAAGTCCAGCTGTTTCTGCTTAATTCTCTTCAGAAATATGAGCTCGACTAGTTTCGGAAAATACAAGACGGTAAAAGACAAATGCAAAAATATAGACTAGAGGCATTTTTTGTTGTCTATGTTGCATGGGCGTTTTAACGAGTTCACTTTGGTCACATTCACACTTGCACATGTCAAAAACGTGGGACGAAACTGGGACAAAACCTGGAACTCAGGACTAAACCGGGCTCAAAAACCACTAAGGAGCAAATCAAATCAAGTGCCCTACTCGCTCCATCAAACAAATCTACTTAACATGCTTCTAGTTTATATCTTTCTTCATTTTAAACACCCTGACTGTATTAAGATGACCTATATACTGCAGTTAGTACGGTAATAAAAGCTGACATTGGGCCCTGCTGAATATCCAGGAGGTTTTTCTTGGAATTGATCCGTGACACGTTGTGGAAACAGTCGAATCCAAGTGAAATTATGATCTTAAGGGATTCACAACAACGTCGAATAACCTCCTATTGTGTGTCTTGATTTATCCTCAGAAATAGCTTTACAAACGCTTTCTCGTGTGCATGGATTGCAGTTGCACACTTGCGCCACTAGGAGTCTCTCTCAGGACTTGCAGACAAAGGGATAAATTGCTGGTAAAACAAATGGACAATAAGAAAGTGCTTAGTTCAGGCTTCAGCAGCACGTAGGAAAAGGAAATGGTGCGGTTAGAAAGTCCATTAGACAAGTGGAAAGGAGCTGCGTGCTTGTTTACACTTTGAAGTCACCAGAAAGAACCTTTTGTCTTCAACACTCTTTGGTTGGAGTAGCTGCCCAAAAGCAGCAAAACGACACAGACGTTGGGAAATACTGGGATTATTATCCAAAAGTGTCCAAAGAGTCCAAAAGTGGGGCCGAAAAAGAGGTTGGTGAGGTTTTTTTTATCTTTATTTCCCAAAGATTTTCACTAATTTCAAAAGTCTAAGTTTTTGAATTTGGTGTAATACAAAAAAAAAAGGAACAAAAGTGACACATCAATCATTTTACAAACAATTATTATTCGTAACTTTCAAACAATGTCAAATTTGACTCTTACACCCTTAAAAGTGCTGTATTTACCTTACCTTTAAACTAATCCATCTTGCATTTCTTCAGCTCAATGTCAATGTAGTGTGAAACATTCTAGGCAAAGCGCTAACGTCTCCATGGTAACATGCAGCAAGTATGCCTAGTGAATCCTGAGTAGTGGCAGTAGTTTAACGTCCAGAGACCGTGAGCTGCGGGTCGTCACGGAGCTCACACACGGTCACATTCTGAAATACTGAACTCGATCGTCGTCTGACTGCGGCTGGCGGCTCATCGCGAGCACATTAGCACCTGACGCCGTGAAATGATGATGAGTTAATACCAGAGCATTTCCTGTTGTCACATAAATCCTCAGCATGTTGTCCCGCGTCTTTATCGAGTGTGAGGCAAGTGTCCGGATCCAAACTGAGCCTCACGTCAGCAGCTCGTCTGATAAAACCTCCATCACTGAGACACATGTGAGGAACAGTGTCACGGAACAGCCCTGTCTTCAGTTAGTTGACGTTTGGCGTGTCACGTTTGTCAAAGCGACAAAAGCCTTGCGTCAAACGTAACGTAAATGAAGTAACTGGAGAGTGTCCATCGCATTTGTATTTAAACTTACTACTTTATTACCTTCTCTTTGACATCTCAGAACTTAGATTAATGTCAGTCAGGCAATCGCTCGTCATGATTTAGTGTTAGCACTCCATCTACTGGCAGCAGAGGGGAAAATGCTGGCTTTCCTCTGGCGTGCTGATGTAAGCGTGGAGCTGTAATGAATGTGATATGAAATGCACAGAATGAGCCTGGCAATGATTTATGGACTTTAAAACTTCCCAATCTCTACCAATAAGGCCATAAATCTGGGTTATTTGAAAGAAGGTAAGATAAGATAAGCCTTTATTAGTCCACACAAAACATGTCAGTGTTACAACGCAGAAATAGGTGCAGAAGTGAGAGAACATATAACTTATAGAAGACTTTAAAATAAAACACACACAAAAAACACTCTTAATAGAGGAGCTCTAACAAAGAAAAAAAGAAAACTCTTGTAAAAAACCTTATATTCTTAATAAAAGTAAAGTGTTTGTCAGGCTCTGATACGGCGACCTTTTGAAAGGTTTTCAGTGGCAATCATCTGGACAATTAAGGATGTTTAGATTTTAAAATGTTCAGAAACTCTTAGAAACTCGACTTTATACGGCTCAGGAAACTTTGTGCTGAAGCAGTGTCTTCTTTTAAGTATGACAGTTTAGTGCAGACCTGGGCATTTGTGGCCCCAGGGGCAAGGAGTGGCCCCCGTCATGTTTTAATCCGGCCCCTGGAAATATTATAGTTTCTATTTTTTAACTGTCTGTAACATCTATTTGCACTTGTATCCTTAATAAAGGTGACATGAAATTAATTAAATAAGAGATTAAATAGCTTATATTTGACAGAAAAGTGATATTTAATTAAATTTGTATTTATTTTTTCACACCAATGATTGCGGGCCGGCCCTCCGCTACTTGCCTGGATTCGAATATGGCCCTCGGAGGAAAATAATTGCCCCCCCTGGTTAGGTGTCTTTCTTTACAGGGAGATGCAGCCGGTAAACAACAGGAATTCGATGTCCCATTACAGGGCTGTTAGGGTAACAACAAGAAGATTAGTTTCAGGGGAAACTTAAAACAGTGCAAACAAATAGATAAAGAGGCTATCATCAGGAGGTTGCGCCTGGTGGGCAGGGCTTACTCAGAGTTGGATGAATATCTAAGTTCTCAGAGTTATATTTGTCTGCGATGGAACACTCCTGGATGCTCCATGCATTCCACCAACGTCTTTAAATAGTGTTTAAAGTCCAAACCATAGATACAATTTGCAGTGACGGGAATAACATAATCATACACAGCCGGTAGTTCATTGTATTGCGCATAAAAAGCCTTGCCCCGACTGCCTCGAAGCCCCATATCTCTCTCCTCAGTGAACTCTAGTAACTTTACTTAGAAACTCACCATTGAGCCCACATTTCACACCCACTTACACCAAACAGGATCCCAGAGTACAGCTTTGGCCCCGCTGTGAGAGTGCACCCGGAGCGGGAGGAAGGGTGTGCGCTGCTTCACAGTTTATGCATATATGTCATTTTCAGCGTTATATTTGTTCCTAAGTATGAGTTTGGTGAGCAGGGCTGGACTTGGTGGCCAGTAATAAACTTCTATTCCAGTTGGGCCCGTGCACCGCAGAGAGGAACCACAGCTAAGGCCCGTACATTCGCCCAGAGTGACTCACTGGACGTTCACAGCGGCAGCAGCACAATCTCAGGACCTGCTGGCAACTTCAGGACGGAAAAAGGTTTGGGAGATCTGGGGCACGGCTGACTTTTTCTACAGCTATATTTGACCATTAATGGCGTTTGTATAGTGGTTATACAGACATGATCTAACACAATGAACCTTAAACACTTCAACACTTAAACACAATTGCATGGCTTTAAAAAGGTGAAGGAAAGGTGACTGAAAGGTGACTGAAAGGTGATTGAAAGGTGACAGAAAGGTGACTGAAAGGTGACAGAAAGGTGACTGAAGGGTGACTGAAAGGTGACAGAAAGGTGACTGAAAGGTGACTGAAAGGTGACTGAAAGGTGATTGAAAGGTGATTGAAAGGTGATTGAAAGGTGACTGAACGGTGACTGAAAGGTGATTGAAAGGTGACTGAAAGGTGACAGAAAGGTGACTGAAAGGGGACTGAAAGGGGACTGAAAGGTGACTAAAAGGTGACTGAAAGGTGACAGAAAGGGGACTGAAAGGTGACAGAAAGGTGACTGAAAGGTGACAGAAAGGGGACTGAAAGGTGGCTGAAAGGTGACTGAAAGGTGATTGAAAGGTGATTGAAAGGTGACTGAAAGGTGATTGAAAGGTGACAGAAAGGTGACTGAAAGGTGATTGAAAGGTGATTGAAAGGTGACAGAAAGGTGACTGAAAGGTGACAGAAAGGTGACTGAAGGGTGACTGAAAGGTGACAGAAAGGTGACTGAAAGGTGACTGAAAGGTGACTGAAAGGTGATTGAAAGGTGATTGAAAGGTGATTGAAAGGTGACTGAACGGTGACTGAAAGGTGATTGAAAGGTGACTGAAAGGTGACTGAAAGGTGATTGAAAGGTGATTGAAAGGTGACTGAAAGGGGACTGAAAGGTGACTGAAAGGTGACAGAAAGGGGACTGAAAGGTGACTGAAAGGTGACTGAAAGGTGACTGAAAGGGGACTGAAAGGTGACTGAAAGGTGGCTGAAAGGTGACTGAAAGGTGATTGAAAGGTGACAGAAAGGTGACAGAAAGGTGACTGAAAGGTGACAGAAAGGGGACTGAAAGGTGATTGAAAGGTGACAGAAAGGTGATTGAAAGGTGACTGAAAGGTGACAGAAAGGTGACTGAAAGGTGATTGAAAGGTGATTGAAAGTTGACTGAAAGGTGATTGAAAGGTGACTGAAAGCAGAAACACATGTCCAGTCGTGTATATAGTCCGTAAGCTGTGTAGTGCACTAGAAAGTATGACTCAACAGCCACTTAGAGAGGTGAAAATAACATATCAATCAATAAAATCAGCACAATGGACAATGACATGCTAGTTAGCTGGAATCCCGTCTTTTAGCGTCAGTCACGATCTCAGTAGAATAGCTATCATTATTTATCTGCTTTATATACAAGGCAAGGCAAGTTAATCTGTAGAGCACATTTCATACACAAGGCAATTCAAAGTGCTTCACACAACAGGAAAAAATCATTAAAATCACAAAGAAACTACAGACAACATACATAGCATTCCAAAAACTCTTTCCCATATTTATTTGACATTGCAGCATGACACGTGTCTCCGGGATGGACACATCACTTTTAGATTGATTCTTTCCCATATCAGCGCACTATCTGCAAACGTATTACTAGTGATACTTTATGACATCCGTGAAACAGTCAGTTCCCATTTTAGACATTTACAACCGCAATATTGATTGATCTAAAATGACGGGCCGTGCAGCCAAATGCGCCGGCAGCGAAATGGCAAACTCTGTGCGACCTGTTGGCGTCCTTCATTCCTTTTTGTCCCGTGGTCATTGCAATTTGGGGGCTCGTGCAGGATTGCAAAAACAATATCCCTTTTAGTTTTTTCCCTGGTGACTCAGCAGCCTTACCAGGAAATGTGAAAAAAGTGAATGAAAAAATAAGATAAAAACAATTATAACCGTTGATTGTCAATATTACTTCCCCCCCTTTTCCCCCCTTAGTTCTATTTGCTGTATTATCTCCAAAAAGTGAAGTAGTGATTTAAGCAGAACCCCATCCCTGTCAACACCTCCATGTATCTAAAAACTGAATTAAGTGGTTTCCTTTCCTCCATCCCTCACGTATCAGTTTGTAGATCTGACGTGAAGAGAGCCACGACTCCCGGCTGGACGTCTTCCCGGTATTTCTGTCGAGCCCGGAGCAGCTGACAGGAACAGGCTGGGGGGGGGGGGACGCTACCTGAAATCACAAAGCGTCCCAGTCCACGTTTGGAAAGAGTGACCGTGGCTTGGGAGGACGGGGAATGTGCTCTAAGTGATTCCAGACGCAGGACTTGGACCATCGGCTTCAGGATCCCGCACATGAGAAAGTGTGCGAGAGAAGGACCCCCGGTTTCTTGGAGGAGCACCGTGTAACTTTTCTTCTTCTTCTTCTTCTTCTTACATTACATTACCGCCAGACTTTATTCTTTAGACTTTTTTCTTTAGACTTCATTTAGACCGTCTATACTTAAATCTTTATTCTTAAGACTTTATTCTTTAGTCTTTATTAACTTTTCCGTTGAGGGTCCATACACTGCTCGTCTCCATGGAGATGCTATTGCTTTGCCCGGAATGTTCCACAGTATGACATCAAACCGTCCGTCGCTACAACTCGATCACTTACGTCAAATGGAACGCTCCATCACAAATCTCTACATTGAAGTGTATAAATCGTTTGTTTCATGGTATTTATGTACTTGATCATGTGTCCTCACTAATAACATGTAAAGGAGGATGTTTTGTGGTCACTGCATTTTTACCAGACGTTCAAGTACAAGTATGTAACTTTCTGGAGGGGAAAAGTCATCTGCGTGATGTCATGGAAATAGAACGTTAAAGCAGAACTAAGTAACAGTTTCGCCTTATTGAACGTCCCTGTGATGGTTAAATGTGTATTTTTGGGGCGTTTGAAGGGTCCGTCGTCGCCCCCTGCTGTCTCTGGGTGGAAGATCAGACCCAAAGACAACTCTCCTGAGAAACCCTGGCTCTTTTTTTTATATCTGTGAATGTGAAATGTGTTTGTATGTAATTATACTCTCTTATTATGACAAATAAAGTCTATTTTTGTCTGTTTTCTGACAATTTGTTTTGACGAGGGAGCTGCAGGGGGAGCTCTATCACCAGAGTTCACTTAGTTCCGCTTTAAAGTCATACTTCTGAACACGGTTCTTGGAGATACATAAGTATTGTCATGCTTAACTATGGAATAATACAGGATTGTTGAGTGAAAGAAAGAACAAGATCGCGGATACAAGCGGTCGAAATGAGTTTCCTCCGCCGTGTGGCTGGGCGCTCCCTTAGAGATAGGGTGAGGAGCTCGGCCACACGGGGGGAGCTCGGAGTAGAGCCGCTGCTCCTCCACGTCGAGAGGAGCCAGCTGAGGTGGCTCGGGCATCTGTTCCGGATGCCTCCTGGGCGCCTCCCTCGGGAGGTGTTTCAGGCATGTCCCACCGGGAAGAGGCCCCGGGGAAGACCCAGGACACGCTGGAGAGACTATGTCTCTCGGCTGGCCTGGGAACGCCTAGGGATCCCCCCGGAGGAGTTAGAGGAAGTGTCTGGGGAGGAGGTAGTCTGGGAGTCCCTGCTCAGACTGCTGCCCCCGCGACCCGGCCCCGGATAAAGCGGCAGAACATGGATGGATGGATGAGTGACAGTAAAATCAGTTTTGTCCCAGTGTAGAAATATTGTAAAAGCAGCTCTGCATCTCTGCGTTTTAATCTCAGCGAACCCGTTAGCATGCTAGTTGTTTTTAGCTTTACTCTGAATTGTAATAATAATAATAATAATAACTTTTATTTATATAGCGCTTTTCAGTGACCCAAAGACGCTGAACATAATAAAAAAAAAGGGGGGGGTATTTACAGACAGGGGGGACAACACGTACAATACACATTAATATACAGATAAAATGAACAAGATAGAAGAAGTAGAGAGAAAAAGATGGGGATGTAACAGGGGATGTAAGAGTAGGCAATGGGGTAGAGGAGGCTAGGGGTAGGGGAGGTCATAGGCTTGGGTGAAGAGGTCATGTTTTTAGGCGGGATTTGAATGTTGTGAGTGAGGGAGAGTGGCGGACAGGTTGGGGGAGGGAGTTCCAGAGTCGGGGTGCTGTTCGGGAGAATGCTCTGTCGCCAAAAGTTTTGAGTCGGGATGTTGGTGCAGCCAGGGTGAGAGAGGAGGAGGATCGGAGAGCTCGGGAGGGGCGGTGGGGGATGAGGAGGTCAGACAGGTAGGGGGGAAAGGTGGTGAAGAGCTTTGAAGGTGAGGAGGAGTATTTTAAAGTTTATGCGCTGCTTGATGGGGAGCCAGTGGAGAGAGCGGAGAACGGGAGTGATGTGATCACGGGACCGGGTGTGGGTGAGGAGGCGGGCAGCGGAGTTTTGGACCATTTGGAGTCTGTGGAGGGAATGGGAGGAGATGCCAGTGAGGAAGGAGTTGCAGTAGTCGAGGCGGGAGGAGATGAAGGCATGGATGAGGGATTCAGCAGCGGGGAAGGTGAGGCAGTGTCGGATTTTGGCGATGCGGCGGAGGTGGAAGTATGAGGTCTTGACGATGTGGCTGACATGGGGAGTGAAGGAGAGGGTGGGGTCCATGATGACACCGAGATTGCGTACCAGGGTAGAGGGGGTGATGGTCGAGGTGTCGATGCTGAGTGAAAAGGGACCAGTTTTATTGAGAGTGGATTTGGTGCCAATGAGGAGGAGCTCTGTTTTGTCACTGTTCAGTTTGAGGAAGTTGAGAGTGAGCCATGATTTTATTGTAGAGATGCAGGTTTCAATGTGGCTGAGGGGAGGGTTTTGGGTGGATTTGGTGGTGAGGTATATCTGGGTGTCGTCAGCGTAGCAGTGAAAGTCCAGGTTGAGTTGGCGGATGATGTGACCAAGGGGGAAGATGTAGCAGATGAAGAGGAGGGGGCCGAGGACTGAGCCCTGGGGGACCCCTGCGTTACTGGGGAGAGGGTGGATGAGTGACCGGAGAGGGAAATGAACTCTTGCCTGTTGGTGAGGTAGGATGTGAGCCAGTCAAGTGCAGAGCCCTCAACACCCAGTTGGCGCAGCCTTTGTAGGAGGATGGAATGGTTTATAGTGTCAAAGGCTGCGCTGAGGTCTAGTAGTAACAGGATGTTGAGGGCCCCGGAGTCTGCAGAGGTGAGGAGATCGTTGAGTACTTTGACCAGGGCTGTTTCAGTGCTGTGAAGTGGGCGGAAGCCAGATTGGAGGGGTTCATAGAGGTTGTTTGACTGGAGGTGGGTGTGAAGTTGGGCGGCGACGATGCGTTCCAGCGTTTTTGAGAGGAACGGCAGGTTGGAGATGGGGCGGTAGTTGGAGAGGTTGGGGGAGTCTAGGGTGGGTTTTTTGAGGATGGGGGTGATGGAGGCCAGTTTGTAGATAGAAGGAACATGGCCGAGGGATAAAGACTGGTTGAAGAGGGTGGTGAGATGGGGGATGAGAGCAGGGAGGCAGGCCTTGGTTAGAGTCATTGGGAGGGGGTCGAGAGAGCAGGTGGTGGTTTTGGAAGCGGTGATGAGGTCTATGATATGAGAGGAGTTAACAGAGGAGAAGGTGGTGAGGGGAGGGAAGGGTGGGTGGTCAGGGAGAGGGGGGGGGGGGGGGGGCAGGGGTGGGGGTGGTGATGGAGTTAATGGAGACGGCAGTCATGGAGCTGTTGATTTTGGAAATTTTGTCATTGAAGGCAAGGAGGAAAGAGTTGCAGAGGTCAGGGGAGGAGGGTGGAGTGATGTCCGGTGGCTGGAGCAGCTTGTTGACGGTGGAGAACAGGGTGCGAGGGCTCCGGTGGGAGCTGTTGATGAGGGTGGAGAGGTGGGCAGATTTGGCGGCTTGGAGAGCGTCACGGTAGGAGGAGATGTGTAATTTGAAAGCTTCGGCGTGGACGGTGAGGCGGGTTCTTTTGAGGAGTCGTTCGAGTTGGCGGCCAGTCTGCTTCATGGTGCGGAGTTCAGGGGTGTACCAGGGGGCGGGGTTGATGTATTAGACGGAGGAGGTTTTCCAGGGGGAGTCAAGGGAGTCGGAGAGGGTGGTGTTGAGCATGACAGCATAGTCGTCGGGTGAAGAGGGGGGGGGGGAGTCAGGGGGGAAAGCAGAGGATATGAGCTGGGAGAGCGTGAGGGGGTTGACTGACTTGATATTGCGGTAGGTGATGGTGCGTTTTTTGGGGTTGTGGGGCGAGGGTAGGGGGGCGGAGAAAAGGATGCAGAGATGATCAGAGAGTGGGAAGGGGAGGGGGTGGGGCTTAGATATGGGTAGGAGAGAGGAACAGACTAAGTCCAGAGTGTGGCCTTTGGTATGGGTGGGGAAGTCAATATGTTGGGTGAGATGGAAGCAGTCCAGGAGAGAGAGGAAGTCGGATGTCAGTGGGGCGTTGGGGCAGTCAATGTGGATGTTGAAGTCACCAGTGAGTAGGAGGCGGGCAGAGAGAGAGGATGCAATGGTGAGGAGTTCAGACAATTCAGTGAGGAAAGAGGGGTGGGGCTTTGGGGGATGATAGATCAGGATAGCGGTGATAGAGTTGGGGAGGGAGAAGGCGAGGTATTCAAATGATGAGATGGATGGAAGGTTGAGGTTCAGTTCAGTGATGGATCTAGATTTTTTATGAATAACAGCAAGACCTCCCCCATGCCCGGAGAGGCGGGGTTTGGCAGTGTAAGTGTAGTTGGAGGGAGTGGCTTGGTTGAGAGCATAGAAGTCCAGGGGCTGTTGCCATGTTTCACAGAGGAGAAGCAGATCAATGTTATTGTCCAGTAGCAGTTCAGATATAACAGGTGATTTGTTGGAGAGGGAGCGGCAGTTCAGCAGTGCAAGGGAGATGGATGGGGGCGCGGAGATGGATGGGGGCGCAGGGGTGGATGGGGGCGCGAGATGGATGGGGGCGCAGGGGTGGGGGGGCGGAGGTTGCTGATGTTGGCAGTGCGGCAGGTGGGGGTGACGGGGGGGCGAAAACTAGTCCAGAGTGAGGGGATAGGTGAGCCGTCGTTGGAGTGTTGGTTATGGGAGAGACCAGAGCCCCTGTGGATGTAGCGGGGCCGGCGAAGGATCCCAGCTGAGCTAGCTGCAGAGGCAGCAGCAGCTGGGAGACGGTGGTTATGGTTGAGGAGGTGAAGGTCAGCAGCGGTGTAGGTGAGTAGGCGAGAAGTTGGTGGAGCGGTGGCCTGGAGGCGCGGGAGTGATAGTCCGAGGAGGAGATGGAACGTAGCAGCAGATGAGAGTAATCCAGTTAGAATGTTGGCGGTGGCTAGAAGCTGGTTAACTAGAAGCTGGTGGGCAGAGAGTTGTGAAAAAGCAGCAGTGGACCGGGTGTTGAAGCTGGTGGAGTGAGTGGCGTTGGTTGCCCCAGACCTTGTCTGCACGGCAGGGAGGCCCCGCGATACCATGACGGACCTCAGCAGGTGTTAAGCCAGCTGTTAGCTGGCGGCTAGGGCAGTAGATAGTCCAGGAGTGAGGGAGGAGATGAGCGATGGACGGTGCAGTAATGTCCGATGAAGTTAAGGAACAGGGATGTAGACAGAAGACAACACAGAGACGCGGGAACAAAACAAAACAATGGAAACGACTAACAAAACAAAGACGTTGGGACAGAAGCGGCAGTCCACATACCAGACGCCGGCGTTGCTCTAGCCCAATCAAGACGCATTTGAGTCCAGTTTTGTGACCAGATCGCCCCCGTCTGTGGAGCGGGGAAAGCAGAGAAACGGGGCTGTACCTTGGTTGTATGGGGCTGCTTTTCTCCGGGTGGAGCCGGTGCCCCGCTCTCCGTGTCTGCTCCTGTGGCGGGCTGGGGCCACACCTTCGCCCAGGTACAGACCTCCGGGGCGGCGGGTGCGGGAGCGCGGAGCCGGTGTTCGGGCGTGGAAACGCCGGTGCAGCGGAGGAGAAGCGGAGCCGCGTGCGGCTCGTGGCGGGGCGTGCCGCTCGTGGTGGAGCCGGTGATCGGACGTGGAAACGCCGGTGCAGCGGAGGAGAAGCGGTGCCGCGTGCGGCTCGTGGCGGGGCGTGCCGCTCGTGGTGGAGCTGGTGATCGGACACGGAAACGCCGGTGCAGCGGAGGAGAAGCGGTGCCGCTCGCCTTTTTGATTGTGCTCTGAAAAGTTGTGAAATGTGCTCCAGAAACTCATCTCATTTAAGGACAACTCGCCTGCCTAGTTCTCTCTCTTATATCACAGTAGTACTCATATCTAAAACACCTTTCTATCCAGGCTTTTGTTTCAATTCAAGGCACGTTATACCCTTCTCCCACGGGAATTGGTTTGGGTCCTGTTTGTAGTGATTGCTGATCTATTTGAACAACACAGAGCACAGCACTGAGGCATAGTGTCAAGTACTAGATAAGATAAGATAACCTTTGTCTCAGAATGGGGACATTTCAGTGTTGCAATACACATTAGACAGATTAGGAACAGAAGTATAATAATGAAAACAGATCATTTAGAAAAAAAAAACAAAAAAAACCTCTTAGAATCTTAAAGGCGGTACAGACGATTTTTCGGCGATTTGAGAACGCAGGCGGAAGTGCACATGCCACTCCCCCGTGCGGACTGATACAACACACACGTGCGTTTGTTTATTAGCGCAACGGAGCGCATCGCATCTCTCGTCTCCCGTAGATTTCTGTCCACTTCTGCGTCAGCTCGAACTGTCTTTCTCCGTCTTCATTTTGCCCCGTACACTGAGGGAACTATATTATGATAGATCCATGCGCTTAGGCACCCGGAAAGGCTGCAGGTGAGCGATAGGTGCGTTTTATGATTGATACGTGGCAGGACTAATCGACAGTCCACGCCACGAGGAAATAAGACTTAGATTTGTGCCAAAAAAATCGTCCATTCAACCTTTAATAATGAACAATTAAACAATGAATAATAAAAAAATAATAATAATACAATAATAACACATTTTTCCTATGGAATTATCTATTATAACTAGAGGGTTTTTTAGGGCTAATGCCAGTTGCTAAGTGGTCAACAGCACGACCATCGAACGCTTGCTTTTTTCTATGAAGATGGGTAAGTTTATTGTCCAAATCTGGGAAAAAACCTCTAGTCTAGACCTCAGTTGATATCAAATCAATATAAACAGTAAGTTATTTATAATGTGCAAGTAAACTCTAATGTGCACGAAGGACACAAAGCCCAACTCTCTCATTTAAGTCAAGTTTAACTCAGTTTCTTAAGTATAAATGTAAAATCGGAGGGAAAAGTATAGTAAATTCCTCATGGTGTAAGTGAATAAAGTGTGAAAGTTCTGCTGTATAAAGCCCCTCAACATGGTGCAGTTAATAAAAGCGGTTGGCACCTCTCTCTCTTTCTTCCAGGGCCAACATCTGGCTGTCAAAGCGGCCGCTCCCTGGCTGTGAGCGAGGACGCTGCTGGGTGGACCTGCAATAACATAAAACACCGGCAGCAAGGGCATTTTTGACTGACGTTGATCCACAGGCGTCTCCAGATGGGTCGAGCTGCGAAGAGCGCCGGAGACTGGGTCTGAGAAGCATCGCGCCGCAGCCACCGTCGCTGCAGCGCCACGTTTGACAAGACATTTTAAATTAGTTTTAGTATTTATCTAAAAGGATTATGAGTTTTCTTTGAGATTTAGTCATTTCGGTTTAGTTTTGATGTCAGTGTCTGAAAATGTCATGTTGATGCAGTGAAATGAATCTGTACAGTTTTAGTCGACCAGGAAAAATATTATTCTTTTGGTCGACAAAAATGTTTACTTTTAGTCATGGTTTTAGTCTTTATAGTTACTTTTTGTTTAGTTTTTTGGGGGTTTTAGTCATAAAAATTTGACATATGAAGAAAACTATGACAAAATGATTTAGTCAACAAAATGATCACTGTGTTGTGTTCTCATTTAAACAAGACATTTTAAATTAGTTTTAGTCTCTGAAAATGTCATGTTGATGCAGTGAAATGAATCTGAACAGTTTTAGTCGACCAGAAAAAATACTATTCTTTTAGTCAAATTTTTTTTTTACTTTTAGTCATGGTTTAATTCAACAAAATTGTATATCTTTTAAGTCTTTGGTTACTTTTTGTTCAGTTTTTATTTAGTTTTAGTCACCTAAAATATGATTGAAGAAAACTATGATGAAATAATCGAGCTGGAGGTCAGGTCAGATTTATATAGAATTTTGCTTTTAACAGAGGTTTTAACGTGGTTTATGGTTAACATCTCTGTAATTACTGGGCCAAGGCACATGAAACAAAAACTGGTACAAAGTTCTAAATTATTTCACAAATAGCTTCAAATATTCTGTGGCATTAATACAATTAATTGTTAGTTGAAAGGACATTGAGCCACACGTTTTTTATGGGCCCAATCATTAAAATGTGTTACTTTGGTTCAACATTTGCGGGTTTTAGGTTGGTTATTCCCCTAAAACGGTGATTCTCAGACTCTGGTACGTGTACTCCCGGTGGTACGCAGGCTCCTTCAGGTGGTACGCAAATTCCTCTGCAGTTCAAATATTTGCTGAAGAATTATCTTTCTTTTGCCCTGGATCAAAACTAGTAAAACAAGTGTGTCGTCCTTTTAGATCTCTCTTTTAGCCACAGTTAAGACCTGGAATAGTCCTGCTTTAGACCCGGGTTAGATCTGGTGGTAGTCCAAGGACCAAATATTTTCTTAGGTGGTACTTGGTGTGAAAGGGTTCAGAACCACCGCTCTAAAACATTTTGAATCTCCCAAAGAGTTTAAAAGGCCCCTGCGCTCCAACTGAAATCATACAATTTCAGAACGTGAAAAAATGAGAATGTATGAAAGAAGAGGACGTTTGCACACTTTCTATGGCAATAGTTGGTTCAAACCTTTTTCAGCTCCTTTCATTTCACGTCAAAACATTAAAAATGGTGTATTAAGCATAAGTTCTATACACTTTCTGTTAGCAAACCTCAAAAATATGACTACTGCTATGAATACAAGTCTATGGACCATCAAACATTTGTCAAAGGGGCTCATTTGGCTTCTGATTTGGCAGTTGATTCAGAAGTTTTTAGAAAAACAAAGTTTGTTGCCAGCTAATAAAGATCCATTTCAACAAACGCGTAATAATAATTGATTTAGCCGATGTTTTTCCCTTTTCGTTGAGCTACAGTGAACAATACATCTTTCACAAAACACTCAAACCAATCCTTCATCCTTCCTTTTTCCTCTGTATTTTCTCATCGAAGGTTGGCACGTTTGTGGAGGGACACTTTGGCACCGCAACCCTCAGCCCAAAACCTCCATTATGGAAACATCTCTACTGTATGGATCTGGAACCAAAGTCGACTAAAACCACAGTGTGGGACGCGAGCCAGGCCCTCAGCGGCGGGAGGTGGTGAAGAGAGTGGAAAATATTTGCTACTACCTCTTCTGATGCCGTGTACTGTTTCCACTGTGACTGTCGGCTCCAATAGACCCTGTATAATTGTAGTCGATGCAAAAACCTCAGGCAGCTACACTGACTCATACTGGTAAAACGTAATATGACCGAGACTCATTAAGCGTCCATCATTTAACGCTACTGGGTATAAATCATCAAGAGCCGTGTAAACACTTTAATGTGACTGATGGATACTAGTTCAGCTAACAAATTTGTACTTTCTGGATGATTTAATGTGCAAACGTTATGTCGACGGCATGCAGACTATGGAAGAACTTGTATCGTCGATTCATTCTGTATTAGATCTTGTCAAGTTTGCACGGTAACTGCCACTGCTGGGTCGATGTCGCATGTACTTGGTATTGTGAAAATGTAGTGATTGGAATGCCTCTCATCTGTTCTGGCGTGTCTTCATCCCCATTGCTTCTCCAGCGTGGATTTGTCCATAAAGAGACAATAATGGGTAATCCAACCTAAAGTGAGTCGGGTGCAGTTTGGCGCAGATCCTGCCAGCAACGCCAAAATTTCCCGTCGGACTAACCTCGGAGCACTGCGGGCACTGAAGCAGGAGAGGTCCAGACGGTGCCGCCATCATTTCCCTTAAGACTTTAAAGCCACAGAGGATCGTGAACAGGACTGTTCGGCTAAAGCCCGGTGTCCAGTCCGTGATTGTTTGACTGTCACTTTACAAAACGTGAGGATTTGACACTGCGCAATGGTTCACACAATCAGGCGTGGCTACGGATACTGATACTGCAGGTTTTCTCTTCCCTACCAGAAAGATAATTAAAGCTGAATACAAAGGTTTCTAATGCTTAGGTTCTTCTTATTGGCGATGACTTGGGAAAACAATGGGCATCTGGGTAGAAAAATCCATTATTCCAATTTTAAATCATTCCATAGTTCAATAGTTATATAGACTTGGAACTAGAAGATGATTTTTGAACGCACTAGTCCCTTTAAATTCCCAGTGTTGTGGGGTTGTGTTGTAGTACACGCAGTATAATGGCCTTCATGTGTTTTTCCGTATCTCCAGCCACAGTTGACTCTTTGGTTAGCGCTCTGCACACAAGCGTAATCAAGGGAATGGGCCTGTCTGTTCAGCATGGAGGGACGGCCACAAGAATCTGCCAAAACATCGAATTAGTGTCACAGACTTAGAATGAGAGCAAACTTTATCATCCGCGCTGTGTTTGATCCGAGACGTAGCACGGAATCACACAACACCACGCTTGATCATCGTGTCCAGGCTTATCCCATTGATCGACCAGCACCATTCGAATACGATAACTCTAGAGCCGTGTAGTGGATTAATCTATCAGCTTTAAAGTTCAAAGGAAGAGCAACTTAACAAGAAGATCATTGTTTCTGTGCACGTGCAGGAAGGTCTGAGATCATCCTCACGGCAAATAATTTCCTTGAGTCTCGTTACGAGGAGAAATGTGCTCATCAGTGTCAGTCTTATCATTCAACAAAGTCCAATACTTCTGTTTTCTCATTTTACAGAGTTTAGTCATTTGCACATTCGATCCGCACATGTCCAGGCCGTTTGTCCATTTGTGTTTTTGGTTTTCTTGTGTTTTGACAATGGACCGTGTGCTACTCTCATTCGCTAATCCACTTCGTCAATCACACATGTCGGTGCTCGCTCTCAGAAGACCTAGTCCTCGTCTTTGTAAAGTATAATATCAGAGACTTTCACTACTTTGTCTGAGGTTCAATTTGTTTTTGTGGAGCCCAAAATCCCGACAGCGGTTTCCTCGCAAAACTGTTGCTTTAACCGACAGAAAAACAAACAATGAAACCGTCACTGATCAGTAAAGACAAGCAGATTGACCAACAACTAAGCACGAGGAGACCTTCCTTTGATTTGAGGAATTCATTTGTTTGGAACAGGCGGGTCAAATAAATATGGTATGGTGTTGCATCTTTCAATATACAAGTTGTATAAAAGTTCAAGCGCAGTTCAATGAGAACCCTACAGCTTTTTGAGGCGGAGCCAGAGGAAAACCTAAAGCAGACACAGTGAGAACATGCAAACCCCGCGCAGAAAGGCCCCAATCGCTCGCTCGGTAAAGTGATACATCTGCCCTGTTTGAAATGCTTTCGATTAGCACAAAACAAATAATTTGACTAGAACTTAAAGCTAAAAAAAGTGTTATTTCAGCAATATGATGCCGAGTCGTGCCTTTCTTCTCACGTTTGAGTCAGCGCAGAGGCATGTGGAGCTGGGCGTGTGAGCTGGAGCAGAGCGGTCTTACGCTGGATCATATGGAGACATGTTCTGATGCCAGCAACACGCTTTTGTTCTTGACCCACATTTATTGCACCGTGTCCGTGCGGTTATGGATATTCATCGTATTGGGTTTTCCTCCAATTTGACTGCAAAATATGACGTTGTTTAAGTTGCAAATGGTGTTACTGACCTTGGCTAGACTAAACAGACAGTGAACGTAAAGCTTTGCAAATGCTAATGAGATATTTAACATGGCAGTAATATTTAGTCACAATGAGATACAAAAAAAATGATAGTTTGATATACGCGTCTCATGGATTGTTTTAAGTATTTTTAAAGGTCTAGGGTTGATTTTGAATACAAACAATCCATTAAACTCAAAAAGTATTCTTGTAGGAAATGATATTTTCAAAAACCACTAGAAATAATCCCTACAATTGTATTCAAATGTATAAATAAAAATGTATTATGTATTATAGATTGTTCTAATTTACTCCCTTCAAACTCATGAATTAAAAAACATTCTGACTATTTCTTGGTGTAATGACAAAACAAATTAGTTAAGTTTTAGGACTGGGACCGTTCTTGTGTTTATTAATAATATGAATTTATTAAAAGTGTTGTAATTTTGTTAATAATCTTCAAGAATCCAAAAAAAATGGAATTAAAATGCTGATAGTGACACGTGGGTCAGTAAATGTGCAGCTGGGTCAGTAAATGTGCAGTTGGGTCAGTAAATGTGCTGTTGGGTCAGTAAATGTGCAGCTGGGTCAGTAAATGCGCAGCTGAGTCAGTAAATGTGCAATTGGGTCAGTAAATGTGCAGCTGGGTCAGTAAATGCGCAGCTGGGTCAGTAAATGCGCAGCTGGGTCAGTAAATGCGCAGCTGAGTCAGTAAATGTGCAGCTGGGTCAGTAAATGCGCAGCTGAGTCAGTAAATGTGCAGCTGGGTCAGTAAATGCGCAGTTGGGTCAGTAAATGCGCAGCTGAGTCAGTAAATGCGCAGTTGGGTCAGTAAATGCGCAGCTGGGTCAGTAAATGTGCAGCTGGGTCAGTAAATGCGCAGTTGGGTCAGTAAATGCGCAGCTGAGTCAGTAAATGTGCAGCTGGGTCAGTAAATGCGCAGCTGAGTCAGTAAATGTGCAGTTGGGTCAGTAAATGTGCAGCTGGGTCAGTAAATGTGCAGCTGGGTCAGTAAATGTGCAGTTGGGTCAGTAAATGTGCAGTTGGGTAAGTAAATGTGCAGCTGGGTCAGTAAATGTGCAGCTGGTCAGTAAATGTGCAGCTGGGTTAGTAAATGTGCAGCTGGGTCAGTAAATGTGCAGTTTGGTCAGTAAATGTGCAGCTGGGTCAGTAAATGTGCAGCTGGGTCAGTCAGTAAATGTGCAGTTGGGTCAGTAAATGTGCAGTTGGGTCAGTAAATGTGCAGCTGGGTCAGTCAGTAAATGTGCAGCTGGGTCAGTAAATGTGCAGTTGGGTCAGTAAATGTGCAGTTGGGTCAGTAAATGTGCAGTTGGGTCAGTAAATGTGCAGCTGGGTCAGTAAATGCGCAGCTGGGTCAGTAAATGCGCAGCTGGGTCAGTAAATGCCTCCATGTATTTTGCTGAACTGTCATCTTTAAAAAGGTAAAGGCCTCTTTGCTGTAATGCATTTTTTTTTTACGATTAGAAACCCTCTTGTGCAGCCACTAATTACGATGTAAACCCAGATATAGCTGTCATATTAAAAGTGAACCAGCTGAGATTGACTCAGTCATTGTGGGCTTAAAGCAACAGTGGAGCTCTAACTTTCACTGGAGCTTCTGCAAATGACAGAGCGAGCTGTAATTATTAGCTTTAGGACGGGGACTTCCCACTGGGCTGAAAAAACCTTTAACTTTCAAGTGATGCAGAAGCTTCACGTTGTAGCTTAAAGTGTAGTTTGAAGTGCAGCAAACAACCAAACTAACAAAAAGTTTAAATCAATAATAATAAAGGCAATTAGGCAGGTTCTTCAAAGTGCTTTACGTGACATAAAAAGATGCATTAAACTCATGACACGAATTTGACCGACTCTGGACCAAATGGGACGTTTGTCTTACTTATTCATTTATTTTTCCATTTGATTTATTTGTTTCGCCTGTCTCTCTGGTGTTGTTCTGTTTCTTGCATTTATTTAGTTTTATGTTTTAAAATTAAAAAGAAAAACATAGACCAGTATATATCGCAATACAGATTAAGGTCAATTAAGGTACATCAAGTTTATTCAGCTCTTTCCTTACGTCATGGCATTTATAAAGGCTTTACAATCAGGCAACTTTACTCATTCACACAAAAGGTTGTCAAAAATTGGTAATCAACACTAAAACTGGAATATACACCGAACAATAATGCATGAATAGAAAAAATTTGGATCAGTCTTTCAGTCTTGCACAGCTTAATGTATATATTTGACATTATTGGTATTTTTTGACATTCATTAAACCAGGAAAGTCCCACTGAGATTTAGCGTCTCTTTATATAAGCTATATATTGTTATAACTACAACTTCTCCCGTTTGTAGTGAAGGTAAAATCCTCCAGCCTGAAGTATGTCCGGACCAAACCTAGCTCAAGATCTGAAGATAGATCCCACTGCTCCTGACAGTGGCACTGAAGGATGCAGAGGACAATGAAGTATATCTTAATTCACTACATAACTATTATAGTGCTTCTACCCCTGCGAGTGTATCCTCAGCTGTCCTTCAGTGATGTACAGTCGTCAGTGGTGTGCGGCAAGCAGTGATTGACGAATAAAATCTTAAATTACCATGTGGCACAAGTTTAAATTGTTCTGAAATATGTCTAAATAAGGCTGTTTTCCCTTCATTTCTGCTGCTGAGGCTTGGCTGAAGTCAGAGTGTCTTTAGCAGCCTCTACAGGCCAGTGAGCAGTACTGTGCAGGAAGCTTGGTTCTTCTTCTCCCGCAGTGGCGCAGTCTGTGACCGTGATCAGAGGTCCGTTCATGCTCCGCTCGCCAAACTTTGGCCTTTAAGCAGTTAAAAAAGGTAAAGTAGAGAAGTAGAGTTTAAAACAAGTAAAGTAGAGTTTAAAACAAGTAGAGTAGAGTTTAAAACAAGTAAAGTAGAGTTTAAAACAAGTAGAGTAGAGTTTAAAACAAGTAGAATAGAGTTTAAAACAAGTAGAGTAGAGTTTAAAACAAGTAAAGTAGAGTTTAAAACAAGTAAAGTAGAGTTTAAAACAAGTAGAGTAGAGTTTAAAACAAGTAAAGTAGAGTTTAAAACAAGTAGAGTAGAGTTTAAAACAAGTAGAGTAGAGTTTAAAACAAGTAAAGTAGAGTTTAAAACAAGTAAAGTAGAGTTTAAAACAAGTAGAGTAGAGTTTAAAACAAGTAAAGTAGAGTTTAAAACAAGTAGAATAGAGTTTAAAACAAGTAAAGTAGAGTTTAAAACAAGTAGAGTAGAGTTTAAAACAAGTAGAATAGAGTTTAAAACAAGTAGAGTAGAGTTTAAAACAAGTAAAGTAGAGTTTAAAACAAGTAAAGTAGAGTTTAAAACAAGTAGAGTAGAGTTTAAAACAAGTAAAGTAGAGTTTAAAACAAGTAGAGTAGAGTTTAAAACAAGTAAAGTAGAGTTTAAAACAAGTAGAGTAGAGTTTAAAACAAGTAGAGTAGAGTTTAAAACAAGTAAAGTAGAGTTTAAAACAAGTAAAGTAGAGTTTAAAACAAGTAGAGTAGAGTTTAAAACAAGTAAAGTAGAGTTTAAAACAAGTAGAATAGAGTTTAAAACAAGTAAAGTAGAGTTTAAAACAAGTAGAGTAGAGTTTAAAACAAGTAGAATAGAGTTTAAAACAAGTAGAGTAGAGTTTAAAACAAGTAAAGTAGAGTTTAAAACAAGTAAAGTAGAGTTTAAAACAAGTAGAGTAGAGTTTAAAACAAGTAAAGTAGAGTTTAAAACAAGTAGAGTAGAGTTTAAAACAAGTAAAGTAGAGTTTAAAACAAGTAGAGTAGAGTTTAAAACAAGTAGAATAGAGTTTACAACAAGTAGAGTTGAGTTTAAAACAAGTAGAGTAGAGTTTAAAACAAGTAGAGTAGAGTTTAAATCAAGTAGAGTAGAGTTTAAAACAAGTAGAGTAGAGTTTAAAACAAGTAGAATAGAGTTTAAAACAAGTAGAATAGAGTTTAAAACAAGTAAAGTAGAGTTTAAAACAAGTAGAGTAGAGTTTAAAACAAGTAGAGTAGAGTTTAAAACAAGTAGAGTAGAGTTTAAAACAAGTAGAATAGAGTTTAAAACAAGTAGAATAGAGTTTAAAACAAGTAGAATAGAGTTTAAAACAAGTAAAGTAGAGTTTAAAACAAGTAGAGTAGAGTTTAACCTGTTACCACCCACCTGTCCGCCGGCAAACATTTTCTATATCTCAAATATTCTCTTACATCATCACTTTTATTTCCGTGGTCAATACCAGCAAGCCATACATCATTTTAAAGCTTATTTTCTCAACAAAACGAATATGTCATTGATTTACATTGAATAATATGCCCCAAGAAGCAATTGCCAATAGTTTGTGAGAAAGTCTCAACTTTTACAAACGCATGTCCTACCTGTTTGCTGTGTATGACGGACGAAACGGCTTTAATTCTGTACATCCTTGTACTCAGTCTGTCCGTAAGGAATCATTGAAAAACAATATCCGCTTGTATTTTTCCTGAAGTTATCCGATTTCGAGATATTATCAAGTAAACAAACTTTTCTTCGTTTCTCACCGGACGAGAATGCGCTTGTCCGCCCTATTTCTCCGTCCATAACAAATGACCTGTTTGACTTATACGATAGTGTTTGACATCGATCTCTTCCTTAGACTGTTTCCTACAGAATGAGACCATCCACGAATTTTTCTGTCACCGGGTTTGTTTGCTACAGCCTCCGGAGGAAAAAAATTCGGCGCTTCCGAAGCGCGCGTCCATCTTTGTTTTTAGCCCTTAGCTTCTGCTAACAGGCACGCAGGAGACTTTGAGTGACATATTATTCTAGCCAGTCAGGAGACCTTTTTCCTGATAGGCGGGACAAAGGGTTTATTTACACAGAATTCTCCCTGTTCACGTGCGTAAGGCTCCGGGAAGGCTGTAAAGAGCCAGATTTCTCGGCAGGATTTTGCGCATAACGTTTTCTGATTTTATTAGCCTTTTGGACGTGCATTTTGTGAGATGTATGTATTATTATACCAATACAAAAATAAAATAAAAATATTATAATTTTTTTTTTTTTTTTTTACCTCTATATGGGAAATTCATGGGTAAACTCATATTTACACATTTTCACATATTTTTTTTTTAGCGGTTATAATTGCTATTAGTGGCCTACAAAACATCAAAATGTATGTTTTATGATCATAGAGGAGCTAAAATTGTAATAAAACAGTTTGGCACAGTTGGCACATATTTGGATCACTTGTTCCGAATATACTTTTTGATACAAAAAGGTCAACAGCACCAAAATGCCTGTTCCTAGAGATCTGAAACTTTACACAGTTGTTGTCAACAAGATAAACATCATGTACAGTGAACAGCATATGCACACAATGAAGTATGTCATGCTCAGGACCATTACAAATTGACAATATTCAGGCGAGACTAAAAAAGGATGTTTTGTTTATGTTTGGGCCTCTGTAGTGTAAGTTCTGAAGCCCTGACAGTGTTCATGTGCACATCTGCAGAAACTAGAAGGCCTAAGCTTTCTAATGGTGCATCACACTTGCATGTGGAACATAAGATCCTCTTTTAATAAGCAATGCCATTTGGGTATGTCCAACCATTGTGCACAGGGCGAAAATAGGTGGATGGTAACAGGTTAAAACAAGTAGAGTAGAGTTTAAAACAAGTAAAGTAGAGTTTAAAACAAGTAGAGTAGAGTTTAAAACAAGTAGAGTAGAGTTTAAAACAAGTAGAGTAGAGTTTAAAACAAGTAAAGTAGAGTTTAAAACAAGTAGAGTAGAGTTTAAAACAAGTAGAGTAGAGTTTAAAACAAGTAAAGTAGAGTTTAAAACAAGTAGAGTAGAGTTTAACACAAGTAAAGTAGAGTTTAAAACAAGTAAACTAGAGTTTAAAACAAGTAGAGTAGAGTTTAAAACAAGTAAAGTAGAGTTTAAAACAAGTAGAGTAGAGTTTAAAACAAGTAGAGTAGAGTTTAAAACAAGTAAAGTAGAGTTTAAAACAAGTAGAGTAGAGTTTAACACAAGTAAAGTAGAGTTTAAAACAAGTAAACTAGAGTTTAAAACAAGTAGAGTAGAGTTTAACACAAGTAGAGTAGAGTTTAAAACAAGTAGAACAGAGTTTAAAACAAGTAAAGTAGAGTTTAAAACAAGTGAAGTAGAGTTTAAAACAAGTAAACTAGAGTTTAAAACAAGTAGAGTAGAGTTTAAATCAAGTAGAGTAGAGTTTAAAACAAGTAGAATAGAGTTTAAAACAAGTAGAATAGAGTTTAAAACAAGTAGAGTAGAGTTTAAAACAAGTAGAGTTGAGTTTAAAACAAGTAGAGTAGAGTTTAAAACAAGTAGAGTAGAGTTTAAAACAAGTAGAGTAGAGTTTAAAACAAGTAAAGTAGAGTTTAAAACAAGTAGAGTAGAGTTTAAAACAAGTAGAATAGAGTTTAAAACAAGTAAAGTAGAGTTTAAAACAAGTAGAGTAGAGTTT
Source organism: Eucyclogobius newberryi (assembly GCF_026437365.1). Lineage (NCBI taxonomy): Eukaryota > Metazoa > Chordata > Actinopteri > Gobiiformes > Gobiidae > Eucyclogobius > Eucyclogobius newberryi. The sequence goes on along the minus strand of NW_027315746.1, from coordinate 8,937,874 downwards.
AAATCAAGTAGAGTAGAGTTTAAAACAAGTAGAATAGAGTTTAAAACAAGTAAAGTAGAGTTTAAAACAAGTAGAGTAGAGTTTAAAACAAGTAAAGTAGAGTTTAAAACAAGTAGAGTAGAGTTTAAAACAAGTAGAATAGAGTAGAGTTTAAAACAAGTAAAGTAGAGTTTAAAACAAGTAGAGTAGAGTTTAAAAAAAGTAAAGTAGAGTTTAAAACAAGTAGAATAGAGTTCAAAACAAGTAAAGTAGAGTTTAAAACAAGTAGAGTAGAGTTTAAAACAAGTAGAGTAGAGTTTAAAACAAGTAAAGTAGAGTTTAAAACAAGTAGAGTAGAGTTTAAAACAAGTAGAGTAGAGTTTAAAACAAGTAAAGTAGAGTTTAAAACAAGTAGAGTAGAGTTTAAAACAAGTAGAGTAGAGTTTAAAACAAGTAAAGTAGAGTTTAAAACAAGTAGAGTAGAGTTTAACACAAGTAAAGTAGAGTTTAAAACAAGTAAACTAGAGTTTAAAACAAGTAGAGTAGAGTTTAAAACAAGTAAAGTAGAGTTTAAAACAAGTAGAGTAGAGTTTAAAACAAGTAGAATAGAGTTTAAAACAAGTAGAATAGAGTTTAAAACAAGTAGAGTAGAGTTTAAAACAAGTAGAATAGAGTTTAAAACAAGTAAAGTAGAGTTTAAAACAAGTAAAGTAGAGTTTAAAACAAGTAGAGTAGAGTTTAAAACAAGTAGAGTAGAGTTTAAAACAAGTAGAGTAGAGTTTAAAACAAGTAAAGTAGAGTTTAAAACAAGTAGAGTAGAGTTTAAAACAAGTAAAGTAGAGTTTAAAACAAGTAGAGTAGAGTTTAAAACAAGTAGAGTAGAGTTTAAAACAAGTAAAGTAGAGTTTAAAACAAGTAGAGTAGAGTTTAAAACAAGTAGAGTAGAGTTTAACACAAGTAAAGTAGAGTTTAAAACAAGTAAACTAGAGTTTAAAACAAGTAGAGTAGAGTTTAAAACAAGTAGAGTAGAGTTTAAAACAAGTAAAGTAGAGTTTAAAACAAGTTGAGTAGAGTTTAAAACAAGTAGAATAGAGTTTAAAACAAGTAAAGTAGAGTTTAAAACAAGTAGAGTAGAGTTTAAATCAAGTAGAGTAGAGTTTAAAACAAGTAGAATATAGTTTAAAACAAGTAAAGTAGAGTTTAAAACAAGTAGAGTAGAGTTTAAAACAAGTAAAGTAGAGTTTAAAACAAGTAGAGTAGAGTTTAAAACAAGTAGAGTAGAGTTTAAAACAAGTAGAATAGAGTAGAGTTTAAAACAAGTAAAGTAGAGTTTAAAACAAGTAGAGTAGAGTTTAAAAAAAGTAAAGTAGAGTTTAAAACAAGTAGAATAGAGTTCAAAACAAGTAAAGTAGAGTTTAAAACAAGTAGAGTAGAGTTTAAAACAAGTAGAGTAGAGTTTAAAACAAGTAAAGTAGAGTTTAAAACAAGTAAAGTAGAGTTTAAAACAAGTAGAGTAGAGTTTAAAACAAGTAAAGTAGAGTTTAAAACAAGTAGAGTAGAGTTTAAAACAAGTAGAATAGAGTTTAAAACAAGTAGAGTAGAGTTTAAAATAAGTAGAGTAGAGTTTAAAACAAGTAGAATAGAGTTTAAAACAAGTAAAGTAGAGTTTAAAACAAGTAAAGTAGAGTTTAAAACAAGTAGAGTAGAGTTTAAAACAAGTAGAGTAGAGTTTAAAACAAGTAGAGTAGAGTTTAAAACAAGTAGAGTAGAGTTTAAAACAAGTAAAGTAGAGTTTAAAACAAGTAGAGTAGAGTTTAACACAAGTAAAGTAGAGTTTAAAACAAGTAAACTAGAGTTTAAAACAAGTAGAGTAGAGTTTAACACAAGTAGAGTAGAGTTTAAAACAAGTAGAACAGAGTTTAAAACAAGTAAAGTAGAGTTTAAAACAAGTGAAGTAGAGTTTAAAACAAGTAAACTAGAGTTTAAAACAAGTAGAGTAGAGTTTAAAACAAGTAGAACAGAGTTTAAAACAAGTAAAGTAGAGTTTAAAACAAGTGAAGTAGAGTTTAAAACAAGTAAAGTAGAGTTTAAAACAAGTAAACTAGAGTTTAAAACAAGTAGAGTAGAGTTTAAAACAAGTAAAGTAGAGGTTAAAACAAGTAGAATAGAGTTTAAAACAAGTAGAGTAGAGTTTAAAACAAGTAGAATAGAGTTTAAAACAAGTAGAGTAGAGTTTAAAACAAGTAGAGTTGAGTTTAAAACAAGTAGAGTAGAGTTTAAAACAAGTAGAGTAGAGTTTAAAACAAGTAGAGTAGAGTTTAAAACAAGTAAAGTAGAGTTTAAAACAAGTAGAGTAGAGTTTAAAACAAGTAGAATAGAGTTTAAAACAAGTAAAGTAGAGTTTAAAACAAGTAGAGTAGAGTTTAAATCAAGTAGAGTAGAGTTTAAAACAAGTAGAATAGAGTTTAAAACAAGTAAAGTAGAGTTTAAAACAAGTAGAGTAGAGTTTAAAACAAGTAAAGTAGAGTTTAAAACAAGTAGAGTAGAGTTTAAAACAAGTAGAGTAGAGTTTAAAACAAGTAGAATAGAGTAGAGTTTAAAACAAGTAAAGTAGAGTTTAAAACAAGTAGAGTAGAGTTTAAAAAAAGTAAAGTAGAGTTTAAAACAAGTAGAGTAGAGTTTAAAACAAGTAGAATAGAGTTTAAAACAAGTAGAGTAGAGTTTAAAACAAGTAGAGTAGAGTTTAAAACAAGTAGAATAGAGTTTAAAACAAGTAAAGTAGAGTTTAAAACAAGTAAAGTAGAGTTTAAAACAAGTAGAGTAGAGTTTAAAACAAGTAGAGTAGAGTTTAAAACAAGTAGAGTAGAGTTTAAAACAAGTAAAGTAGAGTTTAAAACAAGTAGAGTAGAGTTTAAAACAAGTAAAGTAGAGTTTAAAACAAGTAGAGTAGAGTTTAAAACAAGTAGAGTAGAGTTTAAAACAAGTAAACTAGAGTTTAAAACAAGTAGAGTAGAGTTTAACACAAGTAGAGTAGAGTTTAAAACAAGTAAAGTAGAGTTTAAAACAAGTAGAGTAGAGTTTAAATCAAGTAGAGTAGAGTTTAAAACAAGTAGAATAGAGTTTAAAACAAGTAAAGTAGAGTTTAAAACAAGTAGAGTAGAGTTTAAAACAAGTAAAGTAGAGTTTAAAACAAGTAGAGTAGAGTTTAAAACAAGTAGAGTAGAGTTTAAAACAAGTAGAATAGAGTAGAGTTTAAAACAAGTAAAGTAGAGTTTAAAACAAGTAGAGTAGAGTTTAAAAAAAGTAAAGTAGAGTTTAAAACAAGTAGAATAGAGTTCAAAACAAGTAAAGTAGAGTTTAAAACAAGTAGAGTAGAGTTTAAAACAAGTAGAGTAGAGTTTAAAACAAGTAAAGTAGAGTTTAAAACAAGTAAAGTAGAGTTTAAAACAAGTAGAGTAGAGTTTAAAACAAGTAAAGTAGAGTTTAAAACAAGTAGAGTAGAGTTTAAAACAAGTAGAATAGAGTTTAAAACAAGTAGAGTAGAGTTTAAAACAAGTAGAGTAGAGTTTAAAACAAGTAGAATAGAGTTTAAAACAAGTAAAGTAGAGTTTAAAACAAGTAAAGTAGAGTTTAAAACAAGTAGAGTAGAGTTTAAAACAAGTAGAGTAGAGTTTAAAACAAGTAGAGTAGAGTTTAAAACAAGTAAAGTAGAGTTTAAAACAAGTAGAGTAGAGTTTAAAACAAGTAAAGTAGAGTTTAAAACAAGTAGAGTAGAGTTTAAAACAAGTAGAATAGAGTAGAGTTTAAAACAAGTAAAGTAGAGTTTAAAACAAGTAGAGTAGAGTTTAAAAAAAGTAAAGTAGAGTTTAAAACAAGTAGAATAGAGTTCAAAACAAGTAAAGTAGAGTTTAAAACAAGTAGAGTAGAGTTTAAAACAAGTAGAGTAGAGTTTAAAACAAGTAAAGTAGAGTTTAAAACAAGTAAAGTAGAGTTTAAAACAAGTAGAGTAGAGTTTAAAACAAGTAAAGTAGAGTTTAAAACAAGTAGAGTAGAGTTTAAAACAAGTAGAATAGAGTTTAAAACAAGTAGAGTAGAGTTTAAAACAAGTAGAGTAGAGTTTAAAACAAGTAGAATAGAGTTTAAAACAAGTAAAGTAGAGTTTAAAACAAGTAAAGTAGAGTTTAAAACAAGTAGAGTAGAGTTTAAAACAAGTAGAGTAGAGTTTAAAACAAGTAGAGTAGAGTTTAAAACAAGTAAAGTAGAGTTTAAAACAAGTAGAGTAGAGTTTAAAACAAGTAGAGTAGAGTTTAAAACAAGTAAAGTAGAGTTTAAAACAAGTAGAGTAGAGTTTAAAACAAGTAGAGTAGAGTTTAACACAAGTAAAGTAGAGTTTAAAACAAGTAAACTAGAGTTTAAAACAAGTAGAGTAGAGTTTAAAACAAGTAAAGTAGAGTTTAAAACAAGTAGAGTAGAGTTTAAAACAAGTAGAGTAGAGTTTAAAACAAGTAGAGTAGAGTTTAACACAAGTAAAGTAGAGTTTAAAACAAGTAAACTAGAGTTTAAAACAAGTAGAGTAGAGTTTAACACAAGTAGAGTAGAGTTTAAAACAAGTAGAACAGAGTTTAAAACAAGTAAAGTAGAGTTTAAAACAAGTGAAGTAGAGTTTAAAACAAGTAAACTAGAGTTTAAAACAAGTAGAGTAGAGTTTAAAACAAGTAGAACAGAGTTTAAAACAAGTAAAGTAGAGTTTAAAACAAGTGAAGTAGAGTTTAAAACAAGTAAAGTAGAGTTTAAAACAAGTAAACTAGAGTTTAAAACAAGTAGAGTAGAGTTTAAAACAAGTAAAGTAGAGTTTAAAACAAGTGAAGTAGAGTTTAAAACAAGTAAAGTAGAGGTTAAAACAAGTAGAATAGAGTTTAAAACAAGTAGAGTAGAGTTTAAAACAAGTAGAATAGAGTTTAAAACAAGTAGAGTAGAGTTTAAAACAAGTAGAGTTGAGTTTAAAACAAGTAGAGTAGAGTTTAAAACAAGTAGAGTAGAGTTTAAAACAAGTAGAGTAGAGTTTAAAACAAGTAAAGTAGAGTTTAAAACAAGTAGAGTAGAGTTTAAAACAAGTAGAATAGAGTTTAAAACAAGTAAAGTAGAGTTTAAAACAAGTAGAGTAGAGTTTAAATCAAGTAGAGTAGAGTTTAAAACAAGTAGAGTAGAGTTTAAAACAAGTAGAGTAGAGTTTAAAACAAGTAGAATAGAGTAGAGTTTAAAACAAGTAAAGTAGAGTTTAAAACAAGTAGAGTAGAGTTTAAAAAAAGTAAAGTAGAGTTTAAAACAAGTAGAATAGAGTTCAAAACAAGTAAAGTAGAGTTTAAAACAAGTAGAGTAGAGTTTAAAACAAGTAGAGTAGAGTTTAAAACAAGTAGAGTAGAGTTTAAAACAAGTAGAATAGAGTTTAAAACAAGTAGAGTTTAAAACAAGTAAAGTAGAGTTTAAAACAAGTAAAGTAGAGTTTAAAACAAGTAGAGTAGAGTTTAAAACAAGTAGAATAGAGTTTAAAACAAGTAGAGTAGAGTTTAAAACAAGTAAAGTAGAGTTTAAAACAAGTAAAGTAGAGTTTAAAACAAGTAGAGTAGAGTTTAAAACAAGTAAAGTAGAGTTTAAAACAAGTAGAGTAGAGTTTAAAACAAGTAGAGTAGAGTTTAAAACAAGTAAAGTAGAGTTTAAAACAAGTAGAGTAGAGTTTAAAACAAGTAGAATAGAGTTTAAAACAAGTAAAGTAGAGTTTAAAACAAGTAAAGTAGAGTTTAAAACAAGTAGAGTAGAGTTTAAAACAAGTAGAGTAGAGTTTAAAACAAGTAGAATAGAGTAGAGTTTAAAACAAGTAAAGTAGAGTTTAAAACAAGTAGAGTAGAGTTTAAAAAAAGTAAAGTAGAGTTTAAAACAAGTAGAATAGAGTTTAAAACAAGTAAAGTAGAGTTTAAAACAAGTAGAGTAGAGTTTAAAACAAGTAGAGTAGAGTTTAAAACAAGTAGAATAGAGTTTAAAACAAGTAGAGTAGAGTTTAAAACAAGTAGAGTAGAGTTTAACACAAGTAAAGTAGAGTTTAAAACAAGTAAACTAGAGTTTAAAACAAGTAGAGTAGAGTTTAACACAAGTAGAGTAGAGTTTAAAACAAGTAGAACAGAGTTTAAAACAAGTAAAGTAGAGTTTAAAACAAGTGAAGTAGAGTTTAAAACAAGTAAAGTAGAGTTTAAAACAAGTAAACTAGAGTTTAAAACAAGTAGAGTAGAGTTTAAAACAAGTAAAGTAGAGTTTAAAACAAGTGAAGTAGAGTTTAAAACAAGTAAAGTAGAGGTTAAAACAAGTAGAATAGAGTTTAAAACAAGTAGAGTAGAGTTTAAAACAAGTAGAATAGAGTTTAAAACAAGTAGAGTAGAGTTTAAAACAAGTAGAGTTGAGTTTAAAACAAGTAGAGTAGAGTTTAAAACAAGTAGAGTAGAGTTTAAAACAAGTAGAGTAGAGTTTAAAACAAGTAAAGTAGAGTTTAAAACAAGTAGAGTAGAGTTTAAAACAAGTAGAATAGAGTTTAAAACAAGTAAAGTAGAGTTTAAAACAAGTAGAGTAGAGTTTAAATCAAGTAGAGTAGAGTTTAAAACAAGTAGAGTAGAGTTTAAAACAAGTAGAGTAGAGTTTAAAACAAGTAGAATAGAGTAGAGTTTAAAACAAGTAAAGTAGAGTTTAAAACAAGTAGAGTAGAGTTTAAAAAAAGTAAAGTAGAGTTTAAAACAAGTAGAATAGAGTTCAAAACAAGTAAAGTAGAGTTTAAAACAAGTAGAGTAGAGTTTAAAACAAGTAGAGTAGAGTTTAAAACAAGTAGAGTAGAGTTTAAAACAAGTAGAATAGAGTTTAAAACAAGTAGAGTAGAGTTTAAAACAAGTAAAGTAGAGTTTAAAACAAGTAAAGTAGAGTTTAAAACAAGTAGAGTAGAGTTTAAAACAAGTAGAATAGAGTTTAAAACAAGTAGAGTAGAGTTTAAAACAAGTAAAGTAGAGTTTAAAACAAGTAAAGTAGAGTTTAAAACAAGTAGAGTAGAGTTTAAAACAAGTAAAGTAGAGTTTAAAACAAGTAGAGTAGAGTTTAAAACAAGTAGAGTAGAGTTTAAAACAAGTAAAGTAGAGTTTAAAACAAGTAGAGTAGAGTTTAAAACAAGTAGAGTAGAGTTTAAAACAAGTAAAGTAGAGTTTAAAACAAGTAAAGTAGAGTTTAAAACAAGTAGAGTAGAGTTTAAAACAAGTAGAGTAGAGTTTAAAACAAGTAGAATAGAGTAGAGTTTAAAACAAGTAAAGTAGAGTTTAAAACAAGTAGAGTAGAGTTTAAAAAAAGTAAAGTAGAGTTTAAAACAAGTAGAATAGAGTTCAAAACAAGTAAAGTAGAGTTTAAAACAAGTAGAGTAGAGTTTAAAACAAGTAGAGTAGAGTTTAAAACAAGTAGAGTAGAGTTTAAAACAAGTAGAATAGAGTTTAAAACAAGTAGAGTAGAGTTTAAAACAAGTAAAGTAGAGTTTAAAACAAGTAAAGTAGAGTTTAAAACAAGTAGAGTAGAGTTTAAAACAAGTAGAATAGAGTTTAAAACAAGTAGAGTAGAGTTTAAAACAAGTAAAGTAGAGTTTAAAACAAGTAAAGTAGAGTTTAAAACAAGTAGAGTAGAGTTTAAAACAAGTAAAGTAGAGTTTAAAACAAGTAGAGTAGAGTTTAAAACAAGTAGAGTAGAGTTTAAAACAAGTAAAGTAGAGTTTAAAACAAGTAGAGTAGAGTTTAAAACAAGTAGAGTAGAGTTTAAAACAAGTAAAGTAGAGTTTAAAACAAGTAAAGTAGAGTTTAAAACAAGTAGAGTACAGTTTAAAACAAGTAGAGTAGAGTTTAAAACAAGTAGAGTAGAGTTTAAAACAAGTAAAGTAGAGTTTAAAACAAGTAGAGTAGAGTTTAAAACAAGTAAAGTAGAGTTTAAAACAAGTAGAGTAGAGTTTAAAACAAGTAGAGTAGAGTTTAAAACAAGTAAAGTAGAGTTTAAAACAAGTAGAGTAGAGTTTAAAACAAGTAGAATAGAGTTTAAAACAAGTAGAGTAGAGTTTAAAACAAGTAGAGTAGAGTTTAAAACAAGTAGAATAGAGTTTAAAACAAGTAGAGTAGAGTTTAAAACAAGTAAAGTAGAGTTTAAAACAAGTAAAGTAGAGTTTAAAACAAGTAGAGTAGAGTTTAAAACAAGTAGAGTAGAGTTTAAAACAAGTAGAGTAGAGTTTAAAACAAGTAAAGTAGAGTTTAAAACAAGTAAAGTAGAGTTTAAAACAAGTAGAGTAGAGTTTAAAACAAGTAGAGTAGAGTTTAAAACAAGTAGAGTAGAGTTTAAAACAAGTAGAGTAGAGTTTAAAACAAGTAGAACAGAGTTTAAAACAAGTAAAGTAGAGTTTAAAACAAGTGAAGTAGAGTTTAAAACAAGTAAACTAGAGTTTAAAACAAGTAGAGTAGAGTTTAAATCAAGTAGAGTAGAGTTTAAAACAAGTAGAGTAGAGTTTAAAACAAGTAGAATAGAGTTTAAAACAAGTAGAGTAGAGTTTAAAACAAGTAAAGTAGAGTTTAAAACAAGTAGAATAGAGTTTAAAACAAGTAGAGTAGAGTTTAAAACAAGTAGAGTTGAGTTTAAAACAAGTAGAGTAGAGTTTAAAACAAGTAGAGTAGAGTTTAAAACAAGTAGAGTAGAGTTTAAAACAAGTAAAGTAGAGTTTAAAACAAGTAGAGTAGAGTTTAAAACAAGTAGAATAGAGTTTAAAACAAGTAAAGTAGAGTTTAAAACAAGTAGAGTAGAGTTTAAATCAAGTAGAGTAGAGTTTAAAACAAGTAGAATAGAGTTTAAAACAAGTAAAGTAGAGTTTAAAACAAGTAGAGTAGAGTTTAAACAAGTAAAGTAGAGTTTAAAACAAGTAGAGTAGAGTTTAAAACAAGTAGAGTAGAGTTTAAAACAAGTAGAATAGAGTAGAGTTTAAAACAAGTAAAGTAGAGTTTAAAACAAGTAGAGTAGAGTTTAAAAAAAGTAAAGTAGAGTTTAAAACAAGTAGAATAGAGTTCAAAACAAGTAAAGTAGAGTTTAAAACAAGTAGAGTAGAGTTTAAAACAAGTAGAGTAGAGTTTAAAACAAGTAAAGTAGAGTTTAAAACAAGTAAAGTAGAGTTTAAAACAAGTAGAGTAGAGTTTAAAACAAGTAAAGTAGAGTTTAAAACAAGTAGAGTAGAGTTTAAAACAAGTAGAATAGAGTTTAAAACAAGTAGAGTAGAGTTTAAAACAAGTAGAGTAGAGTTTAAAACAAGTAGAATAGAGTTTAAAACAAGTAAAGTAGAGTTTAAAACAAGTAAAGTAGAGTTTAAAACAAGTAGAGTAGAGTTTAAAACAAGTAGAGTAGAGTTTAAAACAAGTAGAGTAGAGTTTAAAACAAGTAAAGTAGAGTTTAAAACAAGTAGAGTAGAGTTTAACACAAGTAAAGTAGAGTTTAAAACAAGTAAACTAGAGTTTAAAACAAGTAGAGTAGAGTTTAACACAAGTAGAGTAGAGTTTAAAACAAGTAGAACAGAGTTTAAAACAAGTAAAGTAGAGTTTAAAACAAGTGAAGTAGAGTTTAAAACAAGTAAACTAGAGTTTAAAACAAGTAGAGTAAAGTTTAAAACAAGTAGAACAGAAATTAAAACAAGTAAAGTAGAGTTTAAAACAAGTGAAGTAGAGTTTAAAACAAGTAAAGTAGAGTTTAAAACAAGTAAACTAGAGTTTAAAACAAGTAGAGTAGAGTTTAAAACAAGTAAAGTAGAGGTTAAAACAAGTAGAATAGAGTTTAAAACAAGTAGAGTAGAGTTTAAAACAAGTAGAATAGAGTTTAAAACAAGTAGAGTAGAGTTTAAAACAAGTAGAGTTGAGTTTAAAACAAGTAGAGTAGAGTTTAAAACAAGTAGAGTAGAGTTTAAAACAAGTAGAGTAGAGTTTAAAACAAGTAAAGTAGAGTTTAAAACAAGTAGAGTAGAGTTTAAAACAAGTAGAATAGAGTTTAAAACAAGTAAAGTAGAGTTTAAAACAAGTAGAGTAGAGTTTAAATCAAGTAGAGTAGAGTTTAAAACAAGTAGAATAGAGTTTAAAACAAGTAGAGTAGTGTTTAAAACAAGTAGAGTAGAGTTTAAAACAAGTAAAGTAGAGTTTAAAACAAGTAGAGTAGAGTTTAAAACAAGTAGAGTAGAGTTTAAAACAAGTAGAATAGAGTAGAGTTTAAAACAAGTAAAGTAGAGTTTAAAACAAGTAGAGTAGAGTTTAAAAAAAGTAAAGTAGAGTTTAAAACAAGTAGAATAGAGTTCAAAACAAGTAAAGTAGAGTTTAAAACAAGTAGAGTAGAGTTTAAAACAAGTAGAGTAGAGTTTAAAACAAGTAAAGTAGAGTTTAAAACAAGTAAAGTAGAGTTTAAAACAAGTAGAGTAGAGTTTAAAACAAGTAAAGTAGAGTTTAAAACAAGTAGAGTAGAGTTTAAAACAAGTAGAATAGAGTTTAAAACAAGTAGAGTAGAGTTTAAAACAAGTAGAGTAGAGTTTAAAACAAGTAGAATAGAGTTTAAAACAAGTAAAGTAGAGTTTAAAACAAGTAAAGTAGAGTTTAAAACAAGTAGAGTAGAGTTTAAAACAAGTAGAGTAGAGTTTAAAACAAGTAGAGTAGAGTTTAAAACAAGTAAAGTAGAGTTTAAAACAAGTAGAGTAGAGTTTAAAACAAGTAAAGTAGAGTTTAAAACAAGTAGAGTAGAGTTTAAAACAAGTAGAGTAGAGTTTAAAACAAGTAAAGTAGAGTTTAAAACAAGTAGAGTAGAGTTTAAAACAAGTAGAGTAGAGTTTAACACAAGTAAAGTAGAGTTTAAAACAAGTAAACTAGAGTTTAAAACAAGTAGAGTAGAGTTTAAAACAAGTAAAGTAGAGTTTAAAACAAGTAGAGTAGAGTTTAAAACAAGTAAACTAGAGTTTAAAACAAGTAGAGTAGAGTTTAACACAAGTAGAGTAGAGTTTAAAACAAGTAGAACAGAGTTTAAAACAAGTAAAGTAGAGTTTAAAACAAGTGAAGTAGAGTTTAAAACAAGTAAAGTAGAGTTTAAAACAAGTGAAGTAGAGTTTAAAACAAGTAAAGTAGAGTTTAAAACAAGTAAACTAGAGTTTAAAACAAGTAGAGTAGAGTTTAAAACAAGTAAAGTAGAGTTTAAAACAAGTGAAGTAGAGTTTAAAACAAGTAAAGTAGAGGTTAAAACAAGTAGAATAGAGTTTAAAACAAGTAGAGTAGAGTTTAAAACAAGTAGAATAGAGTTTAAAACAAGTAGAGTAGAGTTTAAAACAAGTAGAGTTGAGTTTAAAACAAGTAGAGTAGAGTTTAAAACAAGTAGAGTAGAGTTTAAAACAAGTAGAGTAGAGTTTAAAACAAGTAAAGTAGAGTTTAAAACAAGTAGAGTAGAGTTTAAAACAAGTAGAATAGAGTTTAAAACAAGTAAAGTAGAGTTTAAAACAAGCAAAGTAGAGTTTAAAACAAGTAGAGTAGAGTTTAAAACAAGTAAAGTAGAGTTTAAAACAAGTGAAGTAGAGTTTAAAACAAGTAAAGTAGAGGTTAAAACAAGTAGAATAGAGTTTAAAACAAGTAGAGTAGAGTTTAAAACAAGTAGAATAGAGTTTAAAACAAGTAGAGTAGAGTTTAAAACAAGTAGAGTTGAGTTTAAAACAAGTAGAGTAGAGTTTAAAACAAGTAGAATAGAGTAGAGTTTAAAACAAGTAAAGTAGAGTTTAAAACAAGTAGAGTAGAGTTTAAAAAAAGTAAAGTAGAGTTTAAAACAAGTAGAATAGAGTTCAAAACAAGTAAAGTAGAGTTTAAAACAAGTAGAGTAGAGTTTAAAACAAGTAGAGTAGAGTTTAAAACAAGTAGAGTAGAGTTTAAAACAAGTAGAATAGAGTTTAAAACAAGTAGAGTAGAGTTTAAAACAAGTAAAGTAGAGTTTAAAACAAGTAAAGTAGAGTTTAAAACAAGTAGAATAGAGTTTAAAACAAGTAGAATAGAGTTTAAAACAAGTAGAGTAGAGTTTAAAACAAGTAAAGTAGAGTTTAAAACAAGTAGAGTAGAGTTTAAAACAAGTAAAGTAGAGTTTAAAACAAGTAGAGTAGAGTTTAAAACAAATAGAGTAGAGTTTAAAACAAGTAAAGTAGAGTTTAAAACAAGTAGAGTAGAGTTTAAAACAAGTAGAGTAGAGTTTAAAACAAGTAAAGTAGAGTTTAAAACAAGTAAAGTAGAGTTTAAAACAAGTAGAGTAGAGTTTAAAACAAGTAGAGTAGAGTTTAAAACAAGTAGAGTAGAGTTTAAAACAAGTAGAGTAGAGTTTAAAACAAGTAGAGTAGAGTTTAAAACAAGTAGAGTAGAGTTTAAAACAAGTAGAGTAGAGTTTAAAACAAGTAGAGTAGAGTTTAAAACAAGTAAAGTAGAGTTTAAAACAAGTAGAGTAGAGTTTAAAACAAGTAGAATAGAGTTTAAAACAAGTAGAATAGAGTAGAGTTTAAAACAAGTAGAGTAGAGTTTAAAACAAGTAGAGTAGAGTTTAAAACAAGTAAAGTAGAGTTTAAAACAAGTAGAGTAGAGTTTAAAACAAGTAAAGTAGAGTTTAAAACAAGTAGAGTAGAGTTTAAAACAAGTAGAGTAGAGTTTAAAACAAGTAAAGTAGAGTTTAAAACAAGTAGAGTAGAGTTTAAAACAAGTAGAATAGAGTTTAAAACAAGTAGAGTAGAGTTTAAAACAAGTAGAGTAGAGTTTAAAACAAGTAGAATAGAGTTTAAAACAAGTAGAGTAGAGTTTAAAACAAGTAAAGTAGAGTTAAAAACAAGTAAAGTAGAGTTTAAAACAAGTAGAGTAGAGTTTAAAACAAGTAGAGTAGAGTTTAAAACAAGTAGAGTAGAGTTTAAAACAAGTAAAGTAGAGTTTAAAACAAGTAAAGTAGAGTTTAAAACAAGTAGAGTAGAGTTTAAAACAAGTAGAGTAGAGTTTAAAACAAGTAGAGTAGAGTTTAAAACAAGTAGAGTAGAGTTTAAATCAAGTAGAGTAGAGTTTAAAACAAGTAGAATAGAGTTTAAAACAAGTAAAGTAGAGTTTAAAACAAGTAGAGTAGAGTTTAAACAAGTAAAGTAGAGTTTAAAACAAGTAGAGTAGAGTTTAAAACAAGTAGAGTAGAGTTTAAAACAAGTAGAATAGAGTAGAGTTTAAAACAAGTAAAGTAGAGTTTAAAACAAGTAGAGTAGAGTTTAAAAAAAGTAAAGTAGAGTTTAAAACAAGTAGAATAGAGTTCAAAACAAGTAAAGTAGAGTTTAAAACAAGTAGAGTAGAGTTTAAAACAAGTAGAGTAGAGTTTAAAACAAGTAAAGTAGAGTTTAAAACAAGTAAAGTAGAGTTTAAAACAAGTAGAGTAGAGTTTAAAACAAGTAAAGTAGAGTTTAAAACAAGTAAAGTAGAGTTTAAAACAAGTAGAATAGAGTTTAAAACAAGTAGAGTAGAGTTTAAAACAAGTAGAATAGAGTTTAAAACAAGTAGAGTAGAGTTTAAAACAAGTAGAGTTGAGTTTAAAACAAGTAGAGTAGAGTTTAAAACAAGTAGAATAGAGTAGAGTTTAAAACAAGTAAAGTAGAGTTTAAAACAAGTAGAGTAGAGTTTAAAAAAAGTAAAGTAGAGTTTAAAACAAGTAGAATAGAGTTCAAAACAAGTAAAGTAGAGTTTAAAACAAGTAGAGTAGAGTTTAAAACAAGTAGAGTAGAGTTTAAAACAAGTAGAGTAGAGTTTAAAACAAGTAGAATAGAGTTTAAAACAAGTAGAGTAGAGTTTAAAACAAGTAAAGTAGAGTTTAAAACAAGTAAAGTAGAGTTTAAAACAAGTAGAATAGAGTTTAAAACAAGTAGAATAGAGTTTAAAACAAGTAGAGTAGAGTTTAAAACAAGTAAAGTAGAGTTTAAAACAAGTAGAGTAGAGTTTAAAACAAGTAAAGTAGAGTTTAAAACAAGTAGAGTAGAGTTTAAAACAAATAGAGTAGAGTTTAAAACAAGTAAAGTAGAGTTTAAAACAAGTAGAGTAGAGTTTAAAACAAGTAGAGTAGAGTTTAAAACAAGTAAAGTAGAGTTTAAAACAAGTAAAGTAGAGTTTAAAACAAGTAGAGTAGAGTTTAAAACAAGTAGAGTAGAGTTTAAAACAAGTAGAGTAGAGTTTAAAACAAGTAGAGTAGAGTTTAAAACAAGTAGAGTAGAGTTTAAAACAAGTAGAGTAGAGTTTAAAACAAGTAGAGTAGAGTTTAAAACAAGTAGAGTAGAGTTTAAAACAAGTAAAGTAGAGTTTAAAACAAGTAGAGTAGAGTTTAAAACAAGTAGAATAGAGTTTAAAACAAGTAGAATAGAGTAGAGTTTAAAACAAGTAGAGTAGAGTTTAAAACAAGTAGAGTAGAGTTTAAAACAAGTAAAGTAGAGTTTAAAACAAGTAGAGTAGAGTTTAAAACAAGTAAAGTAGAGTTTAAAACAAGTAGAGTAGAGTTTAAAACAAGTAGAGTAGAGTTTAAAACAAGTAAAGTAGAGTTTAAAACAAGTAGAGTAGAGTTTAAAACAAGTAGAATAGAGTTTAAAACAAGTAGAGTAGAGTTTAAAACAAGTAGAGTAGAGTTTAAAACAAGTAGAATAGAGTTTAAAACAAGTAGAGTAGAGTTTAAAACAAGTAAAGTAGAGTTAAAAACAAGTAAAGTAGAGTTTAAAACAAGTAGAGTAGAGTTTAAAACAAGTAGAGTAGAGTTTAAAACAAGTAGAGTAGAGTTTAAAACAAGTAAAGTAGAGTTTAAAACAAGTAAAGTAGAGTTTAAAACAAGTAGAGTAGAGTTTAAAACAAGTAGAGTAGAGTTTAAAACAAGTAGAGTAGAGTTTAAAACAAGTAGAGTAGAGTTTAAATCAAGTAGAGTAGAGTTTAAAACAAGTAGAATAGAGTTTAAAACAAGTAAAGTAGAGTTTAAAACAAGTAGAGTAGAGTTTAAACAAGTAAAGTAGAGTTTAAAACAAGTAGAGTAGAGTTTAAAACAAGTAGAGTAGAGTTTAAAACAAGTAGAATAGAGTAGAGTTTAAAACAAGTAAAGTAGAGTTTAAAACAAGTAGAGTAGAGTTTAAAAAAAGTAAAGTAGAGTTTAAAACAAGTAGAATAGAGTTCAAAACAAGTAAAGTAGAGTTTAAAACAAGTAGAGTAGAGTTTAAAACAAGTAGAGTAGAGTTTAAAACAAGTAAAGTAGAGTTTAAAACAAGTAAAGTAGAGTTTAAAACAAGTAGAGTAGAGTTTAAAACAAGTAAAGTAGAGTTTAAAACAAGTAAAGTAGAGTTTAAAACAAGTAGAGTAGAGTTTAAAACAAGTAAACTAGAGTTTAAAACAAGTAGAGTAGAGTTTAACACAAGTAGAGTAGAGTTTAAAACAAGTAGAACAGAGTTTAAAACAAGTAAAGTAGAGTTTAAAACAAGTGAAGTAGAGTTTAAAACAAGTAAACTAGAGTTTAAAACAAGTAGAGTAGAGTTTAAAACAAGTAGAACAGAGTTTAAAACAAGTAAAGTAGAGTTTAAAACAAGTGAAGTAGAGTTTAAAACAAGTAAAGTAGAGTTTAAAACAAGTAAACTAGAGTTTAAAACAAGTAGAGTAGAGTTTAAAACAAGTAAAGTAGAGTTTAAAACAAGTGAAGTAGAGTTTAAAACAAGTAAAGTAGAGGTTAAAACAAGTAGAATAGAGTTTAAAACAAGTAGAGTAGAGTTTAAAACAAGTAGAATAGAGTTTAAAACAAGTAGAGTTGAGTTTAAAACAAGTAGAGTAGAGTTTAAAACAAGTAGAGTAGAGTTTAAAACAAGTAGAGTAGAGTTTAAAACAAGTAAAGTAGAGTTTAAAACAAGTAGAGTAGAGTTTAAAACAAGTAGAATAGAGTTTAAAACAAGTAAAGTAGAGTTTAAAACAAGCAAAGTAGAGTTTAAAACAAGTAGAGTAGAGTTTAAAACAAGTAAAGTAGAGTTTAAAACAAGTGAAGTAGAGTTTAAAACAAGTAAAGTAGAGGTTAAAACAAGTAGAATAGAGTTTAAAACAAGTAGAGTAGAGTTTAAAACAAGTAGAATAGAGTTTAAAACAAGTAGAGTAGAGTTTAAAACAAGTAGAGTTGAGTTTAAAACAAGTAGAGTAGAGTTTAAAACAAGTAGAATAGAGTAGAGTTTAAAACAAGTAAAGTAGAGTTTAAAACAAGTAGAGTAGAGTTTAAAAAAAGTAAAGTAGAGTTTAAAACAAGTAGAATAGAGTTCAAAACAAGTAAAGTAGAGTTTAAAACAAGTAGAGTAGAGTTTAAAACAAGTAGAGTAGAGTTTAAAACAAGTAGAGTAGAGTTTAAAACAAGTAGAATAGAGTTTAAAACAAGTAGAGTAGAGTTTAAAACAAGTAAAGTAGAGTTTAAAACAAGTAAAGTAGAGTTTAAAACAAGTAGAATAGAGTTTAAAACAAGTAGAATAGAGTTTAAAACAAGTAGAGTAGAGTTTAAAACAAGTAAAGTAGAGTTTAAAACAAGTAGAGTAGAGTTTAAAACAAGTAAAGTAGAGTTTAAAACAAGTAGAGTAGAGTTTAAAACAAATAGAGTAGAGTTTAAAACAAGTAAAGTAGAGTTTAAAACAAGTAGAGTAGAGTTTAAAACAAGTAGAGTAGAGTTTAAAACAAGTAAAGTAGAGTTTAAAACAAGTAAAGTAGAGTTTAAAACAAGTAGAGTAGAGTTTAAAACAAGTAGAGTAGAGTTTAAAACAAGTAGAGTAGAGTTTAAAACAAGTAGAGTAGAGTTTAAAACAAGTAGAGTAGAGTTTAAAACAAGTAGAGTAGAGTTTAAAACAAGTAGAGTAGAGTTTAAAACAAGTAGAGTAGAGTTTAAAACAAGTAAAGTAGAGTTTAAAACAAGTAGAGTAGAGTTTAAAACAAGTAGAATAGAGTTTAAAACAAGTAGAATAGAGTAGAGTTTAAAACAAGTAGAGTAGAGTTTAAAACAAGTAGAGTAGAGTTTAAAACAAGTAAAGTAGAGTTTAAAACAAGTAGAGTAGAGTTTAAAACAAGTAAAGTAGAGTTTAAAACAAGTAGAGTAGAGTTTAAAACAAGTAGAGTAGAGTTTAAAACAAGTAAAGTAGAGTTTAAAACAAGTAGAGTAGAGTTTAAAACAAGTAGAATAGAGTTTAAAACAAGTAGAGTAGAGTTTAAAACAAGTAGAGTAGAGTTTAAAACAAGTAGAATAGAGTTTAAAACAAGTAGAGTAGAGTTTAAAACAAGTAAAGTAGAGTTAAAAACAAGTAAAGTAGAGTTTAAAACAAGTAGAGTAGAGTTTAAAACAAGTAGAGTAGAGTTTAAAACAAGTAGAGTAGAGTTTAAAACAAGTAAAGTAGAGTTTAAAACAAGTAAAGTAGAGTTTAAAACAAGTAGAGTAGAGTTTAAAACAAGTAGAGTAGAGTTTAAAACAAGTAGAGTAGAGTTTAAAACAAGTAGAGTAGAGTTTAAATCAAGTAGAGTAGAGTTTAAAACAAGTAGAATAGAGTTTAAAACAAGTAAAGTAGAGTTTAAAACAAGTAGAGTAGAGTTTAAACAAGTAAAGTAGAGTTTAAAACAAGTAGAGTAGAGTTTAAAACAAGTAGAGTAGAGTTTAAAACAAGTAGAATAGAGTAGAGTTTAAAACAAGTAAAGTAGAGTTTAAAACAAGTAGAGTAGAGTTTAAAAAAAGTAAAGTAGAGTTTAAAACAAGTAGAATAGAGTTCAAAACAAGTAAAGTAGAGTTTAAAACAAGTAGAGTAGAGTTTAAAACAAGTAGAGTAGAGTTTAAAACAAGTAAAGTAGAGTTTAAAACAAGTAAAGTAGAGTTTAAAACAAGTAGAGTAGAGTTTAAAACAAGTAAAGTAGAGTTTAAAACAAGTAGAGTAGAGTTTAAAACAAGTAGAATAGAGTTTAAAACAAGTAGAGTAGAGTTTAAAACAAGTAGAGTAGAGTTTAAAACAAGTAGAATAGAGTTTAAAACAAGTAAAGTAGAGTTTAAAACAAGTAAAGTAGAGTTTAAAACAAGTAGAGTAGAGTTTAAAACAAGTAGAGTAGAGTTTAAAACAAGTAGAGTAGAGTTTAAAACAAGTAAAGTAGAGTTTAAAACAAGTAGAGTAGAGTTTAACACAAGTAAAGTAGAGTTTAAAACAAGTAAACTAGAGTTTAAAACAAGTAGAGTAGAGTTTAACACAAGTAGAGTAGAGTTTAAAACAAGTAGAACAGAGTTTAAAACAAGTAAAGTAGAGTTTAAAACAAGTGAAGTAGAGTTTAAAACAAGTAAACTAGAGTTTAAAACAAGTAGAGTAGAGTTTAAAACAAGTAGAACAGAAATTAAAACAAGTAAAGTAGAGTTTAAAACAAGTGAAGTAGAGTTTAAAACAAGTAAAGTAGAGTTTAAAACAAGTAAACTAGAGTTTAAAACAAGTAGAGTAGAGTTTAAAACAAGTAAAGTAGAGGTTAAAACAAGTAGAATAGAGTTTAAAACAAGTAGAGTAGAGTTTAAAACAAGTAGAATAGAGTTTAAAACAAGTAGAGTAGAGTTTAAAACAAGTAGAGTTGAGTTTAAAACAAGTAGAGTAGAGTTTAAAACAAGTAGAGTAGAGTTTAAAACAAGTAGAGTAGAGTTTAAAACAAGTAAAGTAGAGTTTAAAACAAGTAGAGTAGAGCTTAAAACAAGTAGAATAGAGTTTAAAACAAGTAAAGTAGAGTTTAAAACAAGTAGAGTAGAGTTTAAATCAAGTAGAGTAGAGTTTAAAACAAGTAGAATAGAGTTTAAAACAAGTAAAGTAGAGTTTAAAACAAGTAAAGTAGAGTTTAAAACAAGTAGAGTAGAGTTTAAAACAAGTAGAGTAGAGTTTAAAACAAGTAGAGTAGAGTTTAAAACAAGTAGAGTAGAGTTTAAAACAAGTAGAGTAGAGTTTAAAACAAGTAGAGTAGAGTTTAAAACAAGTAGAGTAGAGTTTAAAACAAGTAGAGTAGAGTTTAAAACAAGTAAAGTAGAGTTTAAAACAAGTAGAGTAGAGTTTAAAACAAGTAGAATAGAGTTTAAAACAAGTAGAATAGAGTAGAGTTTAAAACAAGTAGAGTAGAGTTTAAAACAAGTAGAGTAGAGTTTAAAACAAGTAAAGTAGAGTTTAAAACAAGTAGAGTAGAGTTTAAAACAAGTAAAGTAGAGTTTAAAACAAGTAGAGTAGAGTTTAAAACAAGTAGAGTAGAGTTTAAAACAAGTAAAGTAGAGTTTAAAACAAGTAGAGTAGAGTTTAAAACAAGTAGAATAGAGTTTAAAACAAGTAGAGTAGAGTTTAAAACAAGTAGAGTAGAGTTTAAAACAAGTAGAATAGAGTTTAAAACAAGTAGAGTAGAGTTTAAAACAAGTAAAGTAGAGTTAAAAACAAGTAAAGTAGAGTTTAAAACAAGTAGAGTAGAGTTTAAAACAAGTAGAGTAGAGTTTAAAACAAGTAGAGTAGAGTTTAAAACAAGTAAAGTAGAGTTTAAAACAAGTAAAGTAGAGTTTAAAACAAGTAGAGTAGAGTTTAAAACAAGTAGAGTAGAGTTTAAAACAAGTAGAGTAGAGTTTAAAACAAGTAGAGTAGAGTTTAAATCAAGTAGAGTAGAGTTTAAAACAAGTAGAATAGAGTTTAAAACAAGTAAAGTAGAGTTTAAAACAAGTAGAGTAGAGTTTAAACAAGTAAAGTAGAGTTTAAAACAAGTAGAGTAGAGTTTAAAACAAGTAGAGTAGAGTTTAAAACAAGTAGAATAGAGTAGAGTTTAAAACAAGTAAAGTAGAGTTTAAAACAAGTAGAGTAGAGTTTAAAAAAAGTAAAGTAGAGTTTAAAACAAGTAGAATAGAGTTCAAAACAAGTAAAGTAGAGTTTAAAACAAGTAGAGTAGAGTTTAAAACAAGTAGAGTAGAGTTTAAAACAAGTAAAGTAGAGTTTAAAACAAGTAAAGTAGAGTTTAAAACAAGTAGAGTAGAGTTTAAAACAAGTAAAGTAGAGTTTAAAACAAGTAGAGTAGAGTTTAAAACAAGTAAAGTAGAGTTTAAAACAAGTAGAGTAGAGTTTAAAACAAGTAGAATAGAGTTTAAAACAAGTAGAATAGAGTAGAGTTTAAAACAAGTAGAGTAGAGTTTAAAACAAGTAGAGTAGAGTTTAAAACAAGTAAAGTAGAGTTTAAAACAAGTAGAGTAGAGTTTAAAACAAGTAAAGTAGAGTTTAAAACAAGTAGAGTAGAGTTTAAAACAAGTAGAGTAGAGTTTAAAACAAGTAAAGTAGAGTTTAAAACAAGTAGAGTAGAGTTTAAAACAAGTAGAATAGAGTTTAAAACAAGTAGAGTAGAGTTTAAAACAAGTAGAGTAGAGTTTAAAACAAGTAGAATAGAGTTTAAAACAAGTAGAGTAGAGTTTAAAACAAGTAAAGTAGAGTTAAAAACAAGTAAAGTAGAGTTTAAAACAAGTAGAGTAGAGTTTAAAACAAGTAGAGTAGAGTTTAAAACAAGTAGAGTAGAGTTTAAAACAAGTAAAGTAGAGTTTAAAACAAGTAAAGTAGAGTTTAAAACAAGTAGAGTAGAGTTTAAAACAAGTAGAGTAGAGTTTAAAACAAGTAGAGTAGAGTTTAAAACAAGTAGAGTAGAGTTTAAATCAAGTAGAGTAGAGTTTAAAACAAGTAGAATAGAGTTTAAAACAAGTAAAGTAGAGTTTAAAACAAGTAGAGTAGAGTTTAAACAAGTAAAGTAGAGTTTAAAACAAGTAGAGTAGAGTTTAAAACAAGTAGAGTAGAGTTTAAAACAAGTAGAATAGAGTAGAGTTTAAAACAAGTAAAGTAGAGTTTAAAACAAGTAGAGTAGAGTTTAAAAAAAGTAAAGTAGAGTTTAAAACAAGTAGAATAGAGTTCAAAACAAGTAAAGTAGAGTTTAAAACAAGTAGAGTAGAGTTTAAAACAAGTAGAGTAGAGTTTAAAACAAGTAAAGTAGAGTTTAAAACAAGTAAAGTAGAGTTTAAAACAAGTAGAGTAGAGTTTAAAACAAGTAAAGTAGAGTTTAAAACAAGTAGAGTAGAGTTTAAAACAAGTAGAATAGAGTTTAAAACAAGTAGAGTAGAGTTTAAAACAAGTAGAGTAGAGTTTAAAACAAGTAGAATAGAGTTTAAAACAAGTAAAGTAGAGTTTAAAACAAGTAAAGTAGAGTTTAAAACAAGTAGAGTAGAGTTTAAAACAAGTAGAGTAGAGTTTAAAACAAGTAGAGTAGAGTTTAAAACAAGTAAAGTAGAGTTTAAAACAAGTAGAGTAGAGTTTAACACAAGTAAAGTAGAGTTTAAAACAAGTAAACTAGAGTTTAAAACAAGTAGAGTAGAGTTTAACACAAGTAGAGTAGAGTTTAAAACAAGTAGAACAGAGTTTAAAACAAGTAAAGTAGAGTTTAAAACAAGTGAAGTAGAGTTTAAAACAAGTAAACTAGAGTTTAAAACAAGTAGAGTAGAGTTTAAAACAAGTAGAACAGAAATTAAAACAAGTAAAGTAGAGTTTAAAACAAGTGAAGTAGAGTTTAAAACAAGTAAAGTAGAGTTTAAAACAAGTAAACTAGAGTTTAAAACAAGTAGAGTAGAGTTTAAAACAAGTAAAGTAGAGGTTAAAACAAGTAGAATAGAGTTTAAAACAAGTAGAGTAGAGTTTAAAACAAGTAGAATAGAGTTTAAAACAAGTAGAGTAGAGTTTAAAACAAGTAGAGTTGAGTTTAAAACAAGTAGAGTAGAGTTTAAAACAAGTAGAGTAGAGTTTAAAACAAGTAGAGTAGAGTTTAAAACAAGTAAAGTAGAGTTTAAAACAAGTAGAGTAGAGCTTAAAACAAGTAGAATAGAGTTTAAAACAAGTAAAGTAGAGTTTAAAACAAGTAGAGTAGAGTTTAAATCAAGTAGAGTAGAGTTTAAAACAAGTAGAATAGAGTTTAAAACAAGTAAAGTAGTGTTTAAAACAAGTAGAGTAGAGTTTAAAACAAGTAAAGTAGAGTTTAAAACAAGTAGAGTAGAGTTTAAAACAAGTAGAGTAGAGTTTAAAACAAGTAGAATAGAGTAGAGTTTAAAACAAGTAAAGTAGAGTTTAAAACAAGTAGAGTAGAGTTTAAAAAAAGTAAAGTAGAGTTTAAAACAAGTAGAATAGAGTTCAAAACAAGTAAAGTAGAGTTTAAAACAAGTAGAGTAGAGTTTAAAACAAGTAGAGTAGAGTTTAAAACAAGTAAAGTAGAGTTTAAAACAAGTAAAGTAGAGTTTAAAACAAGTAGAGTAGAGTTTAAAACAAGTAAAGTAGAGTTTAAAACAAGTAGAGTAGAGTTTAAAACAAGTAGAATAGAGTTTAAAACAAGTAGAGTAGAGTTTAAAACAAGTAGAGTAGAGTTTAAAACAAGTAGAATAGAGTTTAAAACAAGTAAAGTAGAGTTTAAAACAAGTAAAGTAGAGTTTAAAACAAGTAGAGTAGAGTTTAAAACAAGTAGAGTAGAGTTTAAAACAAGTAGAGTAGAGTTTAAAACAAGTAAAGTAGAGTTTAAAACAAGTAGAGTAGAGTTTAAAACAAGTAAAGTAGAGTTTAAAACAAGTAGAGTAGAGTTTAAAACAAGTAGAGTAGAGTTTAAAACAAGTAAAGTAGAGTTTAAAACAAGTAGAGTAGAGTTTAAAACAAGTAGAGTAGAGTTTAACACAAGTAAAGTAGAGTTTAAAACAAGTAAACTAGAGTTTAAAACAAGTAGAGTAGAGTTTAAAACAAGTAAAGTAGAGTTTAAAACAAGTAGAGTAGAGTTTAAAACAAGTAAACTAGAGTTTAAAACAAGTAGAGTAGAGTTTAACACAAGTAGAGTAGAGTTTAAAACAAGTAGAACAGAGTTTAAAACAAGTAAAGTAGAGTTTAAAACAAGTGAAGTAGAGTTTAAAACAAGTAAACTAGAGTTTAAAACAAGTAGAGTAGAGTTTAAAACAAGTAGAACAGAGTTTAAAACAAGTAAAGTAGAGTTTAAAACAAGTGAAGTAGAGTTTAAAACAAGTAAAGTAGAGTTTAAAACAAGTAAACTAGAGTTTAAAACAAGTAGAGTAGAGTTTAAAACAAGTAAAGTAGAGTTTAAAACAAGTGAAGTAGAGTTTAAAACAAGTAAAGTAGAGGTTAAAACAAGTAGAATAGAGTTTAAAACAAGTAGAGTAGAGTTTAAAACAAGTAGAATAGAGTTTAAAACAAGTAGAGTAGAGTTTAAAACAAGTAGAGTTGAGTTTAAAACAAGTAGAGTAGAGTTTAAAACAAGTAGAGTAGAGTTTAAAACAAGTAGAGTAGAGTTTAAAACAAGTAAAGTAGAGTTTAAAACAAGTAGAGTAGAGTTTAAAACAAGTAGAATAGAGTTTAAAACAAGTAAAGTAGAGTTTAAAACAAGTAGAGTAGAGTTTAAATCAAGTAGAGTAGAGTTTAAAACAAGTAGAATAGAGTTTAAAACAAGTAAAGTAGAGTTTAAAACAAGTAGAGTAGAGTTTAAAACAAGCAAAGTAGAGTTTAAAACAAGTAGAGTAGAGTTTAAAACAAGTAGAGTAGAGTTTAAAACAAGTAGAATAGAGTAGAGTTTAAAACAAGTAAAGTAGAGTTTAAAACAAGTAGAGTAGAGTTTAAAAAAAGTAAAGTAGAGTTTAAAACAAGTAGAATAGAGTTCAAAACAAGTAAAGTAGAGTTTAAAACAAGTAGAGTAGAGTTTAAAACAAGTAGAGTAGAGTTTAAAACAAGTAGAGTAGAGTTTAAAACAAGTAGAATAGAGTTTAAAACAAGTAGAGTAGAGTTTAAAACAAGTAAAGTAGAGTTTAAAACAAGTAAAGTAGAGTTTAAAACAAGTAGAATAGAGTTTAAAACAAGTAGAATAGAGTTTAAAACAAGTAGAGTAGAGTTTAAAACAAGTAAAGTAGAGTTTAAAACAAGTAGAGTAGAGTTTAAAACAAGTAAAGTAGAGTTTAAAACAAGTAGAGTAGAGTTTAAAACAAATAGAGTAGAGTTTAAAACAAGTAAAGTAGAGTTTAAAACAAGTAGAGTAGAGTTTAAAACAAGTAGAGTAGAGTTTAAAACAAGTAAAGTAGAGTTTAAAACAAGTAAAGTAGAGTTTAAAACAAGTAGAGTAGAGTTTAAAACAAGTAGAGTAGAGTTTAAAACAAGTAGAGTAGAGTTTAAAACAAGTAAAGTAGAGTTTAAAACAAGTAGAGTAGAGTTTAAAACAAGTAAAGTAGAGTTTAAAACAAGTAGAGTAGAGTTTAAAACAAGTAGAGTAGAGTTTAAAACAAGTAAAGTAGAGTTTAAAACAAGTAGAGTAGAGTTTAAAACAAGTAGAATAGAGTTTAAAACAAGTAGAGTAGAGTTTAAAACAAGTAGAGTAGAGTTTAAAACAAGTAGAATAGAGTTTAAAACAAGTAGAGTAGAGTTTAAAACAAGTAAAGTAGAGTTTAAAACAAGTAAAGTAGAGTTTAAAACAAGTAGAGTAGAGTTTAAAACAAGTAGAGTAGAGTTTAAAACAAGTAGAGTAGAGTTTAAAACAAGTAAAGTAGAGTTTAAAACAAGTGAAGTAGAGTTTAAAACAAGTAGAGTAGAGTTTAAAACAAGTAGAGTAGAGTTTAAAACAAGTAGAGTAGAGTTTAAAACAAGTAAAGTAGAGTTTAAAACAAGTAGAGTAGAGTTTAAAACAAGTAAAGTAGAGTTTAAAACAAGTAGAGTAGAGTTTAAAACAAGTAGAGTAGAGTTTAAAACAAGTAAAGTAGAGTTTAAAACAAGTAGAGTAGAGTTTAAAACAAGTAGAATAGAGTTTAAAACAAGTAGAGTAGAGTTTAAAACAAGTAGAGTAGAGTTTAAAACAAGTAGAATAGAGTTTAAAACAAGTAGAGTAGAGTTTAAAACACGTAAAGTAGAGTTTAAAACAAGTAAAGTAGAGTTTAAAACAAGTAGAGTAGAGTTTAAAACAAGTAAAGTAGAGTTTAAAACAAGTAGAGTAGAGTCTAAAACAAGTAAAGTAGAGTTTAAAACAAGTAGAGTAGAGTTTAAAACAAGTAGAATAGAGTTTAAAACAAGTAAAGTAGAGTTTAAATCAAGTAGAATAGAGTTTAAAACAAGTAGAATAGAGTTTAAAACAAGTAAAGTAGAGTTTAAAACAAGTAGAACAGAGTTTAAAACAAGTAAACTAGAGTTTAAAACAAGTAGAGTAGAGTTTAAAACAAGTAGAACAGAAATTAAAACAAGTAAAGTAGAGTTTAAAACAAGTGAAGTAGAGTTTAAAACAAGTAAAGTAGAGTTTAAAACAAGTAAACTAGAGTTTAAAACAAGTAGAGTAGAGTTTAAAACAAGTAAAGTAGAGGTTAAAACAAGTAGAATAGAGTTTAAAACAAGTAGAGTAGAGTTTAAAACAAGTAGAATAGAGTTTAAAACAAGTAGAGTAGAGTTTAAAACAAGTAGAGTTGAGTTTAAAACAAGTAGAGTAGAGTTTAAAACAAGTAGAGTAGAGTTTAAAACAAGTAGAGTAGAGTTTAAAACAAGTAAAGTAGAGTTTAAAACAAGTAGAGTAGAGTTTAAAACAAGTAGAATAGAGTTTAAAACAAGTAAAGTAGAGTTTAAAACAAGTAGAGTAGAGTTTAAATCAAGTAGAGTAGAGTTTAAAACAAGTAGAATAGAGTTTAAAACAAGTAAAGTAGTGTTTAAAACAAGTAGAGTAGAGTTTAAAACAAGTAAAGTAGAGTTTAAAACAAGTAGAGTAGAGTTTAAAACAAGTAGAGTAGAGTTTAAAACAAGTAGAATAGAGTAGAGTTTAAAACAAGTAAAGTAGAGTTTAAAACAAGTAGAGTAGAGTTTAAAAAAAGTAAAGTAGAGTTTAAAACAAGTAGAATAGAGTTCAAAACAAGTAAAGTAGAGTTTAAAACAAGTAGAGTAGAGTTTAAAACAAGTAGAGTAGAGTTTAAAACAAGTAAAGTAGAGTTTAAAACAAGTAAAGTAGAGTTTAAAACAAGTAGAGTAGAGTTTAAAACAAGTAAAGTAGAGTTTAAAACAAGTAGAGTAGAGTTTAAAACAAGTAGAATAGAGTTTAAAACAAGTAGAGTAGAGTTTAAAACAAGTAGAGTAGAGTTTAAAACAAGTAGAATAGAGTTTAAAACAAGTAAAGTAGAGTTTAAAACAAGTGAAGTAGAGTTTAAAACAAGTAAAGTAGAGTTTAAAACAAGTAAACTAGAGTTTAAAACAAGTAGAGTAGAGTTTAAAACAAGTGAAGTAGAGTTTAAAACAAGTAAAGTAGAGTTTAAAACAAGTAAACTAGAGTTTAAAACAAGTAGAGTAGAGTTTAAAACAAGTAGAATAGAGTTTAAAACAAGTAGAGTAGAGTTTAAAACACGTAAAGTAGAGTTTAAAACAAGTAAAGTAGAGTTTAAAACAAGTAGAGTAGAGTTTAAAACAAGTAAAGTAGAGTTTAAAACAAGTAGAGTAGAGTCTAAAACAAGTAAAGTAGAGTTTAAAACAAGTAGAGTAGAGTTTAAAACACGTAAAGTAGAGTTTAAAACAAGTAAAGTAGAGTTTAAAACAAGTAGAGTAGAGTTTAAAACAAGTAAAGTAGAGTTTAAAACAAGTAGAGTAGAGTCTAAAACAAGTAAAGTAGAGTTTAAAACAAGTAGAGTAGAGTTTAAAACAAGTAGAATAGAGTTTAAAACAAGTAAAGTAGAGTTTAAATCAAGTAGAATAGAGTTTAAAACAAGTAGAATAGAGTTTAAAACAAGTAAAGTAGAGTTTAAAACAAGTAGAACAGAGTTTAAAACAAGTAAACTAGAGTTTAAAACAAGTAGAGTAGAGTTTAAAACAAGTAGAACAGAAATTAAAACAAGTAAAGTAGAGTTTAAAACAAGTGAAGTAGAGTTTAAAACAAGTAGAATAGAGTTTAAAACAAGTAGAGTAGAGTTTAAAACAAGTAGAGTAGAGTTTAAAACAAGTAGAATAGAGTTTAAAACAAGTAAAGTAGAGTTTAAAACACGTAAAGTAGAGTTTAAAACAAGTAAAGTAGAGTTTAAAACAAGTAGAGTAGAGTTTAAAACAAGTAAAGTAGAGTTTAAAACAAGTAGAGTAGAGTCTAAAACAAGTAAAGTAGAGTTTAAAACAAGTAGAGTAGAGTTTAAAACAAGTAGAATAGAGTTTAAAACAAGTAAAGTAGAGTTTAAATCAAGTAGAATAGAGTTTAAAACAAGTAGAATAGAGTTTAAAACAAGTAAAGTAGAGTTTAAAACAAGTAGAACAGAGTTTAAAACAAGTAAACTAGAGTTTAAAACAAGTAGAGTAGAGTTTAAAACAAGTAGAACAGAAATTAAAACAAGTAAAGTAGAGTTTAAAACAAGTGAAGTAGAGTTTAAAACAAGTAAAGTAGAGTTTAAAACAAGTAAACTAGAGTTTAAAACAAGTAGAGTAGAGTTTAAAACAAGTAAAGTAGAGGTTAAAACAAGTAGAATAGAGTTTAAAACAAGTAGAGTAGAGTTTAAAACAAGTAGAATAGAGTTTAAAACAAGTAGAGTAGAGTTTAAAACAAGTAGAGTTGAGTTTAAAACAAGTAGAGTAGAGTTTAAAACAAGTAGAGTAGAGTTTAAAACAAGTAGAGTAGAGTTTAAAACAAGTAAAGTAGAGTTTAAAACAAGTAGAGTAGAGTTTAAAACAAGTAGAATAGAGTTTAAAACAAGTAAAGTAGAGTTTAAAACAAGTAGAGTAGAGTTTAAATCAAGTAGAGTAGAGTTTAAAACAAGTAGAATAGAGTTTAAAACAAGTAAAGTAGTGTTTAAAACAAGTAGAGTAGAGTTTAAAACAAGTAAAGTAGAGTTTAAAACAAGTAGAGTAGAGTTTAAAACAAGTAGAGTAGAGTTTAAAACAAGTAGAATAGAGTAGAGTTTAAAACAAGTAAAGTAGAGTTTAAAACAAGTAGAGTAGAGTTTAAAAAAAGTAAAGTAGAGTTTAAAACAAGTAGAATAGAGTTCAAAACAAGTAAAGTAGAGTTTAAAACAAGTAGAGTAGAGTTTAAAACAAGTAGAGTAGAGTTTAAAACAAGTAAAGTAGAGTTTAAAACAAGTAAAGTAGAGTTTAAAACAAGTAGAGTAGAGTTTAAAACAAGTAAAGTAGAGTTTAAAACAAGTAGAGTAGAGTTTAAAACAAGTAGAATAGAGTTTAAAACAAGTAGAGTAGAGTTTAAAACAAGTAGAGTAGAGTTTAAAACAAGTAGAATAGAGTTTAAAACAAGTAAAGTAGAGTTTAAAACAAGTAAAGTAGAGTTTAAAACAAGTAGAGTAGAGTTTAAAACAAGTAGAGTAGAGTTTAAAACAAGTAGAGTAGAGTTTAAAACAAGTAAAGTAGAGTTTAAAACAAGTAGAGTAGAGTTTAAAACAAGTAAAGTAGAGTTTAAAACAAGTAGAGTAGAGTTTAAAACAAGTAGAGTAGAGTTTAAAACAAGTAAAGTAGAGTTTAAAACAAGTAGAGTAGAGTTTAAAACAAGTAGAGTAGAGTTTAACACAAGTAAAGTAGAGTTTAAAACAAGTAAACTAGAGTTTAAAACAAGTAGAGTAGAGTTTAAAACAAGTAAAGTAGAGTTTAAAACAAGTAGAGTAGAGTTTAAAACAAGTAAACTAGAGTTTAAAACAAGTAGAGTAGAGTTTAACACAAGTAGAGTAGAGTTTAAAACAAGTAGAACAGAGTTTAAAACAAGTAAAGTAGAGTTTAAAACAAGTGAAGTAGAGTTTAAAACAAGTAAACTAGAGTTTAAAACAAGTAGAGTAGAGTTTAAAACAAGTAGAACAGAGTTTAAAACAAGTAAAGTAGAGTTTAAAACAAGTGAAGTAGAGTTTAAAACAAGTAAAGTAGAGTTTAAAACAAGTAAACTAGAGTTTAAAACAAGTAGAGTAGAGTTTAAAACAAGTAAAGTAGAGTTTAAAACAAGTAGAGTAGAGTTTAAAACAAGTAGAGTAGAGTTTAAAACAAGTGAAGTAGAGTTTAAAACAAGTAAAGTAGAGGTTAAAACAAGTAGAATAGAGTTTAAAACAAGTAGAGTAGAGTTTAAAACAAGTAGAATAGAGTTTAAAACAAGTAGAGTAGAGTTTAAAACAAGTAGAGTAGAGTTTAAAACAAGTAGAGTAGAGTTTAAAACAAGTAAAGTAGAGTTTAAAACAAGTAGAGTAGAGTTTAAAACAAGTAGAATAGAGTTTAAAACAAGTAAAGTAGAGTTTAAAACAAGTAGAGTAGAGTTTAAATCAAGTAGAGTAGAGTTTAAAACAAGTAGAATAGAGTTTAAAACAAGTAAAGTAGAGTTTAAAACAAGTAGAGTAGAGTTTAAAACAAGCAAAGTAGAGTTTAAAACAAGTAGAGTAGAGTTTAAAACAAGTAGAGTAGAGTTTAAAACAAGTAGAATAGAGTAGAGTTTAAAACAAGTAAAGTAGAGTTTAAAACAAGTAGAGTAGAGTTTAAAAAAAGTAAAGTAGAGTTTAAAACAAGTAGAATAGAGTTCAAAACAAGTAAAGTAGAGTTTAAAACAAGTAGAGTAGAGTTTAAAACAAGTAGAGTAGAGTTTAAAACAAGTAGAGTAGAGTTTAAAACAAGTAGAATAGAGTTTAAAACAAGTAGAGTAGAGTTTAAAACAAGTAAAGTAGAGTTTAAAACAAGTAAAGTAGAGTTTAAAACAAGTAGAATAGAGTTTAAAACAAGTAGAATAGAGTTTAAAACAAGTAGAGTAGAGTTTAAAACAAGTAAAGTAGAGTTTAAAACAAGTAGAGTAGAGTTTAAAACAAGTAAAGTAGAGTTTAAAACAAGTAGAGTAGAGTTTAAAACAAATAGAGTAGAGTTTAAAACAAGTAAAGTAGAGTTTAAAACAAGTAGAGTAGAGTTTAAAACAAGTAGAGTAGAGTTTAAAACAAGTAAAGTAGAGTTTAAAACAAGTAAAGTAGAGTTTAAAACAAGTAGAGTAGAGTTTAAAACAAGTAGAGTAGAGTTTAAAACAAGTAGAGTAGAGTTTAAAACAAGTAAAGTAGAGTTTAAAACAAGTAGAGTAGAGTTTAAAACAAGTAAAGTAGAGTTTAAAACAAGTAGAGTAGAGTTTAAAACAAGTAGAGTAGAGTTTAAAACAAGTAGAATAGAGTTTAAAACAAGTAGAGTAGAGTTTAAAACAAGTAAAGTAGAGTTTAAAACAAGTAAAGTAGAGTTTAAAACAAGTAGAGTAGAGTTTAAAACAAGTAGAGTAGAGTTTAAAACAAGTAGAGTAGAGTTTAAAACAAGTAAAGTAGAGTTTAAAACAAGTAAAGTAGAGTTTAAAACAAGTAGAGTAGAGTTTAAAACAAGTAGAGTAGAGTTTAAAACAAGTAGAGTAGAGTTTAAAACAAGTAAAGTAGAGTTTAAAACAAGTAGAGTAGAGTTAAAAACAAGTAGAGTAGAGTTTAAAACAAGTAAAGTAGAGTTTAAAACAAGTAGAGTAGAGTTTAAAACAAGTAGAATAGAGTTTAAAACAAGTAGAGTAGAGTTTAAAACAAGTAGAGTAGAGTTTAAAACAAGTAGAATAGAGTTTAAAACAAGTAGAGTAGAGTTTAAAACACGTAAAGTAGAGTTTAAAACAAGTAAAGTAGAGTTTAAAACAAGTAGAGTAGAGTTTAAAACAAGTAAAGTAGAGTTTAAAACAAGTAGAGTAGAGTCTAAAACAAGTAAAGTAGAGTTTAAAACAAGTAGAGTAGAGTTTAAAACAAGTAGAATAGAGTTTAAAACAAGTAAAGTAGAGTTTAAATCAAGTAGAATAGAGTTTAAAACAAGTAGAATAGAGTTTAAAACAAGTAAAGTAGAGTTTAAAACAAGTAGAATAGAGTTTAAAACAAGTAAAGTAGAGTTTAAAACAAGTAGAGTAGAGTTTAAAACAAGTAGAATAGAGTTTAAAACAAGTAAAGTAGAGTTTAAATCAAGTAGAATAGAGTTTAAAACAAGTAGAGTAGAGTTTAAAACAAGTACAGTAGAGTTTAAAACAAGTAGAGTAGAGTTTAAAACAAGTAAAGTAGAGTTTAAAACAAGTAGAGTAGAGTTTAAAACAAGTAGAGTAGAGTTTAAAACAAGTAAAGTAGAGTTTAAAACAAGTAGAGTAGAGTTTAAAACAAGTAGAGTAGAGTTTAAAACAAGTAAAGTAGAGTTTAAAACAAGTAGAGTAGAGTTTAAAACAAGTAGAGTAGAGTTTAACACAAGTAGAGTAGAGTTTAAAACAAGTAGAGTAGAGTTTAAAACAAGTAAAGTAGAGTTTAAAACAAGTAGAACAGAGTTTAAAACAAGTAAAGTAGAGTTTAAAACAAGTGAAGTAGAGTTTAAAACAAGTAGAATAGAGTTTAAAACAAGTAGAGTAGAGTTTAACACAAGTAGAGTAGAGTTTAAAACAAGTAGAATAGAGTTTAAAACAAGTAGAGTAGAGTTTAACACAAGTAGAGTAGAGTTTAAAACAAGTAGAGTAGAGTTTAAAACAAGTAAAGTAGAGTTTAAAACAAGTGAAGTAGAGTTTAAAACAAGTAAACTAGAGTTTAAAACAAGTAGAGTAGAGTTTAAAACAAGTAAAGTAGAGTTTAAAACAAGTGAAGTAGAGTTTAAAACAAGTAAAGTAGAGGTTAAAACAAGTAGAATAGAGTTTAAAACAAGTAGAGTAGAGTTTAAAACAAGTAGAATAGAGTTTAAAACAAGTAGAGTTGAGTTTAAAACAAGTAGAGTAGAGTTTAAAACAAGTAGAGTAGAGTTTAAAACAAGTAGAATAGAGTAGAGTTTAAAACAAGTAAAGTAGAGTTTAAAACAAGTAGAGTAGAGTTTAAAAAAAGTAAAGTAGAGTTTAAAACAAGTAGAATAGAGTTCAAAACAAGTAAAGTAGAGTTTAAAACAAGTAGAGTAGAGTTTAAAACAAGTAGAGTAGAGTTTAAAACAAGTAAAGTAGAGTTTAAAACAAGTAAAGTAGAGTTTAAAACAAGTAGAGTAGAGTTTAAAACAAGTAAAGTAGAGTTTAAAACAAGTAGAGTAGAGTTTAAAACAAGTAGAATAGAGTTTAAAACAAGTAGAGTAGAGTTTAAAACAAGTAGAGTAGAGTTTAAAACAAGTAGAATAGAGTTTAAAACAAGTAAAGTAGAGTTTAAAACAAGTAAAGTAGAGTTTAAAACAAGTAGAGTAGAGTTTAAAACAAGTAGAGTAGAGTTTAAAACAAGTAGAGTAGAGTTTAAAACAAGTAAAGTAGAGTTTAAAACAAGTAGAGTAGAGTTTAAAACAAGTAAAGTAGAGTTTAAAACAAGTAGAGTAGAGTTTAAAACAAGTAGAGTAGAGTTTAAAACAAGTAAAGTAGAGTTTAAAACAAGTAGAGTAGAGTTTAAAACAAGTAGAGTAGAGTTTAACACAAGTAAAGTAGAGTTTAAAACAAGTAAACTAGAGTTTAAAACAAGTAGAGTAGAGTTTAAAACAAGTAAAGTAGAGTTTAAAACAAGTAGAGTAGAGTTTAAAACAAGTAAACTAGAGTTTAAAACAAGTAGAGTAGAGTTTAACACAAGTAGAGTAGAGTTTAAAACAAGTAGAACAGAGTTTAAAACAAGTAAAGTAGAGTTTAAAACAAGTGAAGTAGAGTTTAAAACAAGTAAACTAGAGTTTAAAACAAGTAGAGTAGAGTTTAAAACAAGTAGAACAGAGTTTAAAACAAGTAAAGTAGAGTTTAAAACAAGTGAAGTAGAGTTTAAAACAAGTAAAGTAGAGTTTAAAACAAGTAAACTAGAGTTTAAAACAAGTAGAGTAGAGTTTAAAACAAGTAAAGTAGAGTTTAAAACAAGTAGAGTAGAGTTTAAAACAAGTAGAGTAGAGTTTAAAACAAGTGAAGTAGAGTTTAAAACAAGTAAAGTAGAGGTTAAAACAAGTAGAATAGAGTTTAAAACAAGTAGAGTAGAGTTTAAAACAAGTAGAATAGAGTTTAAAACAAGTAGAGTAGAGTTTAAAACAAGTAGAGTAGAGTTTAAAACAAGTAGAGTAGAGTTTAAAACAAGTAAAGTAGAGTTTAAAACAAGTAGAGTAGAGTTTAAAACAAGTAGAATAGAGTTTAAAACAAGTAAAGTAGAGTTTAAAACAAGTAGAGTAGAGTTTAAATCAAGTAGAGTAGAGTTTAAAACAAGTAGAATAGAGTTTAAAACAAGTAAAGTAGAGTTTAAAACAAGTAGAGTAGAGTTTAAAACAAGCAAAGTAGAGTTTAAAACAAGTAGAGTAGAGTTTAAAACAAGTAGAGTAGAGTTTAAAACAAGTAGAATAGAGTAGAGTTTAAAACAAGTAAAGTAGAGTTTAAAACAAGTAGAGTAGAGTTTAAAAAAAGTAAAGTAGAGTTTAAAACAAGTAGAATAGAGTTCAAAACAAGTAAAGTAGAGTTTAAAACAAGTAGAGTAGAGTTTAAAACAAGTAGAGTAGAGTTTAAAACAAGTAGAGTAGAGTTTAAAACAAGTAGAATAGAGTTTAAAACAAGTAGAGTAGAGTTTAAAACAAGTAAAGTAGAGTTTAAAACAAGTAAAGTAGAGTTTAAAACAAGTAGAATAGAGTTTAAAACAAGTAGAATAGAGTTTAAAACAAGTAGAGTAGAGTTTAAAACAAGTAAAGTAGAGTTTAAAACAAGTAGAGTAGAGTTTAAAACAAGTAAAGTAGAGTTTAAAACAAGTAGAGTAGAGTTTAAAACAAATAGAGTAGAGTTTAAAACAAGTAAAGTAGAGTTTAAAACAAGTAGAGTAGAGTTTAAAACAAGTAGAGTAGAGTTTAAAACAAGTAAAGTAGAGTTTAAAACAAGTAAAGTAGAGTTTAAAACAAGTAGAGTAGAGTTTAAAACAAGTAGAGTAGAGTTTAAAACAAGTAGAGTAGAGTTTAAAACAAGTAAAGTAGAGTTTAAAACAAGTAGAGTAGAGTTTAAAACAAGTAAAGTAGAGTTTAAAACAAGTAGAGTAGAGTTTAAAACAAGTAGAGTAGAGTTTAAAACAAGTAGAATAGAGTTTAAAACAAGTAGAGTAGAGTTTAAAACAAGTAAAGTAGAGTTTAAAACAAGTAAAGTAGAGTTTAAAACAAGTAGAGTAGAGTTTAAAACAAGTAGAGTAGAGTTTAAAACAAGTAGAGTAGAGTTTAAAACAAGTAAAGTAGAGTTTAAAACAAGTAAAGTAGAGTTTAAAACAAGTAGAGTAGAGTTTAAAACAAGTAGAGTAGAGTTTAAAACAAGTAGAGTAGAGTTTAAAACAAGTAAAGTAGAGTTTAAAACAAGTAGAGTAGAGTTTAAAACAAGTAGAGTAGAGTTTAAAACAAGTAAAGTAGAGTTTAAAACAAGTAGAGTAGAGTTTAAAACAAGTAGAATAGAGTTTAAAACAAGTAGAGTAGAGTTTAAAACAAGTAGAGTAGAGTTTAAAACAAGTAGAATAGAGTTTAAAACAAGTAGAGTAGAGTTTAAAACACGTAAAGTAGAGTTTAAAACAAGTAAAGTAGAGTTTAAAACAAGTAGAGTAGAGTTTAAAACAAGTAGAGTAGAGTTTAACACAAGTAGAGTAGAGTTTAAAACAAGTAGAGTAGAGTTTAAAACAAGTAAAGTAGAGTTTAAAACAAGTAGAACAGAGTTTAAAACAAGTAAAGTAGAGTTTAAAACAAGTGAAGTAGAGTTTAAAACAAGTAGAATAGAGTTTAAAACAAGTAGAGTAGAGTTTAACACAAGTAGAGTAGAGTTTAAAACAAGTAGAATAGAGTTTAAAACAAGTAGAGTAGAGTTTAACACAAGTAGAGTAGAGTTTAAAACAAGTAGAGTAGAGTTTAAAACAAGTAAAGTAGAGTTTAAAACAAGTGAAGTAGAGTTTAAAACAAGTAAACTAGAGTTTAAAACAAGTAGAGTAGAGTTTAAAACAAGTAAAGTAGAGTTTAAAACAAGTGAAGTAGAGTTTAAAACAAGTAAAGTAGAGGTTAAAACAAGTAGAATAGAGTTTAAAACAAGTAGAGTAGAGTTTAAAACAAGTAGAATAGAGTTTAAAACAAGTAGAGTTGAGTTTAAAACAAGTAGAGTAGAGTTTAAAACAAGTAGAGTTGAGTTTAAAACAAGTAGAGTTGAGTTTAAAACAAGTAGAATAGAGTTTAAAACAAGTAGAGTTGAGTTTAAAACAAGTAGAGTAGAGTTTAAAACAAGTAGAGTTGAGTTTAAAACAAGTAAAGTAGAGTTTAAAACAAGTAGAATAGAGTTTAAAACAAGTAAAGTAGAGTTTAAAACAAGTAGAGTAGAGTTTAAAACAAGTAGAGTTGAGTTTAAAACAAGTAGAGTAGAGTTTAAAACAAGTAAAGTAGAGTTTAAAACAAGTAGAATAGAGTTTAAAACAAGTAAAGTAGAGTTTAAAACAAGTAGAGTAGAGTTTAAAACAAGTAGAATAGAGTTTAAAACAAGTAGAGTAGAGTTTAAAACAAGTAGAGTAGAGTTTAAAACAAGTAAAGTAGAGTTTAAAACAAGTAGAGTAGAGTTTAAAACAAGTAGAATAGAGTTTAAAACAAGTAAAGTAGAGTTTAAAACAAGTAGAGTAGAGTTTAAAACAAGTAGAGTTGAGTTTAAAACAAGTAAAGTAGAGTTTAAAACAAGTAGAATAGAGTTTAAAACAAGTAAAGTAGAGTTTAAAACAAGTAGAGTAGAGTTTAAAACAAGTAGAGTTGAGTTTAAAACAAGTAGAGTAGAGTTTAAAACAAGTAAAGTAGAGTTTAAAACAAGTAGAATAGAGTTTAAAACAAGTAAAGTAGAGTTTAAAACAAGTAGAGTAGAGTTTAAAACAAGTAGAATAGAGTTTAAAACAAGTAGAGTAGAGTTTAAAACAAGTAGAGTAGAGTTTAAAACAAGTAAAGTAGAGTTTAAAACAAGTAGAGTAGAGTTTAAAACAAGTAGAATAGAGTTTAAAACAAGTAAAGTAGAGTTTAAAACAAGTAGAGTAGAGTTTAAAACAAGTAGAGTAGAGTTTAAAACAAGTAGAGTAGAGTTTAAAACAAGTAGAGTAGAGTTTAAAACAAGTAAAGTAGAGTTTAAAACAAGTAGAATAGAGTTCAAAACAAGTAAAGTAGAGTTTAAAACAAGTAGAGTAGAGTTTAAAACAAGTAGAGTAGAGTTTAAAACAAGTAAAGTAGAGTTTAAAACAAGTAAAGTCGAGTTTAAAACAAGTAGAGTAGAGTTTAAAACAAGTAAAGTAGAGTTTAAAACAAGTAGAATATAGAATAGATATGCAGTTGCTTGACCCGGGTTCGATACTGACTTTTGCATGTACGTTTTTTTTCTTCACTTTTGCGTACAAATGTTATCCACAAATACTGATGAACACCCCAACTCTGCTTGTTCATCCATGAAAATCTGTCTTCAAAAATATTCCTTTTTTGTTGTAGAGCTCAAAGCAGCAGTTGCATCACTCGGCTTCACAACAGAGAGAAAAAACAAGATAAATCAAACCACGAAATAGTCATTGATCAACAAAAGACAAGCACCAACATTCAGCAAACAACAAATGTCCTTAGACCCCGCTTCTCTTTCAGTGCGTACTTTCTGAATCTGATCCAAGCTTGTTAATCAAATCAAATGTGAACAAAGACATGATAAAAGTCCCTGTTCAGTGCTTTGTTCTGAGTATATTCCAGTTCACACAGTACGTGTCTCCTCTCAGAGGCATTTCCTGCTTTCAACAGCTCTAATTGTTCATTTGTTTAACTTACACAAATTCCTTTTTCCAACAACACAGCTGACTCACCAACACTGTCCCGGGAATGATTGTCAAAGAAATCACATCAATCATAGTCTTTTCAGGACTTTTTACACATATGTTCCTATGTTAGAGCTTAGAGAGACACCACTTACAACCTGAGAATATATTGTACTCATTCATTCATTCCTGCCACACTGATGTTTAAACTCTGACTCCAACGGAAAGTCATCAGATAATGTCCTCAGTAACCGAATCACTGCATATTATTGTGGTGAACTCGCAGGAAAAGAAATTGTGTTTCATGATATCACGCAACATTGTGCACAATATTTAGAGGTCAATTAAAGTACATCAAGTTAATTCAACTCTTTCCTTTCGTCATGGCAACTCTGGCTTTATATTCAGGCAACTTTACCCATTCACACAAAAAGTTGTCAAAAATAAATGATCAAGACTCAAACAGGAATTTAGACTTACACTACACTTTTACTGTCTAAAATCTAATTGATGTCTGAACTTGTATAAGACAAATATTGGATAAACTACTGTATTACTTAATTTTGTGTTGAAATTGACATTGTTTTGAGTATTTCTAAGTCATTGAGGTGTCGAAATTAGTATCAAATATTACACCTTTTGCCTGAATCACTACTTAAACCGTAACATAAACCATAACCTTATTCGACCTACCGTATTTTCTGGACTATAAGTTGCACCAGCCAAAAAATGCACAATAGAGAAGAAAAAACATATATAGGTCACACTGGAGTATAAGTAGCATTTTTTGGGATTTTTTTTGGGATCAAATCCAAGACCAAGAACAAACATTTCCTCTGTAAATGCAGTTTAAAATAATAACAGATGAGAGAACATGGTGAATAGGTGTACATATGCTAACGCTAACACCTTCAGCTACATGACGTATGCTAACGCTAACACCTTCAGCTACATGACGTATGCTAACGCTAACACCTTCAGCTACATGAGGCACAGACAGAACTGTGGTAAGTGTCTGGTATGTTAACGTAACATATGAACAGTTATTCAGATAACTATAGCATAAAGAACATGCTAACAAGTTTACCAAAGCATCAGTTTTACCCCAAATCACTATATAATAGTAATTTAACGCAAAATAACACTAAATAATATCACATATAAGTCGCTCCGGAGTATAAGTCGCACCCCGGCCAAAACTATGTAAACAATGACTTATAGTCCGGAAAACACGGTGTATCTTAACTTTAAATCATATTGTTGAGCTAATACAGGATTTATCTCATTTCGACTTGATTTTTATCCCCTTGATATGTGTGTATTCAGATTTTAGTCCCTACAAGGTGATAAATACCGGCGCACACAATAAGCGCGACAGATGAAGTGTTTTGCCCAAGTACGTACAACAGTTTGCAAAAGTGGAATGTCATTCAAACACAGGGTCAGACCTTAAAGTGGGTCACAGAGTTTATACACAAAATAGATATCAGGTTGAAATCTAAACTGTCTCCCAGAAATGTTAAACGTATTTGATTATTTCCAAATGTTCCTTCCAACACGCGTGATGGTCCGTTTTATTCTAAGCATTACTGTTTATCACTGAATCTACCGCCTTGAGCGCTCTCCCTCGGCACAAAACGTCTCCGTCGCACTTGAATATGTTTTTATTTGCGTGCGTAACTAAACTCCAAACTAAACTCCAAACTAAAGTCCACAACGGAGATTTACACTGACTACAACAAACAGGAGTAATGAGAAACATCCGCAGCCTGAGAAAACAACGATTCCCAGAATGCACCAACTGCGGCTCGGTTCAACGGTGACGGCGGAGCAGGAGCTAAATCATGTGCTAACGTTTGAGTCATTACTTCACCTGTTACTTTCAATCTTTTCTAATTCACACAAAATACTGTTTGTAGCTTGGGCTGTTGAGATTTGGGCAGTGAGTTAATCATAATGAGTCTGGTGAAGGTGTAAGAACTTTAATATTTTTTATTTTATTACACAGAGGCTGGCGCATGTTCTAACCTTTATTTAGCCAGGTTAAAGCCCCAGTACATAACTTTTCAGCCAGAACGTTGTTCCTTTGTCTCTTTTATGCCACATTATGACATATCGTACGTGGAGAATGTTCCGGAGTATGGATTTAACTTTCTTTTTCCATGGAATCAGGTCGCGTGCTACTTCTA
The DNA here is from genome assembly GCF_026437365.1 of Eucyclogobius newberryi. NCBI lineage: Eukaryota > Metazoa > Chordata > Actinopteri > Gobiiformes > Gobiidae > Eucyclogobius > Eucyclogobius newberryi. Next base: position 8,898,863 of record NW_027315746.1, on the reverse strand, counting down.
GACACTAGTCACTGTTATTTTAAATAAAGGTGATGTCCAGTGCAACATTTGCATACAATTAACTATTACCGTATATTCCGAAGTATAAGTCGCACCAGCCAAAAAAAAAAAACATATATAAGTTGCACTGGAGTATGAAATGCAGTTGCAAGTGTGAAAATGACAGATAATATCACATATAAGTCGCTCCCGTGTACAAGTAAAAGTTTATAAGTAAGTATAAGTCGCACTTCGGCCAAAACTATGAAAAAAGGTACGACTTATAGTCCGGAAAATACGGTAAACTTTTTGTGGATTCCATTGTCGTGCAAAATTAGATTCCTTTGTTCATCTATATGAGAAAAACTAAAAGTTATAAAGCTTTTTTTTTTTTAAACTATAGAACTCTGGAATAATCTATATTGAATCTTGTAATCCTGCATTTTAAAGTTAAATAGGGTTAGGCATTATAAGTATTTTTTTACTTCAGCATACACCCTTTTGATCATGTCTCTTATGGTTGCTATACATTTTTTTAAAGCTGTAAAATGTCTAAATAGACCTCTTCTACTACTACTACTACTACTACTATTACTACTAGTACTACTCCTACTACTACCAGTATCCTCACATCACCCAACATGTACAACAACAGGACGGGCTTACGGCTGGTGTTTCGTTGGCTTAAGAGCTTGTATTCTTCAACATTAGGGCCCCTTCGCTATCACGTTTACAGCTGGACATGGCGGACCCCGAGCGCCTGTGAAACATGAGGCGGTCCGGCCCTGTTTGGATTAAGCTGAAGCTCTCCACTTAACCAACCATAACAGAGCCCGCACCACTGGGAAGATGCATCCATCACACCAAACGCCGACAGGGACGATAAAACAGAGCGGCCGCCGCCTCCGAGAGCGTTACCGCGGGAGATCGCGCAAGCGCAGCGGTTTTATTTTATCTGTCAAATGCGGGAACGCGTCAAAGAAGTTGCCGGGGTTATGTGAGGGAAGCTGTGGTGCAGGTTGGACCACGGTTTCCACTCAAATGTCGTCAGAAATTTTGGTTTTCCACAGTTTGAACATTTTTTCTGAGGTTTTTTATTTTACTTCCTGGTTGGACGAGGGCAGCACACGTCATTGCTCAATTGGACCACGGTTTCCACTCAAATGTCGTCAGAAATTTTGGTTTTCCACAGTTTGAACATTTTTTCTGAGGTTTTTTATTTTACTTCCTGGTTGGACGAGGGCAGCACACGTCATTGCTCAATTTTGCACTGATTTGCGCTGAAATTGCAATAGTAACTGTGCTTGGGACGAACCTCGCTTTTGATGTTCGTCGGTTAAATTCGTTAAATTTACTGTTGGAATTTAAGTGAAAACATATGCAAAAATGGTTGGATAATGAGCATGAACTGAATCCATTTTTCTTTCTCAGTGAAATAGTCCGAACTGGTTTAGTCAACTTTTAACAGCAATAGCGCTTTCCACGGTTACTAAAAATAGATCTGTCCAGTAGGATGTCAAGATTATTAGGGTAATCGATAATCGTGATAATTTAAGTCACAATATAATCATAAGAATTAAAGAATAATAATTGTGACCATATCCTCCTTGAACCGACACCTTAACCGACACCTTAACGTGGTGGAGGGGTTTGAGCGCCCGAATGATTCCGGGAGCTATGTTGTCGGGGGCTTCAAGCCCCTGGTAGGGTCTCCCAAGGCAAACAGGTCCTAGGTGACGGGTCAGACAAAGATCGGTTCAGAAGCCCCCTATGATGAGTAAAAGAACAAGGCCGTTTACGTCGCCCGGATCGGCGTCACCGGGGCCCCATCCTGGAGCCAGGCCTGGGATGGGTGCTCGATGGCGAGCGCCTGGTGGCCGGGTCTTACCCCACGGGGCCCGGCCGGGCACAGCCCGAAGGAGCGACGTGGGGCCACCACCCGCAGGAGGATCCATAAGGGGCCGGTGCAGAGAGATCTGGGCGGCAGTCGACGTCAGGGGCCTCGGCGACCAGATCTCCAGACACAGAGACTAACTCTGGGGACATGGAATGTCACCTCGCTGGGGGGGAAAGAGCCTGAGCTTGTGCGGGAGGTTGAGCGATACCGACTAGATATAGTCGGCCTCACCTCCACGCACAGTTTGGGCTCTGGAACCCATCTCCTCGAGAGGGGCTGGACGCTCCACTTCTCTGGTGTTGCCCGCGGGGAGAGGCGGCGGGCTGGTGTGGGCTTGCTTATAGCCCCTCAGCTCAGCCGCCACGTGTTGGAGTTTACCCCAGTGAACGAGAGGGTCGCGTCCCTCCGCCTTCGGGTGGGGGACAGGTCTCTCACTGTTGTGGCGGCCTACGGGCCGAACAGCAGTGCAGAGTACCCGGCCTTCTTGGAGTCCTTGGGAGGAGTACTGGACAGTGCACCGACCGGGGACTCTGTTGTTCTACTGGGGGACTTCAACGCCCACGTGGGCAATGACAGTGACACCTGGGGAGGGGTGATAGGGAAGAACGGCTTCCCCGATCTGAACCCGAGCGGTGTTCAGTTATTGGACTTCTGTGCTAGCCACGGTTTGTCCATAACGAACACCATGTTCAAGCACAAGGGTGTTCATCAGTGCACATGGCATCAGGACACCCTAGGCCGGAGGTCAATGATCGACTTTGTTGTCGTGTCATCTGACCTCCGGCCGCGTGTCTCGGACACTCGGGTGAAGAGAGGGGCAGAGTTGTCAACCGATCACCACCTGGTGGTGAGTTGGATCCGCTGGCGGAGGAGGAAGCCGGACAGACTTGGCAGACCCAAGCGCATTGTGAGGGTCTGTTGGGAACGTCTTGTGGAGCCCTCTGTCAGTAGGGTATTCAACTCGCACCTCCGGGAGAGCTTCTCCCATGTCCCGGGGGAGGTTGGGGACATTGAGTCCGAGTGGACCATGTTCTCCGCCTCCATTGTTGATGCAGCTGCTCGGAGCTGTGGTCGCAAGGTCTCCGGTGCCTGTCGTGGCGGCAACCCCCGAACCCGGTGGTGGACACCGGAAGTAAGGGATGCCGTCAGACTGAAGAAGGAGGCCTATCAGGCCACTCTGGCTTGTGGGTCTCCGGAGGTCATCGACAGGTATCGGCCAAGCGAGCCGCGGCTCGTGCTGTCGCAGAGGCAAAAACCCGGGCCTGGGAGGAGTTCGGGGAGGCCATGGAGGAGGACTATCGGTCGGCACCAAAGAAATTCTGGCAAACCGTCCGGCGCCTCAGGAGGGGGAAGCAGTGCCTCACCAACACCGTTTATGGTGCGGGTGGAGGCCTGCTGACCTCGACTGGGGATGTCGTCGGACGGTGGAAGGAATACTTTGAGGATCTCCTTAATCCCTCAGTCACGTCTTCCGAAGAGGAAGTAGAGACCGGGGACTCGGAGGCTGGCTCATCCATCACCCAAGATGAAGTCACTGAGGTTGTTCGCAAACTCCTCGGTGGCAGGGCTCCGGGGGTGGATGAGATCAGCCCTGAGTACCTAAAGTATCTGGATGTTGTAGGACTGTCTTGGTTGACACGTCTCTGCAACATCGCGTGGCGGTCGGGGACCGTGCCTCCCGACTGGCAGACTGGGGTGGTGGTCCCTCTGTTTAAGAAGGGGGACCGGAGGGTGTGTTCCAACTACAGAGGGATCACACTCCTCAGCCTCCCGGGTAAGGTCTATTCCAAGGTACTGGAGAGGAGAATCCGACCGATAGTCGAACCTCGGATTCAGGAGGAGCAGAGTGGTTTTCGTCCCGGTCGTGGAACACTGGACCACCTCTATACCCTCCATCGGGTGCTCGAGGGTTCATGGGAGTTTGCCCAACCAGTCCACATGTGTTTTGTGGATCTGGAGAAGGCTTTCGACCGTGTCCCTCGGGGTGTCCTTTGGGGGGTGCTCCGGGAGTACGGGGTCCGGGGCCCTTTGCTCAGGGCTGTCCGGTCCCTGTATGACCGGAGCAGGAGCTGTGTTCGCATTGCCGGCAGTAAGTCAGACCTGTTCCCAGTGCATGTTGGACTCCCCAAGGCTGCCCTTTGTCACCGGTTCTGTTCATAATTTTTATGGACAGAATTTCTAGGCGCAGTCAGGGGTCGGAGGGTGTCCGGTTTGGGGACCACAGGATTCCATCTCTGCTGTTTGCAGACGATGTTGTCCTGATGGCTACATCAAACCAGGACCTGCAACATGCACTGGGACGGTTTGCAGCCGAGTATGAAGCGGCTGGGATGAGAATCAGCACCTCCAAATCCGAGGCCATGGTTCTCGACCGGAAAAAGGTGGCTTGCCCTCTCCAGGTGGGTGGGGTGTCCTTGCCCCAAGTGGAGGAGTTCAAGTATCTCGGGGTCCTGTTCACGAGTGAGGGAAGGATGGAGCGTGAGATCGACAGGCGGATCGGTGCAGCGGCTGCAGTGATGCAGTCGCTGCATCGGACCGTTGTGGTAAAGAGGGAGCTGAGCCGAAAGGCAAAGCTCTCGATTTACCGGTCGGTCTACGTTCCTACCCTCACCTATGGTCATGAGCTTTGGGTAGTGACCGAAAGAACAAGATCGCGGATACAAGCGGTCGAAATGAGTTTCCTCCGCCGTGTGGCTGGGCGCTCCCTTAGAGATAAGGTGAGGAGCTCGGCCACACGGGGGGAGCTCGGAGTAGAGCCGCTGCTCCTCCACGTCGAGAGGAGCCAGCTGAGGTGGCTCGGGCATCTGTTCCGGATGCCTCCTGGGCGCCTCCCTCGGGAGGTGTTTCAGGCATGTCCCACCGGGAAGAGGCCCCGGGGAACACCCAGGACACGCTGGAGAGACTATGTCTCTCGGCTGGCCTGGGAACGCCTTGGGATCCCCCCGGAGGAGTTAGAGGAAGTGTCTGGGGAGAAGGAAGTCTGGGAGTCCCTGCTCAGACTGCTGCCCCCGCGACCCGGCCCCAGATAAGCGGCAGAAAATGGATGGATGGATGGAATTGTGACCATTTTAGAAGCAAAATTAAGCGGTTTGAATTCAATCTACAGTTAAATAAATACATTTAAATATAAAATACCTTTTTATCCGGCTGTTTTTGTCACATTTATTTTATTTTGTCATTCAGACCTTCGAAGATTCTCAAAAAGTTCCTTTTTGAGAATCAGCTCTACTTCCTGCCATTTTCTATTTTAATTTAAACTTTTCTTCACAAACTGCCACTTGACTGGAGTAAATACTGTATTTACCACACGTACTGCACCACCAACAAGGTAAAAAAAGAAGACAGATAAACCGTGAAAACCTGTCATTAAGATTGTTCCCTCACCTCTTACTGTAAATATTGCTTTTCTTGACCATTTTATCTTTACTATTTACTTCACGTTAATATGTAGTAATACTATATTTACTGCTTGCACTGTTGTGTGCTGTGATTTAGCTGCTCGGACACACTTGCACTGCGCTTGAGGAAACACCGCTCCAGGCTTTATTACAAAGGATTTTAAAGGGATGTAAATTGCATTCCACAAAGCTTTGTCCAATCACGCGCTCGCACAGCAGACGGTTCTTATTGGCTACAGAGTTCAGGGCTCGTTAACAGCAGCAGCGGTGCCTATGTCAACTTAAGAGACGCAAATGAACGAAGAGATCACGACTGACCGGAAAGAAAACGACAACATCTACGTCGCTTTTTAGTCGGTCAGAGAATGGAATGTTGTTTGTTTGTTGTGTTGGTTTCCAGTGATTAAAAATGAATTGTATTGCCATAAACAGCGATGAAAAACAAAATAGTGCATGTTTTTGAACAGCCAGACGTTTTATTCATTGTATGAGAGAATTAAGTGTCACACGCAGCATATTTTTTAACATCCAGTCGCCCAGCAACAGCGACGACTATATCTGACCTTTGTTTTTGAGACTGTGCCACTGAAAATGAGAAGAGTAAAAGTCTAAAGAATAAAAGTATAAATAATAAAGTCTTAAGAAAAGAGTCTTAACAATAGAGTCTAAAGAATAAAGTCTAAAGATTCTTCTTCTTCTTTGGTGTCTTATGGCGGTTGGTATCCAAGTGTTACGTTACCGCCACCTTCTGTAGTCGTATGTCTTCTGTAGGTGTACGTCTTCTGTAGTTGCATGTATTCTGTAGTTGTACGTCTTCTGTAGTTGCATGTATTCTGTAGTTGTGCGTCTTCTGTAGTTGTACGTCTTCTGTAGTTGTACGTCTTCTGTAGTTGTACGTCTTCTGTAGTTGTACGTCTTCTGTAGTTGTACGTCTTCTGTAGTTGTACGTCTTCTGTAGTTGCATGTATTCTGTAGTTGTGCGTCTTCTGTAGTTGTACGTCTTCTGTAGTTGTACGTCTTCTGTAGTTGTACGTCTTCTGTAGTTGTACGTCTTCTGTAGTTGTACGTCTTCTGTAGTTGTACGTCTTCTGTAGTTGTACGTCTTCTGTAGTTGTACGTCTTCTGTAGTTGTACGTCTTCTGTAGTTGTACGTCTTCTGTAGTTGCACGTATTCTGTAGTTGTACGTCTTCTGTAGTTGCACGTATTCTGTAGTTGTACGTCTTCTGTAGTTGTACGTATTCTGTAGTTGTACGTCTTCTGTAGTTGTACGTATTCTGTAGTTGTACGTCTTCAGTAGTTGTGCGTCTTCTGTAGTTGCACGTATTCTGTAGTTGTACGTCTTCTGTAGTTGTACGTATTCTGTAGTTGTACGTCTTCTGTAGTTGTACGTCTTCTGTAGTTGTACGTCTTCTGTAGTTGTACGTCTTCAAAGCACGTGCTCGACGCTGCACTGTCAAATAAATAAAGAGAAATAAATTCAATAAATAAAGAGAAAGAGTCGAGAGAATGAGGGGGAGAGAGATAGTCTAAGACGTACAACTACAGAAGGTGGCAAGAAGAAGAAGAAGAAGAAGAAGAAGAAGAAGAAGAAGAAGAAGAAGAAGAAGAAGAAGAAGAAGAAGAAGAAGAAGAAGAAGAAGAAGAAGAAGAAGAAGAAGAAGAAGAAGAAGAAGAAGAAGAAGAAGAAGAAGAAGAAGAAGAAGAAACACTATGCCACAGGTCAGTGTTCCGTATTGTTCAAATAAAACAGAAATCAACATAAACAGGAATGAGAAGCTTTCCTTTAACTGGTTTCCATAGGATGAGAATAAAAGGAGGAAGTGACTTGAATTTATAAGTTTTTTCAAAAATCTGACAAAACTGTTAGATGTTAAAAATAACTCTGAGTCCTTTTAACGTGCGATAGGTCATTGTAGGACCCAGGAGAGAGAAATACGCAGTTTGTGACTGTATTATTTTAAAAAAGCTGAGAAATACATGCTGTATCGTATCTCAGTATCTTACAGCTAAAAGTATAAACCGTGACTAAAAACCCCCAGCGCAGCCACTAAAAAATGTGTTCAAAACTGTCATATTCCCTAATGTAGACGTAGGAAATACACATCTTTTGCTCTGAAGTTACTTTGATGCGTCCTGGGGAATACTTCAACCACAGCACGGCCCTTTCTGAGGCCAGCTCGCCTAAACCGCAACAGGTGTGTGAAGGTCGCGGGGTTGCGTCGCGAAGCATCAATCGCGGGCGAGTTTAAGGCCGTCCGCCTGAACCCAGATGCCCTCCCACATCACACGTGCTCCCCCTCCGCGTTAACTACCCCCTTCAGTAAAATTACAGCTCTACGGGCGGCACGGAGGCCGAGGAGTAGACGGGACGACCGCAGCACCAGAGGAATGTGTCTGAGCCCAAAGAGCCGCGTGGAGCTCAGGCTCACTCACCTCATCCACGCCGTCTTAACATGTCGTTAGATCCTCTTAATTGCAACGATAAAGGTTGATTTGTTTGATAAGCTATTGCCTTGTACTGGAATTATAGGTGCACCACACATTTATTTCATTATGTGTGTGGAATTGAATTAAAAACGATTCCAGCGCGTGTCCCTATCGTACAGTAAAATAGAAAAAATATACTAACTATATTTCCAAAAATAGGAGATGAAGCACAATAAGTGTGAGAAAAAAGAGAGAGCGTTTACACCGGGCTGCCAGCTGTACCAGCGCCTTATGACGTAAGATATGTCCTTGGTTTGCCCTGAATGTTCCTCAGTTTGTCATTACACGTATCTATCCAGCATTTATTCAATAAGAAGTGCTTTTACTGCAAAATAAAACATACAAGTGAGGTCGCCACTCCATAGATCTGATCTGTAACCTGATCTGGCGGTATCACCTGCTCATCTCCATGGAGATATGTCCTTGGTTTGCCCTGAATGTTCCTCAGTTTATCATTACACGTATCTATCCACCATTTATTCAATTAGAAGTGTTTTTACTGAAAAAAAAACACATACAAGCGAGGTCGCCGCTTCATAGACCAGACCTGTAACCTGATCTGTCGGTATCACCTGCTTGTCTCCGTGACGATAGACCTTCAACACAGCGGATTGTATTTGTTATATTTGATCCTGTGTTGAGAAGACCAGTAGTAATGACTGTAGAGAACATGAGAGTTTATTTGACATTCAGTTATTGAGGATGATCTTCTCTCTCATCTTTAGTCGTCTTTAGGACCTTTTCCCCCTCGACCGCCCGGTGTAACTTACATCGAAAAAGTTCAAACACTTTCCCAGACTTTGGTACAGTGTGATTAAAATCCACTTAGGGACAGAACGAACCTTCGGGGCAAACGCAGTCGAGACGTTTCTGTTTTTATAGCTGCTCCGAGCATGAAATCCAGACTTAATATAGAATAATTATACAATGTCATGCCGGTACGTATTGGCAGCGAATGCAGTCGAAATCATATGCTTCACAACTACAAAGCTAAAAGGCTAAATGTGAAGTCAGAAAAGCCCTGCTGCAAATTGTAGCTTGCGACTCTGGACGAGGAACTGTAACTTCTGCCGTGGAGTTTTTTGGATAAAAGACAAAGAGGATTGTTTTACATGTGGAGGGCGCTGGCTTTTTGGGACCGGAGTCAGATGCTGGAGGAAAGAACATGTGGATGGATCTGCCAAACAACATGAAACAAGCGAAAGAAACACAGCGGTCGTCTGCCACCGAACGACAAGCCGCGGGTGAAAGGAGGGCATGTTTTGCAGTGTAGGAACTTCCACAAAATCATCAGTTTTTAAACCGACGATGTGTTCAATGTTTGTATTTAAAGGTGCCATTTTCTTGTTACCTTGATTTTATGAAGTTCGTGGTCAAGGTTTATCTATAAAGCACATTTAAAATACAGTCACCGCTGGACAAAGTGCTGTACAGATGTAGAAAAACATGATATTTCTGTGAACGATGATAAAACGACAAATTGTATGTGAAATATTCAATAAGAAAACACATCGTGTTATAAAAGCACAATATCTCGCTCAGCACGTCTTGAAAGGCAGAACAAAGAGGGGTGTTTTTAGTAAAGACTTGTGATTTTCTAATTTTGACTTTATTTGGCGTATTTATACCTGTTGTACATTAAAAAAATATATAGTTGTACACAAATTGAGCAGGTATTTGTGGAGAAAACTTTGAAAAACCTGTAGACAATGACAGGAAGTGACATCACACTAGGGACATTCGTTCCAGTCAAAGTTTAAGCATAATTTACACAAAGAAATTACTTTTTTGACAAGTTGCTCTCACTTATTTCACTCACACTTTATTCGCCAAATAAAATACATTAGATGAGGTTTTTTATGCGAAATATATTTATCTTAACTGCATTTCAGTGCAATGAGTCGTCCGACCTGTAGGGGGCACTTTAAAACTATCAGCGTCAGAAGAGGATCGTTCACATGAAAAGTTCCTCAATATGACTTTAGGCCATATTCAATTCTATTTATAATGCTAATAAATACCTAAACATGCAATCTGGGATCCACAGATCTGACCTGTAACCTCACCTGTTGGCATCAGCCGCTTGTCTCCATGGAGATACTAGACAGATACCAGTGAAATGCCACACCGCGGAACATTCCAGGCAAACCAGTGACATCTCAAACTGTGCTAGATTTGGGACATGGTGGATGGACATCGTGAATTTTGAAGTTTTATAGATGATACATTCTATAGATAATAAACGCTATTGGTTTCCAAGGTGATGATTTCATGAGGTAATGTTAGACTTATGACACTGTAAGTAATCTCTCTTTCAGTTGTAGTGAAACTGGGTCAGATAACACAATAAATTAAAATAAATGAGCACAGACATCGACTTCATTTCGCTGCAGGGGTCCCGAGGCGGTTTGACGGTTATTCTGGGGGTCTCGGCCTGATGTTTGTGAACTCACTACGCTACACAACTTTCTGTTTCCATCAACTGTAACATGCGGAGTGACTGAATAATGCATGAAAAGTGCTGTATAAGTGGTGAATGCGTTGTTATTATCATTCATCTACAACACTAGAGTGTGTCGGTTACATTCTCAAAATGTGTGGAGTAGAACTACTTCAAAACGCGACTCAAGCTGGACAAGTGGAGTTAAATATTTGGAAACAGTAGCTGCCACCTAAACACACCAGTCCACTGTTGCAGCATGTGTTACCGTGGCTCTGGGTTTCATCATGATTACGGCATGAAAACAATATTGTATTACGGCGGGCGGAACGCAACAACCAAACACCGCATGTGATAAAAGAAAATGTTGTTCGCAAAGTTTTCAACGAGTCAAGGATCAATTTTCTCTCACAAAAGCTTTTATTGAACACGTAAAGACTCTTGAGTTCTGAGGTGGCTGCAAATGACACTGCTACGTTTTCATTTGCAACGTTCCGCCGAATTCCACGCTTTGGTTAACTACAGTAGTTTCGGCACTCTCGCCTCATAGTATCGTATTTTCCGGACTATAAGTCGCACTGGAGTATAAGTCGCACCAGCCAAAAAATGCATAATAAAGAATAAAAAAACATATATAAGTCGCACTGGAGTATGAAATGCAGATGCAAGTGTGAAAATAGCAAATAATATCACATATAAGTCGCTCTGGAGTATAAGTATATAAGTATAAGAATAAGTCGCAACCCGGACAAAATTATGAAAAAAGTGCAACTTATAGTCCGGAACACACGGTATACACGGGACAAGTTGCGCAGTGTGAAGGGTTATCGTACGGACGTGATACATTAAGGCAGGGGTGTCCAAACTTTTTTCACCGAGGGCCGCATTTTGAAACTTATACGGAGCAGAGGGCCACAAAAAAACAGAAAATGTCGATTTTTTGCATTTGACATAGTTTTGATGCACCTCCACACCTTTAATAAGACTTGGAACATTAATATTATGTTGGTAAAACATCGAAATGCTTCAATCTCTCGGAGGAAGCCGGAGGGCCGACAAAAATTGGTCTGAGGGCCGCATTTGACCCCCGGGCCTTAGTTTGGACATGCCTGCATTAAGGGGTGTGGACAGAGACTGCTTTAAAACTGTATGAGTTCCGACGTCAATATCCCTCTAAAAACATGGGAATAGTTCATGTAATTCAGTTCGACTCAGAAAGAAAAGGCAGGACACACACGGATGAGATTATTTGGGCCTCAAAACTCCTGCCATGGACACAATACATGGATACCTTTGGAACAGGCTTTTGGCGGCTGACATAACAACAGACAATGGACAATTTTGACAGACTTTGCACCAACTGAGACTCCAATCTTTATTCAAACGTGCCGTGATTTCATTTCTTTTCACTGACGTCAACTTGTGTTCTCTGTTTGTTTTTCGCACTCTGGTCGTGTTGTGTTCTGTTCTATGTTTATTCTTTTTTCATTCATTAAAAAAATACATAAAATATCCCGTAGCAGCGAGGAAAGAGCGGGACATTGTCTATAACAAGCGGAACGATGGACGGTGGCTGTGGGACAGGAGGTCGCCCAACATGGAGGTATTATTCCTCTGCTTACGACGCACAGTATGGCACTAAACGTATTTGTATCCATGGAAACAAGCAGGTGACATCGCCAGGCGGAGTTACAGGTCGACTCTGTGGAAGAACTGAGCGCCTGTACAGCAAGAGATGAGGTTGAGGTTGAGTTTAAGGTTAAAGTTAAAGTTAAAGTTATGGTTAAGGCTAAGGCTAAGGCTAAGGCTAAGGCTGAAGTTAGGAGTAAAGCAGGGACCAGAATAGTTATGTTCTGCACCTTTAATGCTTCATTTAGTCAGCCTCCACCTCTAATAAATATATAATCTAAACAGTTTTTCTTCTAGATCTTCATTTACCATTCTTTGGCATGCTTTTCTTTTCAGTCCCTAACCTTTTACAGAATCTCTCTCGCTACGTTTCAGGTTCTTTTGAGCTTTTATCATCAGTGCTAAATTAGCCATTAGAATCAACAATGTGTTTTAAACTCCGCAATTCTGATTATTTTCCAAAATGGCCTCCTCCCGCTCACACATCGCCGGTTCAGGTCCCGGTTTGTCACGGCGCGACACGTTGTATTTATTTGGTCCCGACTCAACAAACAAACCCCGTAAAAGTAGTTGGTTCGTCTTCGTTCCGTGACCGGGTGGAAAGCGTTTGATGTGCACGAGGATTTACAGAAAGCCGAGCATCCATCACCGTGACAACGCTGGTCAATGTTGTTCTTTAGGTTGAGGCCGGTGGAGGGTCTGAACCTGCGGCGACTGCACTCGCTGACCCCTTTTTCGACCTCACCACCGAAAAAGACCAAAGATGGCGAAGAAGACCAGATGAGGACAAAATAACTGGTTATTTCAACTGTTTTACTAATACATATCTTTTCTATTCTATTTTTCTAACATGCTATCGCCGGCTGGAAAAAAGGCCATCACAAAGAAAAGGCCGACACAAACATCACCAACGACTACGGACTGGACTGACATCGTAAATGTGGAAATTTGGAAGGACTCTGGACCAATTGGTTATTTTCATTTGCCATGATGTTGTTTCTTTGATGTTCAGTTGATGTTTATTTGTGTTTTATCTTCCCTCTCTGGTCAAGTTCTGTTGTTTTGTGTTGTGTTTATTCTTTGAAAAGAAAAAAAAGCTTTTTCAGGACACTCAAAAACACAGAACAATAATAATAAAATAGACAAAAAAAGCAAGCAATTAAATCAATATAATTGTGATAAGGATTAAAAGCAGTTCTAAACAGGTCGGTCTTCAGGTTTGTGACTCCAAATGAGGGACTTTACTATAGCACCTTATAAACCTACGTACCGTATTTTCCAAACTATAAGTTGCACCTTTTTACAGAGTTTTGGTGCGACTTACACTCCGAAGCGACTCATATGTGATATTTTTCGTTCCCATAACAACCACAAGAGGGCGCTCTAAGCGTCGCAGAAGAAGAATCTGCACTTCCTCTGGAGTTTGTGGAGTTGTTTAGAAGTGACACAGAGGAAGAAGAATTCAATGGATTTAGTGATTTGGGGTAAAACTGATGCTTTGGTAAACTTGTTAGCATGTTCTTTATGCTATAGTTATCTGAATAACTTCATATGTTACGTTAACATACCAGACACTTACCACAGTTCTGTCTGTCCCTCATGTAGCTGAAGGTGTTAAGCGTTAGCATACGTCATGTAGCTGAAGGTGTTAGCGTTAGCATACGTCATGTAGCTGAAGGTGTTAGCGTTAGCATACGTCATGTAGCTGAAGGTGTTAGCGTTAGCATACGTCATGTAGCTGAAGGTGTTAGCGTTAGCATACGTCATGTTGTTGTCTGTTCTTGGTCTTGGAATACATTTCCCCAAAAAATGCGACTCATACTCCAGTGCGACTTATATATGTTTTTTCTTCTCCATTATGCTTTTTTTTTTTGGCTTATACTCCAGAGCGACTTATACGGCAGATTTTATTTCATGCATCTCAACTTTTTAAACCTTATCCCGCATTTCCCCCCAGAAGAGGCCCTCGACTGGCCTCACAGGGAGAACGCCCACATGACTTCCACCTGTGCCTCCGCGCTTCGGTCCAGTCGTCTCCCGAAACCTTTAATTACTCCCAGCCCTTGAGCAGCGCGCGTCCAAAAACATCCAAGAACGGCACGAGGAAAAGGAAACTCCTGGAGTCTGGAACACATTTGACTTTGGCCACTGGGGCTTTGGTACGAGCCGTTACACTGCGCAGCGTTTCGCCTTCTCGGGCTTCGCAGGCAGGAGGCAATTATAAGTAATATTGATGGAGACGAGCCGAGGACCCACCGATCCTGATTATGACACGTCTGAGGGAAGTAGCTGTGGAAAGACGTGTGCACGGAGTCAAAGAGTTTCTCACACAACTGTCTTTTAACATTATCGGAATGAGGCACCGATATATAAACGATTAAATATGACAATAATAGATTTAAACACCCGGGCTGTGTTTAAATCCAAGCTAAAGACTGTTTTGTTTAGCCTATGACTGAAATACTTGTACCTGATCTTTAATGTTTCAAATACCATGTTAATGTGTTTTTATTAATTCATTGTGTTTTGTTTTGTTTTGTTTTGATGTCTTTTTAACGCTGTAAAGCACTTTAAATTGTACTTGTACGAATTGTGTTTTTTTATTGATTGATTAAAATATTTTATTACATCACATTTATCAGCATCAACATAAAAAAAAATTGTTTACAGAAATATGAGAAAACTTTTTTTAATGAACTAATGCTCTAATAAACGTTAAACTAGTGAATTGTACTGCATGTTATACTAGGCTGATGTTAATAAGATCAGTAGTAAGTGTAATGTAAGGGTCAGTCCTGGGTCCCCTTCTGTTCAACCTCTACATGCTGCCGTTAGGTCAGTTGATACGCAGTGAAAATGTGTCCTATCACAATTATGCAGACGACACTCAGATCTATGTTTCACTATCGGCAGGTGACTATGGACCAGTAGATTCACTCTGTCACTGCATCCAACAGATCAGTTTGTGGATGCAAAACAACTTTCTCCAGCTGAACTCAGACAAGACTGAAATAATCGTTTTTGGCCCACAGAAACAAAGAGAAAGTGTTAGCGGTCACCTCCAGAGTCTCGCTCTAAAACCTACAAACCAAATTAGAAAACTGGGGGTAATAATGGACTCAGACTTGAACTTTAATAGCCACGTCAAATCAATAACATCAGCAGCTTTTTACCATCTAAAAAACATTGCCAAAATCAAAAATATACTGTCAAAACCGATTTGAAATTTAGAGAGACTTATCCATGCGTTTGTCTCCAGTAGATTAGACTACTGTAACGGCCTGCTCACTGCCCTCTCCAAACGAGCTGTAAAACAGCTGCAGTACATCCAGAACGCTGCTGCTCGGGTCCTGACTAGAACCAGGAAGTATGATCACATTAGTCCTGTTCTCAAGTCTCTGCACTGGCTCCCTGTGGCTCAGAGAATATACTTTAAAGCAGCTCTGCTTGTGTACAAGTCTCTCCATGGCCTAGCACCAAAGTACATCTCGGACATGTTAGTGCCATATGAACCATCTCGGACTCTGAGGACCTCAGGGACCGGCCTCCTGCTGGTGCCAGAGTCAGGACTAAACATGGGGAATCTGCGTTTCAGTTTTATGCAGCTAAAATCTGGAACAGTCTTCCTGAAGATGTGAGACAGGCTTCTACTCTGACAATGTTCAAATCTAAGCTAAAAACTGTTTTGTTTAACTGCGCATATGACTGAAAGGATTTTTATCTTTGCACTCTTCTCTTTTGTTTGTGATTTTATTAGTTTAGAAAATCAGTTGGATTGATAATTTTTAATTTAGTTAATTTTATTGTATTTCTGTTTCTGTAATTTCTTTTGTGATTTGAATGCATTTTTCCTGCTGTGAAGCACTTTGAATTGCCTTGTGTATGAAATGTGCTCTACAAATAAACTTGCCTTGCCTTGCCTACTTTGTATTCATAGTGTGTGGCTGCTCGGGGACTGCAGATTGAAAGTAGCGGTAGCTAAATCTGGTGCTTATCATCTTCTCGTTTGCAAGATTAATGCGTTTGTACATGATCTCTGACAAATAACGACTACACTAATAAATGTTCTGGAGGGAATTTCTCATGTTCCAACGTCCATTAATGTTTAAAGTTGAAGCTCACAAACGACTGGGAACAAAAAGTTTCAATATTTTGTCTACAAAGCCTATAAAGCAAAGAATGCACGTGTTATTTCCAAAGGACACGCTGTATTAGGTTGGAGCTCGGAGTAGAGACACTTCTCCCCCGCCTGTGGCTCACGGGAGGAATCCATGGCCACTAAAAGGAAACTCAAGGGAATATTGACTTTTGATGATTCAGCACATTCCCCATTTCCCCAGGTGATTTCTGCTGGAGCATTCTCCTCCTCAGCTTTCCTCACAGCTCCAGATGATTGGTCAGTTGGCGTACGTGCCTGACTAATGAGGGAGCAGTGTGGGCGGAGCCGGGACGTCTGCAGGCTGACGAGGATGACCAATCACAACCAGAGATGCACAAGGGACTTCCCACTGTTCAATCAGAGGGGCGGGACTGCGGTTGGAAATATTTGTCTTGTATGGTTTTACTTTATTAGAAGGAATGTAGCAGAACTGTAAGAATTAAGATTATTGTCTGATAAAAATGAAAGAAATGGGATTAAATAAGCAGCAGGAAACGTAATATTATTAGAGCATTATAATGTCAGCTGTTATTAAAAGTTACAGAGGGAATATATAAAGTAATATAAAGCGACCATGGCTTGTATGAATAATGTCGATGCAGGGTTTCTCAACCAGAGGTGCCAGCGAATGGTTTCAGACTATATCTATATATATTTTTCATTCTATACGTTTATTGCAGTCAACTTTACATGTTCCATAATGTTTTGGAAGTTGTTTTGGACCTCTAAATTCTTACAAAAAGAAACTAAAGTAATTTTGACTATAGCCTCTGGTAAAAAGGTGTATTCAGAGGGTTCTTGGAGTGTGAGACAAAGCGTTCTTTGGCAAAAAGAAGAAAAGTTGGGCTCTTTCACTGTATTGGATGATATATTTGACATTGTGTGTACTTTTTGGATCTGATAATTGTACAATCCACTTCATCATCATCATATTTCAACCCAATTCAACCCAGTCACTTTTTCGTCCCCATCCCGGACGTCTGGCATTACTTTGACATCAAGTTGAGCTATAATCTGCACATTGAACCGGTCTGGACATCTTCTTGACACGTGGCTACACTTCTAAAACATCCTGAACCCAAAGCGCGTCCCGTCCCGTCCCGTCCCATCCCGTCCCGTCCCCTGGATGCTGCCGGCTGCGGTCCCGCGGTGATGCTCCGCTCCTGAATCCCGTCCTCTCTCCTCTCTCACGCGCGCGCGGGGCTGTGCGGGGCGGGGGGGCGGGGCGGCGGTGATGTGATGATGATGCCGCGGTTCCCCGGCGTCAGTCCGCGCGCGGTGGTTCAGGTTCAGCCCCAGCCTCTCCCTGTCGGTGTGGCGGGTGCGTGTTCTTTCTCTTTTTTTCTTTCTTTCTCCCCTTCCCTTCCCTTCCCTTCCCTCCACGGAACCCTCTGGCATCCGTCTGAAGGGGGCAGAGGATCTACCGGACCCGTGGATCAGTCGCATCAGCCCCAGTCAAAGCCCCGCGCGCGCACATGGCTCTTTAGAGGACGCGCTGCTGCTTTTTTTGTGTGTGACCTGTGGATTGTAATAGACGGGACCGCGCTTTGTTTGAGAACCCCTCCGCGCGTTTTGGCTGTGCGTCCGCGGGACATCTCTCACCATGGAGACGCAGAGGTGGCTCAGGTGGAGAACGAAAAGGAGGCTATGGGACTCGACTCTGGCCGCTGTCGTCACGCTCGTTTTGCTTGTACAAACCGCCACCGTCCGCGCAGGTGAGCAAGGGAATACTGTCCAAGCAGCAGCAGCAGCAGCAGGTTTTTAGTTCATATCCCAAAATAAGTCATGGTTCATCCCATATTTATTGTATTGAAGTGATGCGTAATGACTGATTTAAATGCCCAGTGCGCTCTTGACCCGCATTACTCACTTGCGCGACAAATTGTGCACTTTCTTGGCATTGTGTTATTAACTGGTGGCGTTAGGACTGACACAGAGCTTAAAATGAATCTTTAAATGTGGAAATAAGGGAATGCAAAGAGCCAAAATGAAGTCGTGCGTGGTTTGAGTCACTGTCTGTGCAAAAGTGGTGCGTAATGACCGACCGCCGCGCCGCTCCAAATAGCGTCAGTTGCAGCAGTTGCAGCAGTTGCAGCAGTTACAGCTACTTACACGTGGAATCAATAAATAAAAGTGTGCCTCCCGCGCTCTCGTGTCAGCTGGTAACGCTAGGATGGCTGAAATGTAGCTTTAAAGAGTTTGGAGTGAGGCTTTTCTTTCCGTGCGTAATGATGGATCACACTTTACGCACGCCAGCCCAGTGGAATCAAACCACTGAGAGGGAAAAGTGGGATATTCTGATGCTTCTTGGGCCTTTAGGCGGGCTTAAATGGCTGTTTTACCAATACTTAGTGATCTATAGTAAGTACCAAATATGAAATGGTAATCTTTTTATGGTAATCATCGATTTTCAGCATTGACAAGACGTTAAGAAGTGAGTTCAAGGATGAGTTTTTGATTATTCTTGAGAAGTTCTTAAGTTAAAAAAAAAACTCCCTGCCACATCTTAATTTTGTCTCAGACTCATAAAAAAGTCTGAAAATGTGGTGAATGAGATATAAAGTGGCCTAATGTGTCATGACAAGAATATTACTTCATAAAATGTACATAAAAGGGGTGAAATTGCGCTCATATTCAGTCATTCAAACCCGTATTATTTCTCCGTTGGCCTATAGTATAAATGTCTTTTGTGTGCCTGGACTTGGCAGCTGTGTTGGAAAGTGATTGGCAGCAGGGAAAGGTTTTTACACACTCTCATACTATAGTATAACTGCAGCCCACCACAGTGTGTGCTTGATTAATGGCCCCTGCAGTGAAATGACAGTGATTAAAGCAGAAGTAAGTCATATTTTGGAAGAAATAAGAAAAAAAAGTGGCAAGATCGAGAGAATTCATGCCAACAGCAGTTTGCCATATAGGCTACTGTGTATAGAAGCAGATGGAATGGACAGGCTGCAATTACAGTTGTGGTTCGGCAATTTAGAGGCACAAAAAGTGTCTAATCCTTTCATTCAAGCCATTTGTATTGGATAAAGTGTTGACAAAAGTATCACAAATAAGATACTAATCAATACTAATACTAGTAATGAAACTAATACTCATTTGAGCAAGTATCAATACTAAAAAAAGAAAAATATGACAAAATTGCACCAGAATGAGTATAAGACCACCTGTAATCGTAAATTAACTACTTATATTTTGTTTTGAAAGTTATATTACTACCAAAAAGAAGTGATATACTATACGTAGTATCAAATAGAGTAATGTTTGTAATGTGAAGTAGGATATAGAACATAAGACTACACTTTAAATGTTGTAATATGATGCTTAATGTGCCATACCAGACGGCTGAATACATTAAATAACTTCAATTAAAGTACAGGTAACTTTCTCTGTTAAATATGGTACTGAATACACTTTATCCTTTTGTACAGTCAGCAGCGGGCGTCAAAGTGGGTGGCAAGAAAGTTAAAATTAGCCATGGTTTGTGCATCACTGGGCTGTTAGCCAATTAAGCTGTGGGAAAGACCAGACCAGAATGGGAATGGGAGGAGATCCAAGATGGACGACACCTTACCTTTCTTTGGATCCTCCTCCTTTTGGGCAGAGAAAACGACCCATGGTGTAATTAGATTTGGGATTATATACGTCAGAGGGCTGTGAGCCAATCAGAATGCACATGGAAAGATAAAGCCAGATAATTAGTACCAGATTCAAGATGGCTGTCGTGCTTTTGCTGAATCAACCTGCACTTTTAACACTTTATCTCTGTATTTGTTGGTTTGATCGGACTAAATGCACACAGTTTGCAGTAGAATAAGAGTAAACTATGCTTGCTCTACTTCAATCGTACTGTTAGAAACGATTTGCACTGTTGATTTTTGGGAGTGAATTTCTGCTCTGAGACGATCGCAATTTTTCCACATTATCTGGGCTCTCGCTTCAAGAGGCGTCGATGGAAAAAGAGAAAAAAGAAAAAGTGGAGTGCTTTAAAAACACATATGCGGGTCACATTAAGTGCTCCTCTCAGACTGTCTATAAACCCGCTGGTCTTTGTGTGCGCCGCAGCTGAGGCGTTTGACTGAAGATCACAATTATGCAACAGCAGAAAGGGCACGGGGTTGATCCGAGCTGCCGGGCACGTCTGAGGGCGAGATGGCCAGGCATCTTCCAAAACTAGCTCTCATAATCTTTTGGCGTGAGATGTGGTTGTCGTGAAGCAGCACTGGCTTTGTGTGTATTTACTGCATGAACTTCAATACACTTGTTATTGACATTCTGCTGTGTAAAAGATTGTTTAGTCTCTGTCCATTCAAGTAATTCAAAGGCATTTTTTTAACCAATAGCTCAAATTCTGCTGCTTGAATATGATTTTTTTTTAAATCTGTCCAGTTTTCAACAGTGCTATGATTGTAGAGAAAAGGTTAAATACAAGTTGAAATAGTGAGACTCTGGCAATGTTCAAATTTAGGCTAAAAACAGTTCTGTTTAGCTGTATCTGAGTTTTCTCTTATAAAGTAAATTCATGATTGTTATTGGTATTTTAATGCATCGTTTCCGCTTCTGTAAAGCACTTTGCAATACTGTGTGTCTGTGTATTTATATATAACAACATATAAAACACAGAATATGAGACAGAGAGCAACTAAACAGGTCAGAAAGATACAAGACATTTGGTCAAAAGTCTGTGTAATAAGTACATTTTCAAATCTTTTTTTTTCCATTTTGCCAATATCAGTCATGATTTTGGTCCAGTCCTTAATTATTTGGTTCAATTCCCATCAACCTGTTCTTCGTAATGACCTTCTTCCCTGCCTTCCAAAGTATGCTCCATGGCAGGAGTTTGGAGGCCCAAATACGTAGTTCTGAGGTCCAGTGGACTGGCAAAGACAATCTGGAGTACTTTGTTAATCTATGTCCAATACATGTAGTAATTCAGTTCCCCAATTGCATGTATTTGAGCGGGATACTTAAAGACTGGAGCGAAAAACCGTTTAGCTGTGAGTCAGAAGCTCCTTTAGCAATAATAATGTACACTTCCTGATCTCTTGGAAACTCCTATAAAGTATATTTAGCTTTGTGACAATTTCCTCAAGTTAAACCCTAAACTTTTGACCCCTTTTTGCCCCGTTCCTTTATTTATACATGTTGCACAGACCATAGCATTACCTTCTTCAGACTAGCTCAAATCCCCACAGTTTCTTCTCCAAAACTCCACATATGCTTCACCGGCGTTGGTCCTCTGCCCGCCTCTCCGCCCGCCTCTCCGCCCACCTCCCCGCCCGCCTCCCCGCCCGCCTCTCCGCCCGCCTCCCCGCCCATCACTGCCCTCGCTCCCTGATATTTAGGCCAACCGTAATTGCTGGATGCGTGCACAAACGTTTACAGGCTTCCAGAATACAGTCATTGTGGCCCACGTCGCCGGATTCACGGTCGATGGCATTGACACGAAAACGCCCGACAGACCCAAGACTCAAATCCCGCGATCCCACAGACTGACCACACAAGCCCACAGTCTTGATTGTGCTTCGCCACGGGGGTTAATCGACGATATTTAAGAAGGCAGAACTGCAGTAAATGGACAGCCACGGCATAATTGTGTAAAAGTAGGTTCTGGTGGCAAGTTCTCCGATACATCTGCAGCAACAAATGATCAATACTAACGCTTCTAGTACTGCTACGACGATGACGACTGTGACTACTACTACTACTACTACTACTATGGAGTACTATATTGACACTGAAGCTTGTACCACTGCTGTTATGGAAAAATAAGGTTGAGTGTTAAGGTTCCAACCAGTTTCTTCAGTCGTGATGCAGTTCTGTTTGTCCAGTTGACAGAATTCAACCTTCTTTTCCACCTGGACGAGTGAAGAATTAAACAGATACAACAGATACGCAACTTTTTCTTCACTCATTGCAGCCACTTCTTCTTCTACTGTGATATAACTACATCAGCAGCTATTTACTATTATACTGCTCCTTCAATTAAAGCTGCTTCTGCAAGTACTTAGCTATTATACTGCTGAGTTTGAGAGAAAAAAGTCATTCACTTTGAGCTTTTTCCTAGTGCATTGTGCTAGTTATTCTCTAGGACACCTGTGGATCATTATTGTGGAGTAATGTAGATCATATTTTGACCAATTTAAACCGCAATATAGATCTAAAACGAGTCTTCTGAGTTCCGGTAGCATCAGAGATTGGTGAGAATATTGTCGAAACAGTGGCGTTTTCATTGTAGGAGAATAAATATTACACAAATCACTGTAAATAAGACGTTGAGTGAGTAAAAATGGGAAAGAAAATCAATTATAATAAGGTTAAAATCTGTTAAAAGTTGAGTCAAGTTTAAAGTATTCGAACCTACTGCTTAAAAAAGCTTTACGGTATTGACTCATAACGCAGTTCTCGCTTGCATCTTCTCTTTACGCCCTTTAAAATGTCGGTTAAATGCGTTGGCGTCGCCCGGCGAAGCCCCCGCAATAGCTTTAGCGCAGGTCTGTCGTGTCGGTGCCGGTCTTATGGTTTCTCCTCGAGGGGGAAGTGTCATGTCAGGAGCTTGTTAACATGGCGAGCAGTATATCACAGCTCTGACAAATTACACTCCTCACCAGACCAGCACAACGTTCAGACGCCGCTTTTTAGACTCTCGCGGTTTTTTCCATCCTTATCGTTGAAAAATACTCAACTTTCAGGCACGACAGTATTTTTCTTCTTCCTCGGTTGCGCAGGATGTGATTTGGGCATCGCAGGCTGGCACGGGCTCCTCTAAGAAGCTGGCATCTTTAAATTGCTTTGGGATATGGCAGGTTTTTTTAAGAAAAGTGAAGGGAAAAGGGTGAGAGAGGGAGGAGAGAGAGAGAGAGGCCAATTCAGCACATCTGGAATATATGAGGCTGTGAGGTATGCAGTAATGCAGAGGCATTCTCCAACTCACAAAGAGACCTTTGGTGAAAACTTGTCTTCTTTTTCTCTTCTTTTCTATTTTTTTCAAGAACCAGTAGCTCGATATTCAAGAAGAGCCCGCAGACTGTTTTCCGTTTTATGAGGCATTTGTGTGGGGCGTTAAAAAAGTGGACTTGGAACAATATTTGACACTATTTCCTTCTCTTTGGTCAGACCGTGGTGGGGGAAGGTCTGTGGCAAAGCCTGGAAATCTTTGAAAGAGGTCAAGGTTTCACTGCGGAGTTTGGGTTACAGTCTTGTGTGTTGCGCTCCATATGTTAATGCCATTTGTTTGTGTCTATCAGAGGGAAAAGTTAAATACTATAATATTATAATACTCCACCACTGGCGTATTAAAGTACTGTATATACCATTTGTCCACGTCACTCGGCAGGTTCAAACTTTGGGGGAAAAATGTCCTTTACGGCACTGAAAAAGTAAAATGCAAACACATTTAAAACTCAAACTCCAAAATATATGTTATGTTATGGTAATATTACATCATTATACTCAAAACCATGTGTTAAGATAATCTAAAGAAAAATGCCACAAAGTTAAAGTGATTCAAAAAGGAAACAGATAAATTCTTAAGTACAGATTGCAGTCTGCAGTACAATTTGTGCCATATCAGTTTAATATATCATTTTATTTTATTATTATTATAAGAGATGTTTGTCTAACTCAATTACGAACATGAACCTGTTTGAGAGAAAATGTAATTGTCAATATACTGTATTTTCCAGACTATAAGTTGCACCTTTTTTCATAGTTTTGGCCGGGGTGCAACTTATACTTATATTTATACTTATATACTTATACTCTGGAGCGACTTATATGTGATATTATTGTTATTTTCACACTTGCAACTGCATTTCATACTCCAGTGCGACTTATATTTTTTCCCTCTCTATTATGCATTCTTTGGCTGGTGCGACTTATACTCCAGTGCGACTTATACTCCAGAAAATACGGTAGAACAATCTTCATAGAGCATTTCTATAACTTTAATTGGGTTTTACATGATTAAATGTTAAGATAACTTTAGGGTTTGCATTTTTGTTTCATACCTTTACAGCTTCACTCTGCTGTTATGACACAGAAATACAGGTCTGACAATAAGAATCTTGAAACGTACTAAACCGTGAAGACCCCGTGAACCTTATTGTACTGTTATCAACTCATATTAAGCTGTGTTTTTTGTTGCTTTTTGTTTGTCTCGCAACTCATTTCATCACTCGCTAATGTTGACGTTGAACAGTCGCATTCATTGTCACGCTCTCATCTGCCAAATCTACTCAAGTATTTTCCACAAAAGCAAATCACACCCATCTTTGTGATCTCTGCTTTGATTCTCCGGCAGATTTTTTTAGTTTTTTTTTTCCATTCTGGTCACAAGAGGAGAGACTGCAGGGATGGACGGGGGGGCTCGTCTCTGTATGTTTTAGTTGGGGGGGGTGTGTGTGTGTGGGATTATAGGAGTGGTGCCAGGACTATAATGGATTCAACATGCGGTGCCCCAAGCCCCACCCATATGGAAACGAACAGGAAGTGCACAATCAGCACTTCCCGGCTTCACGTGTCACATGATTAAAACAAATACAGTGCATTTTAATGGTACAGTAGCTAATGCCAGGCTCCTTCAGGGCAGACGCTGTTAAAGACACGTTTGCTTTAATTTGATTATACATTACATTATAGATGACATGTGTTTAAAGGGGTTGTACCTGATTTCTGTTTGTGTAATAAAGTACAATGTGTTTCGCCCATAGGGACTTCACCATATCAAACTTTAGTGTTATGATTGTTGTGAGACAAAAACATCACTATTTTTGAATTGTGAAATCTTTGTTTTTTTCCCATTCTTATTGTCTAACATGTCACTATTCCTAAAGTTTGTGACCGGCTTTACGAAATTAAACTTTCTGAAAGACAAAATAAAGTTAAATTTGACAAAAACAGCCAGATTTGACAAAGTTAGTTACATTTAGATCTGTTTTGTAGACAATAGATTGAACAAAAAGAGTTTATTTTGCCTCTAAAATTGTCACGATTATTATTTTCTGGTCCTTATGATTATATTGTGACCTGAATAATCACGATTATCAATTAACCTATGATAATCTTGGTCAAAATGAGACAGCAGTGTGCCGTCTGAATATAAATGTAGAAAGTTTTTTATCGTCCACGAAGCAGGAAGTGCGCTGTTAGCACGCTAGTTGTTGTTAGCTTTACCGTGTTAGCAAAACTCTGCTCTGTGTTTCTGAAAGTTGTGAAACGCACTTATAAACTCAATACAATGAAAAATAAGGAAGTTTGTACCACTGCAAACCGTTTTTAAGACAGTAACGATCATTTGTAGTGCCTTGAAGTTTCAGTCCCGTTTTATTCTCAGCAAAGGAGCTTTATTTACACATGGTAGTTCTTCTTTTATTTATGTTGGGGAATTTTTCTCATTTTATTATCAGCAAAACGTCCGTGTTTCTCATACTGCGGTCACTGTGCCATTGATGGTCATTTGAAATTATCCTCATTGAAATGAAAACGTGAGGCGGTATTGTCTGACAAGCTAGCTACCGACGGCTAACGGTTTTGTTTAAGGGAATTAGACACATTTCCTTGAGTCACAAAACAAAAAACTTGGAAAATTGAATAGCAATATAGCTAAATACTAAAATATAGAGCTAAACACATACTGTAAAATGTAATTAAATGTTGGAAATAAAGTGCAAATATGAATAAGGCTATGACAGGGTTATCTATACAGGTGATAGATGTCATAGTGGGGGCCATGGTCGCTAAATGAAACACATATTTTTCCCTCTTTTAAGGCATTTCCTGGTGTATTTGGTGTATCAAGCACAACATATACAAACTGAGTCATGATTTAGCCTTACTGGACCTTGTAGACATAGCATTACGTCAGAAAAGTAAACGGAGCGTCTATTGATGCTAAACAGCGAGTGTTGCAGTAGGATGTGACACACATTGGGGCGTTGGACCATTCGATTCTTCTCCGTGTCTTCATATTTGGCACACTTTAAACTCGCAAAAGTAAACATTTGCTCTTCTAGTTGTTGACATCAACATTGAAATGAATGGTTCCCGTTCGGAGGCGTTCGCACTCTCCCTCATAAGCTGATTAAATGTCGCACGGACGCTCCACTGCAAAGATTTCATAGGCATACAGCGCATTTCTCGACATTATTGCCAGTAAGCTGGTGCGTCACGCTCCAGTGGTCTTTACCGTTCTCTCGAAAACAAAAGACACATTTCCCAGACGGCTATCAAACACATGAATCTAATTGTTTCCTTGGAGGGAGGACTCAAACGGGGGTCGGTCTCTTCTTTATCGTTTTCTTTTTCCCCCACACGGCCAAAACCCACTCGCGAGGGTCATCACTGGGCCTCTGAAGAGGACACTTCCTGATTCGGAGTGGTCAGGGAGGTCTGTCTGTTTCGTATTCTAAAGCCGTTTGGAGATGTACAATGGCTCTTTCTTAACAAATTCGGTAGAAATTGTTCTTGGCCCCTTCTGGATCCGGGACGTTTCATATGACCATTGTTCATTGGTGACTATTGCTACATGGAGCGCCATAATGAGCAGCAGTGTTTTAATATGGGGAGTTTACAGCCGTATAGAAGGCTCGTGAGACGCTGTGAATGACATGAAATCACAAAGCAGTGGATGCCATTGTCCACTGTCTTTTCATCTCTGCTTTTGTGTTGAAATTTACTTTGTTGTATCATTCTTTTGTGTGGCAAAGTGGCAAATCCATGATATATGTCCACTGATATAAATGATGCTCACATAGTCATTTTACATTAATATTCATGCGGTAATATGTATGAATTGTTATGTTTTTAGCATTATTTGAGCGCAAACATGAAATAATTTGCATAATGTTGTATAATTAGACTACAAAGTTATAGCTAAGTTTCATAGAATAATATTTGCATCAGATAGCGAGATTAAATTGTAAAAATGCTTCTTATTTAGTGAAAAACTGACCCTAATCTATACTGGTTTGGCTCATACTAGATTTGCTTATAGTTAAAGGAGATTATATCATGTAAAAACAACTTTAATGAGCTTTTAACCATATCATATCAGTGTTGAGTCATCATTACCTCACTCAAAGTTGTATTTTTGATTGATTCGTGCATGTTTAAGTAATACTGCACCCTTGCCCCACCCACTACCTTTCCTTTACATGCAATTATTTAAAAAAGAAAAACTTGGATAGTACACTATGCTTAGTAGCCATTTTTAAAAAAATAAAAACAAGTGAAATGTGACTTTAGTAGGTTTTAACAGGAAGTCAATGGAGCCATGTCTATTATTAAGCCGTTTTTTTAATCTATATTGCGTTTTTGCATCGAACAAAGTGAAAAAAAAAAAGATCTTTATACATATGTTATAAAAACACACCAGATAACGCACAGAATGTCTCCTTTAAAAGCAAGGTAAATTTGACAAACTCTTGGCACAAATGCATTATCAGTGTCTTGTAATAGTATTTAAGAGGCTTTGATTCTAATTAGATGCCGTTTGAGACTTAAAACAGTCAACAACAGTATCTTAGCTCAAAGCGGCTCAAACATATGGCGATTACACTGTATTTTAACGTTGCTGCGAGGTTATATTGCAACAGCAGTGACCATTTTGCTTTAGAGACAGCTCGGGGACAACTTGAAGCTATCGTTACATATACCGTGATCTCAAGGTCAAGGACATACATGTGAGAACATTAAGCCGCCACAGTTTAACTCTCTCTCGGCTGCGACACATTCTTGGCCCATAATAACATCACACAAGATCAATAAATTACATTTTCATTGCACTTCATGAGGTCAAACTAACCACTGGAGTTTTCTACTGGCAGAGGTCCATTCTAACATCAACAATAGGGGGACTCTGATAAGACCTTTTGGCGCAAGATTTCAGCTTTTTTCCAAAACACTCACTTGTGCGTGCTGGACTATTTCATACGCGATATAATTTAATCAATTTCGGAGACATGTCAACGGAAAGAAACAGTACAGACAGTTTAAAAAAAGCGCATACTGTTCCCTGACACAGAGGTATGGACGTGAAGAGAGAAAAATGCCATGCATGCAATGCATGGCATGCCATGCAATGCAATGCAACTGAACGATGAGTAGCAAGCAAATCAGGGCGTTTCATGTATACATTAATTTAGACTACACAAATGCACTAATTACTAATTGCTTATTAAAAAGGTTTCAGTTGCAGTGTGTATTTCAGTTGTACCATCGCTACGAGATTTCCTTGTTTGGTATTAGTATTCCGTGCCATCCAATTCACATTTGTCAAAGCAACGACAGACGACTGAGAAACACATTGAGTGAGTTTTCACGGTCTGCGAATAGTTCCTGTAATCCGAGGTAGAAGGAGTTAGATCTTTTGTCCTGAACGGTACAACATTCAAGAGGAGCTGTCGTCTGTATTCAAACGACACGTGCTACACATTAGCGGCCGTGATTGTGATTGGATCGTTTCAGAACTGGACGTTGCCTCCTGCATCAGAACAGACAGTAGGAGATGTACATCGTCGGCATCCGCTGTGTTGCTGTTTAACTCAATCCACGTCCCTTTTGTGGTACATCTTGTTCTGTCTGAACAAAAATGTTCCACGCTCAAGCACCGATCGCCCTTCACACTGCACTGTAATGACTCAATATTCATTTATATACAAGATTATACAAAGGAAACTGTTGTTGAAGCTACCATTAACCTTTACAATCTCCATCTGCATCTGAGAAATAATAGGTGGTGATATAAAACTTTATTTGTGACTAATAATGCACACAATTGTTGTAAACGTAGAGTGCTCTGGTCCTTCGAGACGAGCGTTATTGCTCTGGCAAGTCCGGTAATCAGCAGCCATGATCTATCCACCGTCCCGTAGCCCCTTGTTGGGAGAACCGGGACGTCGAGGAGCGATCGCGTCTCCCGAACGGCCTCTAGCGCTGCCAAAGTATCCCACAAACGGGCTGACAACGCTGGCTTCGGTCCGGGCGCTGTGTCCTGGGCGCAAAATGTTGACTTATCATCAAAATGCCACGCTCAATTAGCCCCGGTTGTTGACTGCTCGAACGCTCCTACAGAGAGCCGTAAAATTACTGCGTGTTTTTACAATACCGTCCAGATCATAAATACATTTCTCCCTCGGCGTTGCACAGATACGGCGCTGTGCTGGGCTCGGAATTACTCCGATTTACGAGCCCCGCGCACGGGCCAGAGAAATTGGGCTTTACGGCGACATTTACGAGACGGGTGTAAAATGGTATTGGTTTAGTGGGCGGCGCTGTAATCATGGGTAACGCCACGTCGAGGTCTACGGTCGTTAGTGCGGGATTGAAGGGAGATCGTGTGTCCAGCTTTAAGGGGTCGCACGGTGCAGTGGCTTTTGTCACGATAATCACGTCAAAAAGGCAACATATTTTACGTTTATGGCTGTCACGGTTAACGTCTTAACTCGTGAAATGGATCTGAAGAAATGAACCATGAATTAACACAAATTAATTTGTAAGCGAGCTCAGTTTTGACCAAATACGCGGTTAAATCCGTCAATTCTCACGTAGTCGAGCGCGGCGGATGTTTAGTCGATCTATGATTTATTTATGTATCTATTTTTACATATGTTTCAATTGAAGTAAAATCAGACTGTACAATGTTATGTTTTTTTTGCAATTGAAAGCACTTAAAATACCGTATTTTCTCGACTATAAGTCGCACTGGAGTATAAGTCGCACCAGCCAAAAAATGCATAATAGAGAAGAAAAAACATGTATAAGTTGCACTGGAGTATGAAATGCAGTTGCAAGGGTGAAAATAACAAATATTATCACATATAAGTCGTTCCGGAGTATAAGTATATAAGTATAAATATAAGTATAAGTCGCACCCCGGCCAAAACTATGAAAAAATGTGCGACTCATAGTCCGGAAAATACGGTATAGGCTCCACTACTGTATAGAAAAACTGCGTACATAAGGAATTTAGGGAGTTTGGGGAGTTACTTTGGAAGATAAAAGTCCCAACACGTAAAGTACGACTAGCATTGTAGACTGCTAATTTCATTAAAGACGTATATTCTTTGAAGTTATTTAATGTCAGTGAAGGACGACGTCGGGAAGGACATCTGTCTTAAAAAAGAAAACATATGTAAAAGGTCGCTGGGTTCACCGTTTTTGAGGTAATTGACTCAAGGCTGCAGCGCAACACAAATGGGAGTCATAAACCAGTGTCGTTACTACCAAAGTAGGGTATATAGGCTTAAAAGTACAGGAAATACATTTGGTTTATGACTGTATAGATGATTTAGCAGCTGGAAGATGAAGAATATGCAGATTTTGTTGACATTTTGACATCTCGACGTTTGACACTGACCCCGTTTGGTCTCGTTTGGTCCCACAGCTGAACCCGTGGACGTGCTGAAGGTGCTAGATTTCCAGAGCTCTCCGGACGGCGTGCAGAAGACACCAGGATTCTGCAGGATGAGGCGAGGGGCCAAACCGGACATCGCGTACAGAGTGGGCAAGCAGGCACAGATCAGCGCTCCCACCAGCCAACTCTTCCCAGGTAATGTACAAATACTTTTTTTAGGATTAGTGCTGCAACTAATGATTATTTTAGCAGTCAATTCATTTTTTGATTAGTTGTCTAGTCAAAACATTATTTATTTTGTACATTGAGACTATTAAAATACATTTTCAAGCAAATAAAAGGTTGCCTGAAGACTTCGAGATGGAGAATACTTTCATAAATGTTTATTATTCATGAAAATCTGAATTTTTTTATCAGTTTATGGCATTTTGCTTTAATAATTCCATTCTGTTTGTTATAAAAAGGTGTTCTCGCATGTGTTTTAGAGTCTGTGTAGTCCTGATGATGTTTACGATGAGCAAAATATGACAAAAATACAATTAGTATGATTATTATAGACATTAAGACAATTATAGGCAACATTCACCTTCTTCCACTACTACTACTACTACAATCACTAACTTACATCAAATACTAAAGTACTTCTATTGTTGTCAAACCAGTGCACTGTCAGTCAATTTGAAACTTTCAGTCACAGAATTAAGTATATTAAATCAAATTAATCACCTCAAGAATAAAATCTGCTAAAAGTCCAATTCAATCAATGCAAAAAAACTGTTTGAGTTGAAGAGATCGAGTTACTCTGCACAATTTGGGTAAAAATGTAATATTATTGCGATATTATTGCGATTGAATTTGCGATTTATGTTTCAATAATGGGATTCTGTTCAAAGTTCAGGAGAAAAGAAAGAAAGACAAATACAAACTAATAAAAGAATCCCGTTTGTGCAGATTTAAACTACAGGGTTATCAGTTACTTTTGCAGACGAGGACAAGATATATAGTTATTTGTGGAGGAAACGATCCCTGCGATTATGTAACACATCTGCTTATCACATTGTGGCAGAAAACCGTATTTTACAGCATCAAATTCCTCCTCAGAATGTTCTTTTTTTTCAAACCCACTATGTCTAGGATCCAGTGACAGTTTGAAGAGCTGCCTTCGAGTATCTCTGGTCTGCTCTTAAAGTCTTACCTGGCACAACTTACGAGCTTTCTAATAAACTGCCTCCTTTGCAGCCTGTAAACACACTAAAGGGACCACTCTGCATGGCATTTGTAAAGGCCAGTGTCCTTGCCAACACATGCTGCATCCTTAGAAACACAAAAAGAAGACACAAACGTAAATGAGAACACATTTAGATTCTATTGGAATTGATGTTGTTGTGTCTATTGGCAAGTCACAGCAGGTAAACATCGAATAAATCGCTATATAAACCTCTAATAAACAAATAAATCAAATGAGAAATACAAAATGACCCATTACATTACATTATATCACTAATAAGGAGTTGGTAATATTGACAAAATTCAATATGTCGATATGTTTGGGGGAATATTTCGATATCATTCAGTAATTGTCTTTTTTGACAACTTAAAACTATCCCCTTGTACCCTTTTCTTAATCTATTTTATATAACTTTTGATGTATCTACCATATTTTCCGGACTATAAGTCGCACTGGAGTATAAGTCTCACCGGCCAAAAAATGCATAATAGAGAAAAAAAACATATATAAGTTGCACTGGAGTATGAAATGTGGTGAAAATAACAAATAATATCACATATTATTTGTATATCACATACTTACTTATACCGGAGTATAAGTATATAAGTATAGATATAAGTATAAGTCACACCCCGGCCAAAACTATGAAAAAAGGTGCGATTTAAAGTCCGGAAAACGTTATTAAAATACATTGGATAAACACAATATTCAATTTGTTGAGCTGCAAACATATATCTGAATAATTATTTGATCATTGTAATAGTTGCCTAGACAATACAGACCATAAATCTCATGCCGAAAGATAATTTATCACAAAAACAATGACATAAAAAAACAAAATTTCCAAAAAGTTTTAAAATGTCATCAATAACACACTTTATTAGTACATTTTCTCTATCTAGAATCTTCAGTCAGCACATTTCAACCTTTATTTTGGTTAAAGTCGACATCTTAAAACAATCGTTAGTTTATTTTTGCATTATGTTCATAGCAGTAGACAATATATATCGCTCATCTCCGCTCACAATAATTCATCTTCATCATTCAACAGCCATATGTGCCTTTGATTCAGCGGATGTCATTGTCATCCGCCGCGCCGCACAATTCGGGAACACGTGTTACGTTATTCCCCTTGTTACACATCTTCAACGCATTATCACATGACATTTTTGGAAAGGCCACCCAAGTCAGCTCGCTCAAAGAAACAAATAAAAAACAAACCCAATCAAGCCAGAAAAGAGGGCGAATGTCTTTGTCTGGCCGAACAAAGACGTCTTTCTGAGAAGCGTGTCTCGTGTCTTTGAGATGATGGTGAATTGTTAATTAAAAGGCGCTTCAGAGGGTTAGATTCACTCCACACATGTTTTTTAGATGGAGTTATAAGTGTATATTCTTTGATACGTTGGAGCTCTTGATTGAAAGAGTCAATGTAATCACTGTGGGTTTAACTCATTGCTGACAGATGACACAACTTCTTGGCATCTTGTCTTGCATACTTACAAAAAAAGAGAATTATTTATCATTTAAATCAACAAAACCTTGCCATATCACAAAAATAATTATCAAATCTATGATAACAAATGCTAGATACATAGAAAATGCTGTATCGATGCTGTAATGGGCCGCTTTGATTATAATCTGATCAAATGTTTCAAATGTTGGACTTTTCACCTCGCGCTAGGTCTGCGTTTGGTTTGGTTTTATACAGTCAATATGTCATTGCCCTCAAATAAGACAAGCTTCTAATCAGAGGCCCAGTTATTAGTTATTATAGCTGTGGAAAAACCAAAGCTTAACGTTGAGTGATGAGCCACTTTAGCTCATATTTTCCAGACAATTAAGACATGAAATGCTTCTTATTGTAGTAAACTATACCAATACTATGATTTAATTACAGAATTTGTCCAAGAAGCCTATAGTTAGTAAATGTGAAAAAAACACAAGAAACAGGGAGCTCTTGTTTTATTTGATAGGCTTTAGTAATTTCACAGTGACCTCAAATTCTGTGGTTTGGTTAAAGTTGTTATATTTACAGCTCTTGTAAAATAAACGTGCTACATCACAGTAATTCAAGCACTTTTAGGAAAGTCCAAAAACACCTTCGGTTTCCGCCATAAACACAGTTCCAGTTGTCTAGACTCACGGGTTTAATGCTAGAGAGGCACAAACAGTCGTGCCAGCGCCGCTATGCTCATAATGGCCTCTGTAAACGCTTTCATTACGAAGTAGAGTGAAAAGTGAGCGCTTTTTAAAACTTACTTACTTCCCTGGATCAAGGCGGGTGTGTTTAGTTCAGTATTTTGAGGTAAGATGCTAGTGCTAATGCTATGGAGGCTTAGCTCATCGGTTTGGCTGAGGTAAGACGCTAGTGCTAATGCTATCGCTGCGTAGCTCATCAGTTTGGCTGAGGTAAGACGCTAGTGCTAATGCTATCGCTGTGTAGCTCATCAGTTTGGCTGAGGTAAGACGCTAGTGCTAATGCTATCGCTGCGTAGCTCATCGGTTTGGCTGAGGTAAGACGCTAGTGCTAATGCTATCACGGCTTAGCTCATCGGTTTGGCTGAGGTAAGACACTAGTGCTAATGCTATCGCGGCTTAATTCATCGCTTTGGCTGGGGTAAGACGCTAGTGCTAATGCTATTGCTGCGTAGCTTATCGGTTTGGCTGAGGTAAGACGCTAGTGCTAATGCTATCACGGTTTGGCTGAGGTAAGACGCTAGTGCTAATGCTATCGCGGCTTAATTCATCGCTTTGGCTGAGGTAAGACGCTAGTGTTAATGCTATTGTGGCTTAGCACATCGGTTTGGCTGAGGCAGTGTGTTTTGGATTTCCCCACTGTTGTCCGTTTGCTTTTCAATGTTGTATGCCAATCGGTAAACATGCTAATGCTACCATGTTAGCTTGCTGTTCGGTTAACGCCACCCGCAGCCATCTTGAGCGGCTGTTCCATTTGTCCTCAAAGGTCGGAACTCGGAGACCTTAGAGAAACGTTTTGTCCGAGTTTCTTTGTTCCACTTGTGAAATTGGAAAAACAGTGTGCAGTGGATTACAGTTTATGAACATTAACGACTCAAAACAACACAAACGAGGAAAGTGCTAAAAATGCGGATTAAATTTAGTTAATTTATAAACCCGGACAGCGTTATTACATTTACAGTTTATAAAGCATTGTCTGAGCGTGAATTTTTTCCTTTTGTTGAGGTTCACTCCGTGTTGACGTTAGCAACATTAGCATCACAGAGCATTTAAAACTACAGAGGCTCAACGGCAGCGCAGGAGCAGATTCACAGACAGCGGAGAGACAGTAGGAAGAAACTAAAGCTAAAATAGTACAAGAATGATCTATATTTTTTACGTGTCGGATGGTAAACTTTATTCAAACGTGGGGCGGTGCCATGTTGGATTGTCTTGTGTTCCAGTAAATCACTTCCCAGGACAAATGGAACACGGCATTGGCTCTGGTCCTACTGTAAACAGATGTAAACGCAAAAGAAACTCTGTATAAAACTGCTCAAATATCAGAACAGTCCAAATATTTACTGTCAGCTGATGTTCTGACATTTGTACAACAACAAAGGACATAGTATAAAAGTAAAGCTGGTGTAAAATGCTATGTTCGATGCATTATTGTTGCTGTCACACAGACCTATATTTAAAAACTAATAGTTGTGGATTATAATCCGTAATAACAAAGCTCCTCCCGGTAGGTTATTAGCTAGCTCAGGGGTGGGCAATTATTTTCCTCCGAGGGCCATATTCGCCATATCCAGGCAAGTAGTGGAGGGCCGGCCCAAAAATCAAATCAATATATATATAAAATATCACTTTTCTGTCAAATATAGGCTATTGAAGCTATTATTTAATTCATTGTCATCTTTATTACGGACACAAGTGCAGACAGATGTTACAGACAGTTAAAAAATAGAAACTAAAATCTTTCTAGGGGCCAGATCAAAACATTCCGAGGGCCACATCTTGCCCCGGGGGCCACAAATGCCCAGGTCTGAGCTAGCTAAATAGCCTATAGCTAAATAATGTTACGGACAATGTGACGGAAGTTAGCAGTATAATTCAGCATTACTTTAGCTAGCATAACTTTGAATGTTATGCTAAGACAATGCTATGCTAATAAATCTGGTTTAAGCAGGCATTCATCAATCAGTGAGCGGCAACAAAAATAACTTTACATCGACTTACATTATTTGTCTTCCAGGCGGAGTTTTCCCAGAGGACTTTTCCATCATGTTCACCATAAAGCCCAAAGCGGGTCTCCAGTCCTTCCTCCTGTCCGTGTACAACCAGCAGGGCCTCCAGCAGCTGGGCGTGGAGGTGGGCCGGGCCCCTGTGTTCCTGTACGAGGACCAGCACGGAAAACCTGCCCCCGAGGAGTACCCGCTGTTCCGCTCCATCAATCTGGCCGACGGCAAGTGAGTGACGCAGTTCAGCCACGCGACAATGTAGGGTTTGTTTTCATCCCGCCGCGACGCTTTTAGTCCGTGGGATGATTAATTATGTCATCGCATGAGTAATATTATGTTTGTAGTAACAGTATTGTGTTTAAAATAAGCGTAAACCTAGTGGCATCTCTAAAGTACATGAATTTGCCTCTTTAATCCAATGCAAATGTGACCAAACGGTTCAGCCAACATGTTGAGTATTAGACTATAAATCGCACCTTTTTTCATAGTTTTGGCCGTGGTGCAACTTATACTTATATTTATACTTATTAACTTACTCTGGATACTCCGGAGCGACTTATATGTGAAATTATTTGTTATTTTCACACTTGCATCTGCATTTCATACTCCAGTGCGACTTATATATGTTTTTTTCCTTCTCTATTATGCACTTTTTGGCTGGTGCGACTTATACTCCAGTGCGACTTATATATGTTTTTTTCTTCTCTATTATGCATTTTTTGGCTGGTGCGACTTATACTCCAGTGCGACTTATATATGTTTTTTTTCTTCTCTTTCATGCATTTTTTGGCTGGTGCGACTTATACTCCAGTGCGACTTATATATGTTTTTTTCTTCTCTATTATGCATTTTTTGGCTGGTGCGACTTATACTCCAGAAAACACAGTATTATTAAAACGGGAAAAATACGGTATTATTAAAACTATCCCAGTGCCACCGACATCTGTTTGCATTATATATTTGACATTACAATATTTTGCAAGTTATTTTTATTCCCACTGCCTCAAGTTTCAGTTTAAAGCTCCAGTTCTACCACTGCTACTTTCCCCAAATTTCTCATCGCTGTCAGTTTGAGTTTAGCCTCCGCTCTGAAGATTAATGAGGGTAAATGGCTTGACTGTTGAGGACCATATGGAGCCGTTCAGACTGAAATGATACATTAAGAGAGCAAACACATGACAGTCCATTGTTGCACCAAGTATTAATGGCTGTAGCAGATCAGGGCCTGGTCGTGATCAATCACAGCTGTGAACGATGCAGTGACAAACGGAGTCGACATAAACACTAAGTACCAAGTGAAAACAGCCAACGATGTGATTCCACCATGTTCTCACAATAATGTCCACTTGGCATTCTCTAGTTTAGACACGGAGACATGAGGTACATCTGATATTCACACTGGGGATGGAGGACGGAGGTGAACCCTGTGGCACGAGCACACTTCATGGGAGAGTCAATCTGATTACAGCTCTTACTTCGGGGTTTCAGCTCTTACTTCGGCTTTCAGCTCTTACTTCGGCTTACAGCTCTTACTTCGGGGTTTCAGCTCTTACTTCGGGGTTTCAGCTCTTACTTCGGCTTTCAGCTCTTACTTCGGCTTACAGCTCTTACTTCGGCTTTCAGCTCTTACTTCGGGGTTTCAGCTCTTACTTCGGCTTTCAGCTCTTACTTCGGCTTACAGCTCTTACTTCGGGGTTTCAGCTCTTACTTCGGCTTTCAGCTCTTACTTCGGGGTTTAAGCTCTTACTTCGGGGTTTCAGCTCTTACTTCGGGGTTTCAGCTCTTACTTCGGGGTTTCAGCTCTTACTTCGGCTTTCAGCTCTTACTTCGGCTTACAGCTCTTACTTCGGGGTTTCAGCTCTTACTTCGGCTTTCAGCTCTTACTTCGGCTTTCAGCTCTTACTTCGGCTTTCAGCTCTTACTTCGGGGTTTCAGCTCTTACTTCGGCTTACAGCTCTTACTTCGGGGTTTCAGCTCTTACTTCGGCTTTCAGCTCTTACTTCGGCTTACAGCTCTTACTTCGGCTTTCAGCTCTTACTTCGGCTTACAGCTCTTACTTCGGGGTTTCAGCTCTTACTTCGGCTTTCAGCTCTTACTTCGGCTTACAGCTCTTACTTCGGCTTTCAGCTCTTACTTCGGCTTACAGCTCTTACTTCGGCTTTCAGCTCTTACTTCGGGGTTTCAGCTCTTACTTCGGGGTTTCAGCTCTTACTTCGGGGTTTCAGCTCTTACTTCGGCTTTCAGCTCTTACTTCGGCTTACAGCTCTTACTTCGGGGTTTCAGCTCTTACTTCGGCTTTCAGCTCTTACTTCGGCTTTCAGCTCTTACTTCAGGGTTTCAGCTCTTACTTCGGCTTTCAGCTCTTACTTCGGCTTACAGCTCTTACTTCGGCTTTCAGCTCTTACTTCGGCTTACAGCTCTTACTTCGGGGTTTCAGCTCTTACTTCGGCTTACAGCTCTTACTTCGGGGTTTCAGCTCTTACTTCGGCTTTCAGCTCTTACTTCGGCTTACAGCTCTTACTTCGGCTTTCAGCTCTTACTTCGGCTTACAGCTCTTACTTCGGCTTTCAGCTCTTACTTCGGGGTTTCAGCTCTTACTTCGGCTTACAGCTCTTACTTCGGGGTTTCAGCTCTTACTTCGGCTTTCAGCTCTTACTTCGGCTTACAGCTCTTACTTCGGGGTTTCAGCTCTTACTTCGGCTTTCAGCTCTTACTTCGGCTTACAGCTCTTACTTCGGCTTACAGCTCTTACTTCGGCTTTCAGCTCTTACTTCGGGGTTTCAGCTCTTACTTCGGGGTTTCAGCTCTTACTTCGGGGTTTCAGCTCTTACTTCGGGGTTTCAGCTCTTACTTCGGGGTTTCAGCTCTTACTTCGGCTTTCAGCTCTTACTTCGGCTTACAGTTCTTACTTCGGGGTTTCAGCTCTTACTTCGGCTTTCAGCTCTTACTTCGGCTTTCAGCTCTTACTTCGGGGTTTCAGCTCTTACTTCGGCTTACAGCTCTTACTTCGGGGTTTCAGCTCTTACTTCGGCTTTCAGCTCTTACTTCGGCTTACAGCTCTTACTTCGGCTTTCAGCTCTTACTTCGGCTTACAGCTCTTACTTCGGGGTTTCAGCTCTTACTTCGGCTTACAGCTCTTACTTCGGGGTTTCAGCTCTTACTTCGGCTTTCAGCTCTTACTTCGGCTTACAGCTCTTACTTCGGGGTTTCAGCTCTTACTTCGGCTTTCAGCTCTTACTTCGGCTTACAGCTCTTACTTCCTGGTTTCAGCTCTTACTTCGGAGTTTCAGCTCTTACTTCGGCTTTCAGCTCTTACTTTGGCTTTCAGCTCTTACTTCGGCTTACAGCTCTTACTTCGGGGTTTCAGCTCTTACTTCGGCTTTCAGCTCTTACTTCGGCTTACAGCTCTTACTTCCTGGTTTCAGCTCTTACTTCGGAGTTTCAGCTCTTACTTCGGCTTTCAGCTCTTACTTTGGCTTTCAGCTCTTACTTCGGCTTACAGCTCTTACTTCGGCTTACAGCTCTTACTTCGGCTTTCAGCTCTTACTTCGGGGTTTCAGCTCTTACTTCGGGGTTTCAGCTCTTACTTCGGGGTTTCAGCTCTTACTTCGGGGTTTCAGCTCTTACTTCGGGGTTTCAGCTCTTACTTCGGCTTTCAGCTCTTACTTCGGCTTACAGTTCTTACTTCGGGGTTTCAGCTCTTACTTCGGCTTTCAGCTCTTACTTCGGCTTTCAGCTCTTACTTCGGGGTTTCAGCTCTTACTTCGGCTTACAGCTCTTACTTCGGGGTTTCAGCTCTTACTTCGGCTTTCAGCTCTTACTTCGGCTTACAGCTCTTACTTCGGCTTTCAGCTCTTACTTCGGCTTACAGCTCTTACTTCGGGGTTTCAGCTCTTACTTCGGCTTACAGCTCTTACTTCGGGGTTTCAGCTCTTACTTCGGCTTTCAGCTCTTACTTCGGCTTACAGCTCTTACTTCGGGGTTTCAGCTCTTACTTCGGCTTTCAGCTCTTACTTCGGCTTACAGCTCTTACTTCCTGGTTTCAGCTCTTACTTCGGAGTTTCAGCTCTTACTTCGGCTTTCAGCTCTTACTTTGGCTTTCAGCTCTTACTTCGACTTACAGCTCTTACTTCGGGGTTTCAGCTCTTACTTCGGCTTTCAGCTCTTACTTCGGCTTACAGCTCTTACTTCCTGGTTTCAGCTCTTACTTCGGAGTTTCAGCTCTTACTTCGGCTTTCAGCTCTTACTTTGGCTTTCAGCTCTTACTTCGGCTTACGGCTCTTACTTCGGCTTACGGCTCTTACTGATTTTCCAAATTTTACAATACTATGGTTTATTGCACATTGGTTTGTGTTTAGCAAACCAGTGCTTCTCAAACTGCATGTGGCAAAGGCGGTTAGCGCTCTTGCCTCCCAAGAAGGAGATCATGATTTTGATTCGTGGACCAGACCGACATCACATCTCTGGGTGGAGTCTGCATGTTCTCCCCGTGTTACCATGGGTTCTCCGGCTCCTCCCACCGTCCAAAGACATGACGTGTTAGGCAAAATTGGCAACTCTAAATTGGCCCAATGTGTTGAAAATTTGCATGTTCTGCTATAACACTTAAAACATTGCATCTGGTTCGTCCAAAGTAAATGCTATGTCCTTTTTTTTTTGCATTTCGTACTCGTAGAAAACCATTTCCCCCTTTTTTAGACATGGGAAGGACCTAATTTAATTCTACTGTTTTTTTAGTAGGTTATGTAATGTGAAGTATTATGAAAAGTACTGTATAAATAAAACACATGGGAAAGATAAAGAGCACTGAGAAAGTCACGCCATCCCAACGTGATCAATCTTGCCAACTTGATGACTCTTGTTCTCAATAAGCTTCCAACACCCACTGTATGTGTAAAAGTTAAGACAAACGACCTTCTATACATTAGTCCAGTCTTTGCATTCAAACGGCACTGCTTCGTCCCTTACAGATGGCATCGCGTGGCTATCAGCGTGGAGAAGAAGACCGTCACCATGATCGTGGACTGCAAGAAGAAAGTGAACCGACCCCTGAGCAGAGGCGACCAGGCCGTGATCAACACC
Organism: Eucyclogobius newberryi; assembly: GCF_026437365.1. Lineage (NCBI taxonomy): Eukaryota > Metazoa > Chordata > Actinopteri > Gobiiformes > Gobiidae > Eucyclogobius > Eucyclogobius newberryi. The sequence continues at coordinate 8,858,008 of NW_027315746.1, read as the reverse complement.
GAGGGCATCACCGTATTTGGAACCCGGATCCTGGACGAGGAGGTCTTTGAGGTAAGGGTGGCGTCCAGTGCCCGTCCGGTGCCCGTCCAGTGCCATTCGGCTCCGTTCTCAGTCTTTCGAAAAGGCAAACAGAACACAGAACGTTCAATAAGAATCTCTAATAGATCCTGTATGTGTGATGATGATATCCTGAGGTCCCATCTGATGATATTCTAGACAATATTGCAGTTGAATTTGTTGTTTGACTGTGGACTTTGGCGTCTTTCCATATTTATACAACATTTGTATTGCTCACTGTTAACTCGAGACTCATGTACCAACGGCAGGAATGCTTTAAACTGGTTGGGAAGTGATTACGTTTGTTTAATCGTGTTGCACTTTGCTGATAATGGATTCTAAAATGCACAGGGAGCCGGCGCTGGGGTTTAAGAACAGGAGTGATGAGCCAGTTTCGGCAGGCTTCTGGGTTCTGTACTCCCCGTAGACGTATGAGCGGGGCCCGGTCGATGCCAACATAGCAGTAATCGAGCAGTAAACAAGGGCGCGGAACGTTCTCAGCAAAGTTGTGACTTTACTGAGAACGTTTAAATGAACGTTTGATTCGAGGACCACATTAATCTGTTTATCAACTTTAAAATTGCTGTCAACAACAACACCACCAACAAAGTGTTAGAGAAGGTTTTTTATTTTTTTTTATGAACTAAGAGGACCTACTACACTATCATTTTAATTTCAAGAAGCACATTTGGAAAATTGATTTAATTGCCATTTAATTACATGTTACTTGATGTGTCTGTCTCATAATGGGGTCCTGGTTAAGTTGTTGACATGCAAATTGAGGGAAATTACCCCAAGATGCCACCAACTGTGATTTTACTCTTGCTAGCTCACAATTTAAATAATATGTACCTTTGTTTTATTGTGCAATGCAGCCATGTACAACGTTGATTAATGTACACTTTATCTGTAAATGCTACAACTGCGACTATTGTCCAAGAAACACTGGGGAACAAGGCTTCTTATCATGCAAATTTCATTTGGAAAACCCATGTAATTGCCATTGTCTGTGTTTTTTTGTAATTCAACGCGACTAAAGTATGAATTTTCCTTTGTTTCCTCCCAAATCTTTGCTTTTTAAATCTACGTAATGCATTTGACTTACTAGGACAAACACTATTATTCTGCCATTGACTCGTTTAAACTGTAAATAGTGGACTTTTATTGGCAGTAACAATATTTAGTTTGTGGAAAAAGCCATAGGCAGTGTATGTGAAGAATGCATGTATTTGTTTAGCTTTGTGTATCGACAGATTTAGTGGGATTTGATTGCTTATGTTGTATCGAAGTACATTTTCCTTTGGGATTATTTGTGATTACAGAATAGCAATTGGGAGATCGGGGCAAGGAAACTCCACTTCCATGGCACGGGACAGACTGTGCAACATTATGTAACGTTCAAGAGCCTGGTTTCCATTTGCAGATGGAACAAATGGCACAAGAACGAGCAGATCCACTCCATAGAGTCCAATCTAAAAGTCTGAAAATGTCTTTGTGGTTGGGACTTGTTACTGTTTGTGTTACGCTTTAATGAGCAGTATGTTGGAATGTTTTAGTTTTGTTTTATTTGCAATTAAACTGTGCAAAAAGTAGAGAAATTAGAGAACATATGAGTTTTTAGACACATCAAAATAATGCATTGCATAAAATATTGCAATTTATTTTATTTTATCGGGGAAATATGTCCATTTTTATTAATTTTGAGCGTATAATCTATAGTTAAAAAGTGCTAAATGTGACTTAAAAAAGAGACAAAAAGCATTAGACCTGACACCTCTGCACTTCTGTGGTTAATTGTATCATCCGTCCATGTTTTGTCCAATTTTTCAACCTCAACCGAGATTTTTACAGCCACATCTAAGCACATTGATCAAATATTGTCTCACTATCGTTAAAAAGAAAGAGATATTAATTAATATACAACTAATATACAGTCCCAATCTTGTGAAAGTGTGTGTTTGACTTTTCCTTGCAAACTAACTTTCCCTAATTTGACTCAATCATATTAGTAAAAGTGCTCAATGCAATGCTCAAATAATAGTATAATAATAATAATGTTTATATATGTGCTATTACAAGTGAGACGACGCTCCACTTTTGATAAGACGGCTCAAAGTTGAGTTATTTTACTTTAAATGCTTTGCTTAACGCATTCAAAAGGATCGCGCTCGGAGGACATGTGTCTCTGCACGTCGGTGGAAGATTTATCCCCAGACGTGGTTGTGATTTGTTTGAAGGTTAGCGCAGACTCCGGGCGCGTTGGGGCAGGCCACGATTCATCTTTAAAAAAAAGAAAAGAAAAGGCTAACAGTGAATTACGTCGGTTGTTCATTCGACAATCTCCAGCTGTGCCCAAAGATAGTATTTAAAGGAATTACGCTTAAGCCCCCGACGACTTCGCTATCAGGATCAAACGATTAGGCTGATTTACATTTAGTGCAGAAACAGACACAGAGAAGCAGGTTTATAACAGATGGAGGAGAGAAAGCCTCAGTCGTTACAGGCACAATTAAGAACATTAAAGGGCAAAGTGGGGGGCATTAAGTGGCACGGAGCTCAACAAAGTCTGCTGTTTTTAGAGCAGTTTGAGGCTTTTGTCGAGAAGCTTTACGCAACGTTTTAATCTAGAGCGTCTGTAATTACAATAAATTATGCTTTGTTCGCTTTGTTCTTGTTCTGACACTGAGGTATTCTGCAACTGCTGGGATCTTGTTCCTTCACTTTGTTTCACATTGAGGCATGAAACATTTCAGTCGTGCATTAATTCAATTCAAGGCGAGTTTAATTGTAGAGCACAATTTGTAAAATCAAAACAGGAAACAATTGCATTAAAATCACAAAGACATGACAGCAATCACACAAAAAACAAACTCTAAATGTTGTTATATCTATCAAATGATCATTGTAACTTAATAGTTGCAAAAAAAACATTACAAACGATGAAGAAAATAGAGAAATCTGAAGCAGGTCTATCTATCATTTTAAAACGTGGTCAGTGCTAAAAGAACATTAGTGCATTGATTTACACTTGTATATATTATTTCTCATCTAACATTAATGTACGAATGAATGGGTAAAGATTTGACATTTTATTTATTTATTTATTTTTCTCATATTTTTGCTTTTTAGTGAGACAAACAAACGGTGGCAATAACAACATAAAAATGATACTGGAACAAAAATAACAATAATAATACTGAGACTCGATATAATTGATTTTAAATAATAATAATAGTTCAAATAAAAAAGGGGGCAGGGGTAAAACTAGTGGGTAAGGATCGGGGGACAGTTCTGAGTTCCTGGATATTAACATACATTTGCACATATATATACCCACATATATACACATGTACACTTAGACCCACATATATACACATGTACACATATACCCACATATATACACATGTACACTTAGACCCACATATATACACATGTACACTTAGACCCACATATATACACATGTACACATATACCCACATATATACACATGTACACTTAGACCCACATATATACACATGTACACTTAGACCCACATATATACACATGTACACATATACCCACATATATACACATGTACACATATACCCACATATATACACATGTACACTTAGACCCACATATATACACATGTACACTTAGACCCACATATATACACATGTACACTTAGACCCACATATATACACATGTACACTTAGACCCACATATATACACATGTACACTTAGACCCACATATATACACATGTACACTTAGACCCACATATATACACATGTACACTTAGACCCACATATATACACATGTACACTTAGACCCACATATATACATATGTACACTTAGACCCACATATATACACATGTACACTTAGACCCACATATATACACATGTACACTGTATATATGATGTATTATATATGTAAACTATGAACTTGAACAATCAACGTTTCAGTGTTTTTGTCATCTTTGTGAAAATGAAGCTTAGTATGTATTTATTCATTGCCTTTTGCGTCGCCTCATAGTCACTCCTCCTTTTCCAGCGCTGGATTCAATGCCACTTAGATATTTTGATACTTTAACTTGACTAAAACCTCTAAAACCACACAAACAAATGAAGCAGAATAATGAAAAGCTTCACAGAAGATGTATTTCCCTCTCTTGGTTTGGAGCTGCGGGTTCAGCGGGAGCGCTCGACACGACCTTCTCTCTTGGATTGCACAGCTTGTTGCCACATGGACGCCGCGACGCCGCAGATCGCAGAAGCAGGTGTCCACGTCCAGGCCGCTCTGAAGTCTGAGGAAAATATGAGCAGCGTTCGCTCAGGACGGACTCACATTTCACAGCTGTTTTAGAGATATGCCAGGACGATATCGCACAAACTCAAGCCTTTTCTCCTCTCCGTGTTCACTTTTAGGTATGAAGGACAGATTGTTGACGCTATATCTGGTTGATTCAGCCCAAACAACAGAAAATAACTTGGAATCCCAGCGCTAATAGTTGGCAAAAGTAGGTTAATCAAATTTCAATCCAGATGGAGATTCTGTTATTTATGGTCAATGGTCAGCAATAATAATGTTTATGCTCAGGAAATAAATACTGAAATCAATTTGAGGAGTGCATTTGCAAACATGGATACCTCAGGTTTATTTTTGATTCCATCTTCTACAAATATTTTTAATAGAAGTATTCTTGAGGGTATTTGCTTGAGAAGGGATGTAGTCATATTTTAAAGCCAAATAAAAAAAAGTTATTTATACTTGTTTTTAGTAAGACAAAACACAATTTATTCTAAAATCGTGATTCATCGATAAGACAGGAAATACAAAATATCAATATTTTTGTCATTTTGCTTAGAATTTTGCTCAAAGAATCATATTTTAAGTGCAATTTTTAAGCACTAGCGGAACCCCACGGCTAACAATCGATAGCATCCGTGACTCCCCAAAAAAACTGAAGGTTAAAACTGCGAAATAATAAATTATCTTATGTCTAGTGTTTGATTTTATATTCTGGACATAGGCATTAACTTGGTCGGCCAACAAATAGATTTACATTTACCGCATTTGAAGCCTTGTTTAAGACGTTTGCTTAACTTTTCAAACATATTAGTATCATCTAGGGTTGTTGAGTGGCCCTCTGCTCCGTATAAGTTTCAAAATGGTTTGGACACCCCTGATCTAAGCTGAACAATACCTCGCCCGAGTCTGGAAACCCAGGGTGAATCTTTGGCAAATTTGTCAAACTCGTCTTCAGATGGACTAATATTTCACATCTGTTTAAGAGATACAGACGCTAACTTCATATTTGAGACGTTCACAACCGTTTGTTGTGTCTAAGTATGGATGAATGTGCACGGTCGATGGAGACGGAGAGAAAAGGATGAACTGTTTACGCGCGTGTCAAACTCGATCTAACATCGCTCAAGTCGTCGTCCCCGAGCACGACAGTCTTGGCTTGAAATCTGAGCGAGCATTTGATGAATCCTTACAGTGAATCATTGTTTATGGGCGGATTGGCAGCGAGACACTTCACGGGGCTGTTTCTCATCTGTGTCGGACGGACCGTGGCCCGCGGCGCTTGTCACTAAACGTTTTCTTTCGCCGAACCAGGAGGAATACGATAATGATTGTGAGATTGGCAGGAAAGACTTTGCCGGGGCAGGTTTAGTTCCTCTCGCCAGCAGCTGCCACATCGTGTCATCAGCCTCGCGGTCGCGTCAAACTTTGAGCCACTTTATATGGAGTGAAATTTGGAAATACACTGGTGATAATGGCACATGACGTTTGAAAAGAGAAAAGAAACGAAAAAACGCTTGAATTGTCCCATGTTTAAATTGAGTCCGAATGTCTTTTTCTCAGTTATAATTTCAATCCATTCCTTTATTGTTGGTTCAGTTTGTGTCATCTTTTCTTTGTGATGGCCTTATTCTCCACTGCCAAAAGTATGCTCCAAAGGTATCCATTCATCGTGTCCACGGCAGGAGTTTGGAGGTTCAAATACATCGTTCTGAAATACAGTGGGGTGTCAAAAACAGACTGCAGTGCTTGGATGTCAAGGTTATTCGGTTAATCGATAGTCGTGATTATTCAGGTCACATACAATCAGAAGAACTCAAAAATAATAATCGTGACAATTTTGGAAGCAAAATTAAGTGGTTTTGATTCAAACTATTGTTGATATAAATGCATCTAAACAAAGTACTTTTTTATCTGGCTGTTTCTGTCACATTTACAGTTGTTTCATAAAGCTGATCACAAACTTGAGAGATATTAACGTGTTAGATAGATCTCTAGTATTTTGTTCTCAGTCCAATATTTAAGAATAATTGAACAGTCCCAAAAACAACGCCAAACATGCTCAATAGGTCAAATCATCCAGCAAAGCCATGGGTCAAATGCAGAGGACAAATTTCCCTTGGGGGACCATAAAGACTAATCTAATCCAAACATGATAAAATGGCCCTGGCAACCACAATTTCTCCTGCAACTAGTGTTTTCCTGTGAATAGGGAGCACTTTAACATGGCGTTATAAAATACTGTAATATATTTTTCCAAACATGTGATTTTGTGGTTCTCCATTGAGAAATACAAGGTTAAGACAAGGTAAACCCAAACCTCATTTTTCCTTTGATAGTTGTAGAGTTTTGAATCGGATACAAGGTGTTTTGCATTACAATACAAACCTTGAAATTGGTTCATTCCACTCATCAAATAACCGGTTTGGGATGGAAATTGGAAGAGTCTGGAATAAAGAAATATGGGGAAAGCATACATTTTAATACTCCCTGTGTGAATGTCTAAAAATCACTGCCATGTTTCCGTACTATACTGCACAGAGTAGTACAATGCATAAACAGTGACTGAGTTAGTTCAAACTTTAAATCATTTACTTTTTGGTTCAGTATTTGCCCAAAAATATCAGCAGATCTTATCGGCTCTCTGCAGCTCTGGATGCTGAAAAATCAGCCATAAAAAAAAAAATCATGTTGGTCGCTCTCTAGCAGGACAAACACAGAATTCTGTAAAACAGGGGTCACTAATGAACTTTCGTCCAGTTTGAGAACGTTTCCACAAGCCAGTCTAAATGACCCCGAGTGAATGAACGTGAGAGTGAATGGTCTTTACCTTCAGAAAATGTGCATATTATCTAAATTCACATAAGTAAAGTGAATAAAAAATGCGACTTTGGTTCCGTTTCCATCCAAGTGTTCGAGCGTGATATATGGGTGTTGGTTGCCCTAGTTACAGGAGCGGCCTGTCTGTTCTGTGTCATGACACCACTAATCCCGCAGAGGGACGCTCTTTGTTATTTAGCTGTCAGCTGCGTACTTTTGTGTCATGTCCAAAAGGTTGTTAACACTTTAATGATGCTATAGATATATTTTTTCCACCAAACAAAAGCTGCTGCCTCTATCTGTTATGCTTATTAATGTTACGCTGAAGTTGAAAAGAAGGAATGTTACACTTTTATTGTTGGACAAACAAACTCTCCCTAAGTTTCTCCTCTGATGAAGATTAGACAGTGCGTGTGTGTTTCTGGGCAAGATATAGTTGGCCCATATGTTTTGTTTTTAGCCTGAGCTTCAAGCCTTGTGCAGTGCAACAACGTTTGTTTTAGCTCTGCTTTTCTGATGATGATGATGATGATGAGATCATGTGGATTATTTTGGGTTTGTACATCACCTGTGTCTGCTCCGGTCCCGCCTGGTGCAGGTCTGTAGTCCAAGGTCACGTGAATTTTAATATTTGCTTCATAAGTTTATGCGACTAAAAGTGTTTCCATCTTTCAGAAGTCGTTTTAAAGGTCATGCATCTAGGCCTACATCCTGAAAATAAAATCAAACATTAGACATAAGTCAGAGTTATTCTGATATTAAATTACCGTAGGAATCTTTATTGAATGGGTTAGAGTTCTAGGGTTGGACTATCTTATAGGCTTACACTCCTGAGAGTCCCCACTGAGTGAAACTGAGAGTCACTTAGATCAATATGAGGGCTCTGCGGGAAATGGTTTACGACATGTGTGTTTGAGCACTGAGCTATATTAAACAGAAAACCAATCTCCAACAATTCAGTTTGATACTCTTTTTGTGCCCACCCCAGAGCAGTGGATTTCCTGACTATGAGTTACACCAAAAACAGCCGATCTCCCAGAGCGGCGTGTTCCCAATCGAGCGTATTTGAGGATAATCTTACATTAAATGGTTGTTCTTGTCTTACTTGGCGCCTTGTGAATGGAAATATTGGAATCTGTATCATTTTGGAACCACCATCTCCTCACGGATCGCCCCATCCACGGTAAAACAATTTCCGAAACGAAGAAAGTATACGCACAAAACTCCCTTTTGGCCAACGTACTTCCAACTCTTCAAAGCGATCGTACCTAAATCTGACCATACCATTGTTCCTTGGGCTTTTACGTCTGTACTTCTTGATCCAAACGATAATAGACTAAACGTGCAGCGAGCCCCATTGTTGATAGAAACAAGTGGAGCGCGGCGAGACGGAGAAACGGAACGAAGAAGCGATTGAAAAGGCAACGGACGATCCCGCGGATGGTTCAGAAAGTTCAACCGTTCTGAGGAACTACTGGCAACGCAAAATGTTTTCATATCCGAAGGGTGCAAAAGACATTTGTAGAAACTCCATCCCTCGCGTTGACCACAGAGCGGCTGCGTTTGATAAAAGCCCAGAGAGTTCTGGAAAGTATTAGACGTTTTAGGCCAACATGCTGCTCTGTTAATTGTCAGTTGTGCAGATTTGAAATTTCATATTGTGTTTTGGTGAACGGATTCGCTCCTAAGGCTTGGAAAGGCTTTTTTTTTTTTTTTTAAGTTTGATACTATTGCGGTGGAATGCAGAAGTAAGTTATGGCTATTTCGTATTCCCAAAGCAGAAACATCTGTAAGACTTAACACCTTTAACTCTTGGTTTATTGTTCTTGTTTGGTCCACATCTGGCTGCTCGGAGTGCGCCTCAGCCGGGTCACATGAGCGATATTACGCTTTGTTGTTTTTTTATTGGATCTCAGTCTCAGCTTTGGTCATCGCGGTGAACTCCAGAAGCAGCAGTTTGAAGCAACACAAAGAAAAGGCAAGAAATATGGATAGGTAAAGTCAAAGATATAAGAACATTTGAATATTTTTGAAAGGGCATCTAGCATAAAAGCTGTCAGAAATGAAAAACGCCCTTCAATATTAATTTCATGAACATAAACATTAGAAGTGATGGGCGATACCAGTTTTTGTTTCGATCCAATGCCAAATAATACCACAGTAAGTGTTGCGATATCGAGCAAACATCGGTATCTATGAGTTTTGTAATAAAATACACTGAAACTCTACTTTTTGATACCTCTGACAGTATCGTTATTCATTAGTTGGCGTTTTTTGACACCTCTGACAGTATCGTTATTCATTAGTTTTGCCGCAAATCACACAACAAAAGGTACATTTTCTTCTTCCAAAGTCTGAACTCTGCCCCAAACCTGCTTTTATTGAAAGAGGATCGTGATGAAGTCAACCACGTGATCAAGACTATGGCGTCTGATTGTTTTTGCAAAGCCAGCCACACATACAGGCGTTAAAAACTGTCAAATGAAGATATAAATCCATAAACACTGGATTGGAATGGCCAGGATTAGACAGTTTAACAATATTACTTGCATGGAGTTGGTATAAATTAAACCAATATTTCATTATTTAATAAATGTTTTTTTGAAAGGGCATTGCTCAATATCAAACATACGTAAATGTGCTCAGTTAGCGAATTTGAGCTCGTTTTCATCCCTAGTCCCTTTGCCAGATGTGAAAAACGCACCTAAAAGGAACACAAAATGTAGAATAAATTGCCAAATCTTCCGTTTGATGTGGCGCATAACTTTGAGTCGTCATGAAGAAGCAATTTGTAATAGAGTGACAAGTGAGGTGAGCAAATCCTGCCTTTATCTCTGCTCCTCGTTGGAACTTTACTGGAACAAAGTCTTCCACGTTGATGCAGCTTGTTCACGTCATTTCACTTAAAATGATTCTTGACAGGGCCTTAAGTTGTTTTAAATGCTCGTATGCACAGGACTGGAAATATAGTCAGGTTTTATGTGCCAAACATGCACATGGATATGAATAATGTACATGGTTACAATGACTCCAGACTGAAATATACTTATGGAAAAGAATGGAAATTTGGAAACGTATGTGTTGAAAGGCTGTTACACTGAATCGAACAGACTGTTAGCAAAGAACAGCTATTGAATGTTCAGTTAAGCATTTTATTTTATTGGATACGTTAAAGGGCATTACAGAAGATGTGCTGAGTGTGCATTTTTGTCTTCCATAAAAAGTGATATAGTCTTGATTTAAACTGTTCCAGGTTTTTATAACAAAACAACTTTATGAGGCTTTTAGTATTTCTGCCTTCAATTACGAAACAGGGTCTGAATGAATGACTGAAGTGGGCTACACCAGGTCAAAACTAGAACCCAAATGAAACAGGACTTGCACCGCAACGCAATCCTTCTTCCGGTTGTATTAGTGAACATAGAGCTGCCGACCTCCAGAGAAAAATAGTTCGACACAGACTAAAAAGCCGCTTTCAGGGCCGTCCAGGGAATCTGTGCATTGTCACGTGAACATTGGACATTTTATACAAATCAATCCAAAACCAAAAATATTGACTGTGATTGGTTAAATCAGCCCAGTCACTCACTCAGAACATAGTGAGGTTGGACAAATCGGAAGAGTGGGTGGGAAAAGTACCCCATAGAGCAACATTAAACACAAAAGTACTGAATCACCTAAAGCAGGGATCAGTTCTTATCACCACATCACCCAGCTCTAGGCTAAACCAGGTCTTAACCAGTTTAAACTAGGACTAAAGCAGAACTCAACCAAGTCTAGTGTAAATCGCTGCTCTTAAAGGTGCATTATGTAACTTTTCTGTTCTAGGGTCCGCCGCCTGCTTGTCTTCATGGAGATTTTAATGCTTTGTCTTGAATGTTTCAACGTTCATATTCGTATTTCAACAGTACACATTAAGGTACACATTAAAGCCATACTTTTACTTCATAATATTGTTTGTGTGACTTTACTTTGCTAACATACAGAGTTGAAATAATCTGTGTCGGGCTCATTGGTGCGGGCCGGTCGTGTCTCTGTGTGTTTTTATTGGCTGGAGCTGCACATATCCTTGGCCCCTCTCCAAAGTGTGATCCAGGAGTGACCCTCAGCTGTTCTTTAGGCGAGTGTTGCACCTGCAGACTATGGACCGTGTAATTACACTCTCACAATGCACTGCGGCACGTTCAGCGTTATTTATCGTTGGAGGAAAATGGATACAATGCTCGAATGGGAGTCAATGCACATGAAACAGTGACAGTCTCTGGTGGACGATCCCTGACACGCTAGCAACTTTTACTTTGGAATGATCTGGTATGTCATAGGTCTGTGGTCGGCTGAAGACCTGCCCTGTGTATCAGCTGAAAGGGGCAGTGTCGCAACGTCTCAAAACTACCTCTATGATCTGACCATTCTCTGACCCAAACTGCACTTACAAGACAGACATACTAAACAGTGTCTGTAAAATGGGACTAAACTCAAGAGTCACTCAAAAACTCCAGCTGTCTCACCTTAAATCTTTCTAATCCCAATAAAACAATGAGTCATGTTCAAACTTGTACTTGTTTGGTCTTGTTTTGAGACTGTTTAATTTGGATGTAGACTTGGTTTGGTCTTAGTTCTGGGGTTTAGTCTTCTTGGAGTCTTCTGGGAGTTTTCTTGGAGTCTTCTGGGTGTCTTCTGGGAGTCTTCTTGGGTCTTCTTGGGTCTTCTTGGAGTCTTCTGGGTGTCTTCTGGGAGTCTTCTTGGGTCTTTTTTGAGTCTTCTGGGAGTCTTCTGGGAGTTTTCTTGGAGTCATCTGGAAGTCTTCTGGGAGTCTTCTGGGAGTCTTCTTGGGTCTTCTTGGAGTCTTCTGGGAGCCTCCTGGGAGTCTTCTTGGGTCTTCTTCGAGTCTTCTGGGAGTCTTCTGAGAGTCTTCTGGGGTCTTCTTGGAGTCTTCTGGGAGTCTTGTGGGAGTCTTCTGGGGTCTTCTTGGAGTCTTCTGGGAGTCTCCTGGGAGTCTTCTTGGGTCTTCTTCGAGTCTTCTGGGCGTCTTCTGAGAGTCTTCTGGGGTCTTCTTGGAGTCTTCTGAGAGTCTTCTGGGGTCTTCTGGGAGTCTTCTGGGAGTCTTCTTGGAGTCTTCTGGGTTTAAGACTCCACTGACCAATAATCAGCATTATAGTAGCACTAGTATGTCATTAGTTAAAACTTCAAACTGCTATGTGTACTCTGTGATTCTCTGTGAGTTACAAGAGGGTTGCAAGTATCTTTAATGTACAGACCACAGCTGCTTTTGACACGATTGCTTTTCAAACTTCTTACACCAAGTACCACCTAAGAAAATATTTTGCTTTCCAACACAGACCAGATCTGAACCAGGTCCATAACAATCTCCAAGATCTAAATTGGAGCTCCGCTTTCTTCTTTTTGAAGTTCAAAAAGATTGCTAAAGAAACCAAAATCTGATTTTAAATGAACAAAACGAGACCTGCGGTGCGTACTCTTACCACAGTTTGAGGACCACTGAACAGGTCTAAGTCTAAACCTACAACAAATCCAGGTCTAATTTGGATCTTAACTCACTCTAAGGGTCCGATCACACAAAAGGACAAAAAGGTCGTGATTAATTGTCTTGCCTGGTCTTCATAGAGATGCCAGTGAATATATCTATCACCATGGAGACAGGCAAGCAAGTACTATACATGTAAGGGTGTACTTTTAGAGTATACATATTGAAAAAAAAAAAAAAATTTGCTTCTGAAATAGTCATGATTAGTAGTTTTTAGTTCTTAATGATTATATTATGACCTGAATGATGACAATTATCGATTAACCAAATAATCTTGACATCTCTAGATACGTTTAATGACACAGGAACATTCAAGTCAACGCAATAACATCTGTATGGAGACAAGCATGTGGGCCCTTCAAAAGTTCAAAAAGTTACATAGTGCACCTTTGAAACATTTATACTCACACAATCCAAATGGAAAGACATTCAAAGCTGCTTCCTGTATTATAAACGCTAAACACTATGGACTGGCTTCTCACGTAAAACTAGAACCCTTTACGGTTTCCGAGCCTTTACGACTTCCAAATCGAGACAGGTTGTAATTATCCGAAGTCAGACTCAAACTACTGCGTTGCTTATACCTCCAAATTAGCTCTAAAGACAGATTGGGAAAGTCCCGTGCCTCCTGTCATCTCTCGGGGCCGGCTGCATCCAATCACACAGCGTTTCCCTCTCAAGTCGTCCTCTCCACACGGCGATGGGGTAATAACACGAGAGAGGAGAGGAGCCAGAGATGGAGGTTATGAGCTGGTGAAGACGTGCTAAACATCTCCTGCTTTGACTACTGTTGGCGTGAAGAGAAATGTGCAGATAAGATGTATGATTTATGGTGGGGAGATGTTATTGCTTTTGTCTGCAGTGGTCACATTATGGAATTAAACTTATCTATTTGGCATTTATCATCTACAGTGTTATATTGTTCTACGTATAAATACACATTATCGAAAAAAAAAGACCCGCATTCTTACTGTGGCCGGTCTAACCTCTCCCTGGTGATATATAAGTTAAACTGTTGTAGTGTGTGACATGAGCTCATGGAAACACCCTTGTCTCTGTCAGATAGACCTAAATAAATATAATATCCATCCCCTTTATTTATAGAGAACGTTTTATAATCACGAGTGCTGCACACCGTTGGTTTGAAACTATAAGAAAAACAGTTTAGCAAAAAGAACATGTAGTAAAATAATACATTTAAACAATAAATAACAGTAAAATACATGAAACTTAACACCCCCTCGTGCGATTATGAAGTTACGCTAGCCTAGCGCTAAGTTTCAACACAATACCATTTCTCAATCCCGTTTAGGATTTAGGGTTAGTTTTAGAACAGGTATTTTGGTTTAGGTTGGGGCTTTGGGATAGGTTAAAGTCTTGAAGCAAAAAATATGTGCTCTCCACCAGAAAAGCTATACAATGCACATTCACGGGGTGTGTACCTGTATTCCCCGGTACCTATATTCCCCCTTTTCTATGAATGGGGGAACTACGGTACCTCATATTTAAAAAGGTTTCGGTATTTCCCGGTGCGTCCATTCCATACATGTTGTTGAGTGTAGGCCTGTTGTCTTGAATCCCCTCAAATGACCGTATAGAATAGGTTCAACCACATATACACTTACACATCCCCAATAGTTGTGCATAAATGTATGGTTTTACTGCATAACCTATAGCAGCGTATCCAGCCACGGTGCAGGTCTCGGGAATTATAGGTACCGGGGAATATAAGTACCGGGGAACGTAGGGCTGACCCCCCTTAAAATAGCAAGCACATAAGCGGTCTTGTGTGTAGTTAGTAGATTAGTTTAACGTGTTGTTTCAGAAGGTCAGAGGTTATTTATCCGATTAATTCCAACGTCTGCTGTAGACAAGTGGAGGTGTTCACGTTTACCGTTAGTGCAAAACCTTTAAAACGTTGCACTTGCCTTCATTTGGTCCTGGTTTGAGCTAGAGCTGGGTTGAAATTTTAATCGATTCGCATATTAATGACCGATTATTGATTCGTACGTCCAAAGACTGATTTTTTTTTTTTTATTAAAATTATTTTCTACATTTCCCTCAGTGAACTTCAATCTACCTTCAAGAAAGATAATTCAGGACTCCTGGATTATCTTTCTTGAAGGTAGATTGACCCTTGACCTTTTCATCAGTCTTCCATCAGTAACTACCAATACTTGTAAGATTTGCTGTTTAATATTGATATAATACTAGTTTTAATATGTTGCTTCTCTACACAGTCATGAAGTGATGGAAACGGTTCAAATACATTTTTAATTTATAATAACATTAACCCCCGGATCGGATCGAAATCGGATCGAATCGGAAATCAGATCAAAATCGGATGGGATCTGAGAAATCGGAAAAAAACGATTTTGAAACGTAAAAATCGGAATCGAATCGATTCTTGAAATTTGAATCGAAACCCAGCTCTAGTTTGAGCCTAGTGTGAGTCCCAGTGTAGACTTGGTTTGGTCCTGTTCTTGTCTTGTTCTTCTTTGCGGTCGAATGTGAGACCAATTGAAGTGAAGATATATTATAGTGGGATTGGCAAGGACAATTCCCCTACAATTCGCAGCCAATTAATGACTTGCATTCCCCATTATTCACAGACTAGTTGGTTCCTGTAAAGTATGTTAAGTCTTAGTCATTTCCCCCATGGTAGTCTGTGTCACCTTGCCACAGGAATCTTCCCCATTTCCATCTTAATGTCTTAATTTAGTCTCACGGTCCGTCAGGAAACAGCTGTGGAGTATTTATATCCAGCACTTTATTTATTCTCACGATGAATGGGCGCGCATGCCTCTACAAACATCAAATGTGTTTCGCCCGTAGAAAAAACGTGTAGATCAAGAGAGGCTTTCTTTACAACTCCAGACACACTCATCTTTTTGATCAGTCTCTGTCTCGCCTCCTGTTTTTATGTTTCCTTTGAATGTTGTTATTAACGCGCGGTATGCTAGGCTAACATATGGGTCATATGCTATGCACGTGCTAGCGCTGTACACAGCCAAATGAATACATCAATTGTTTGCTGCTAAAGCAAAAACTCTGGAATATTCCTGGAATTTCCAATGAGAATCTCGTCAGACGCCAACAAGTAGTAGAACAATAGTTGAAGGCGATCCAGAAAATAATATGAGCAAAGATTCTGGGATGCATAGGATTTGAAATAACAAATGCGTCTGGAAAATAACCAAAGACCACAAATACCGTATTGTTCTGATGCAGACTTTGGAAGAAGAATAAATTAGACTTCTTTGTGTTAAACTGTACATTAAAAGGCTAGTTTAGTTTTGAAAGACATTTGTAATTGTTTTTTATTAAGAAGAAATAAAACTCAAATATTCTGATTGATCCAAAAGAGGGAAAAACATAATAAAAAAATAAAATAAATAATACAAATAAATAAATAAAAAAATGAAAAAATACATAAATAAATTTTTTTTTAAAAAAGTGTTCAAGTGTTTTTTTTTTAAATGCCATTATGCACAGCCTTGCACACACACAATGTACAAACAGTTGAGTTTTTTTTTAAACATTGACAGAAATTTGCGCGTCCATCTTGTATCGCCGTTGCGTCGACAGGCTGACTTACGGCGCTTACCTCGATCCAAACGCGCTCCATATTTAAGATTCATGGCGGTTGTGCTGCTGAAAGAATGTTGGCCTCGCCGCGGCTCAGAGAGATTAAAGCGGTCACCGAAGAGCGCTGGACAATACTCCGCATCTGGAGCAACAATAACAGGATTCATATTCAGATCGGCTTAAATGAAGGCACCGTGATAATCAGAGTTAGATACGCGTGCCACTGAGGGCCATATCGTAAATGTCATTCATCGTCAGGCCAACTGTAAACCAACTTCTCTGACCCAAACGATCGCTGAACACGTGGCATTGGATACGTGCTTGGGCAGGGCACGGTATGAAAGAGAAAGACATACCTAAGGCTGCTTGAAAATGGCCTTTTTAATACTAGTTTATTTTCATTAAGTCATTGTTAAACGTTCTGCTTCCACTTATCTCTTTCATTACGAGAGATTAGAGTTTCTGCAGAGCTTCCTCCGTCAGTGTCCAAGTCGCTCGAGGCTTTAGCAGCATTAGCCACAATCTTTGGAATATCGTGATATGATTGCGAGGGGGAGGCAGCCAAAGTTCACATCCTCCCCATTTATATCGATATATATTAATTTACCACCAGCACTATGACATGGCCCAGCTCTAATAATTGTCTTAATGATTTGAGAGTATCTAGTTGTTGTTTATATTCACTTTTCTTGTGTTGAAGTGTTGAATATGCTCCAAAATAGATATACAATTGGTCTCATCCATAACAAGCTCTTAATATGAAGTCTAAAAACAACAACTGTTTTTTTTTTAATCATTCTGATGCCAATATTCCGACTTAAATTTTTTAAATATGCTTGTAAATGTTGAGGCAAAGATTTGAAGATTGCATAAAAGATGAATGGACACAAAAAAAACATTACTGAAACATCCCCTTTTTGGAATATTACCGTGTTTGTTTTAAGAATACTTGTTATTAGCTCTTTTTGCTGCCTTTTAAACTACAAGAAACAGAGAAAATCTACTTAATCTACCAATTTTGCTCATAGATAAAACAATCATTTGAAAATTAGCTCTTTTACTGCCTTTTAAAACACTAAAAACAAAGAAAATCTACTTAATATACACATTTTGCTCGTATATAAAACAATAATTTGAAAATTTGCTCTTTTTGATGCCTTTTAAAACACTAGAAACAGAGAATTCACTTAATATACCAATTTTACTCATATATAAAACAAGCAACTGATACATTTTAACATTTATACATCTCCTCTAGAAGGCTGTGGACAATATATGTGCTTTTACGTACAAATCCGGGAGCTTTGGCCCTGTCTGCGTGTTGCTTTGGGCTGGTATCCCTCTGAGCTGGCCACATATAATAGGCTGATGTGAATATGTTCCAGAGGCCTTAAGCTCACACAGATGTTGCCTCCCGTAATTAAACACAATCTGCGTCCGAGGTTGTTCTATAGGGCCACCCTGTTAGCACTCCGCTCTCACCTTCACTCCGCACGCTCGGCCTCAGCTATTCGCCCGCCCGTTATTTGGCCCAGGTGTATTTTGGGTGTTTTAGGTCAGCTCAGGTCCACAGATGTCTGATATTTCAAGGACTTTTACGCACATATTTGTCATTAATGAAAGAGGAAAATGTACAACTACATGAGGAAAGTGTTGCTATGAAAGTGGCTTTAATTAAGAAATACTTTCATTTGTCTAACTAGATGATTTCAAGTACCGTACTTTCCGCACTATAAGGCGCACTGTCAATGAATGGTCTATTTTTGTCTTATATAAATCGCACTGGATTATAAGGCGCACTATCGTTTTTTGAGAAAATGTAAGGCTTTTAAGTGCACCTTTTAAAGCAATTAAAATATGAACTAATAAGTATATGTAGAGTTTTAATTTTCACGTTAAATATGTATATTCGGGGCATTTGTGTCCGTCGTCGCCCCCTGCTGTCGGTGAACGTCAACCCAAAGAAAACTCATCTGAGAAACCCTGGCTCTTTTTGATGTTTGTCATTGTGGAAGGTTTTGTATGTGATTATACTGTGTTATTGTGATAGAGAAAGGAAGGAAAAAAAAGTGAAAACATTCCCTCATCATTTTCTGACTCAGAGTTGTATTTAGAAGCCAAATGATCAATTCTGCATTTTTATCCAAGAAGTCAGTTGTTCCATTTCTAACTCTGAGACATTTAAAATACATTTTTCAGTTTACAATGAATCCAAAATAAAATAATGACCAGTGTATGCTATAGTTTAACACCAAGTACTAGAAAAAAGCATGTCAAATATTTCATAAACCTTATTTATCTGTACTTTCAAATATTAAAGATTCACTATATAACATGGAGGTGTCATTTCTCTGCCTGGCATTAATCTGATTATTTTATTCAACATTATGAGATTGCAATTTACACTTTCAATATAAGATAAGATATTCCTTTATTGTCCACACATGGGGAAATTTCATTGTTGCAACGCAGGTAGATACAGAGGATATATTATAAATAAGGCTCATGTTATTTCAGACTTGTACTTTGTTATAAGTGACATCAATAATTAACTATTATGAACTGTTTTATATCTTACTGTCCCATCCCTACATTTTGTTTTACCTCGACACACTTGGCGGAGACAGTTCTTACACAAATAATTCCTTTGTGGAAAATAATCGTCTGCCAATGTGAAGTCTGACAGACATAGCATTTAATTTACCCTTCCCATATTCAAAACAGACTATTTCCGATAAGAGCGTTTATAGATCACCCTTAACATTAGTCAGACATTACCCTCTGACATCTATAATGTAAACTTAATGTTCAGTACAGCCCTGTCTAAGCCGTCCAATACTCCCCGCTCCATTCCTCTTTATTGCCATTTTGTAATTAATCAGGGAATTACTAACGTTCAATGCAACATCTGTTTTGCTTACATTTTATTATCAGTGATGGTGTGAAGCTGATGCAAACCTGCTGTAATCAAAGTGAAAAATGAAAAGCTGCGTAATGGTTGAAATTAGGAACATTTGCTCTGGGTTAAAGACTGTAAAAGCAAGAACGCGGGACAGAGAGTGTTTCCCTCTCTAAAGAGCTGCAAAGATGAAGCCACAGTCATTTAGCAGAGACTTAAAATGGGTTTGGTCCGGTTCAAAACCTGTCCCTCTGTGAGGACATAGTCAAAACCTGTCCCTCTGTGAGGACATAGTCAAAGCCTGTCCCTCTGTGAGAACATAGTTTCAACAAATACATTACTCTCTTTGTCATTGAGGAGACTATAAAGGTAAAAACTGCTGGTATAACTCCTTATGCAAAATAAACACATGATGAAGTTATAACTAGGGAAGGTATAATTTTATTTATTTTATTTATTCATTTTATTCATTTTATTCATTTTATTCATTTTATTCATTTTATTCATTTTATTCATTTTATTCATTTCATTCATTTTATTCATTTTATTTGATTTAAACCCTAAACCCCTCCATTATCACCGATATCAGAACCTTTGCCTAGTTATAACATCACACGATATGTCGAGCATGTTCCTCGACAAAAGCAACGGAACGATTCGATTGTGAGACGAATATTTGAAAATAATATTGACATTTGTGTCCTAAAAATGTGCAAAGTGGTATCTTGAAGTTTCCTTTTTATGTGAACATTATTTATAGATTGATTATCAAATTGACAGGGAAACGATGAAACAATGAAATTAACTTTTTTTTTAAATTTCTCTGGTGTACAAACAAACCAAACCAAGACAAACTATAACATTCATTTGCTTTTCAGTTTGACACATTAACTGACCAGATCAAGACAAAGTTATATTACTTATCACAAAGTCTCACGCTCTTTGGTTGGTGTTTTCTCCACAGGGCGACATCCAGCAGCTGTTGATCGTGGCGGACCCCCGAGCGGCCCACGACTACTGTGAACACTACAGCCCCGACTGTGAGAGCCCCGCCCACCACGACACGCCCCAGGCCCAGGAGCCCGAGGAGGAGCAGGTCAGTTACAGCATTCAAATGTCACTTTACTTGACTTCGAACGTGATTTGCTGACCGAGTTTAGCCAGTTCTTTTTGTCGCGCCTTGGACAAAAGATCTAGTTGTGCAACTTTTGAAATATAGGAATAACTCTGAGACTCTGAGTGGCTCTGGGTGACTCTGAGTGGCTCTGGGTGACTCTAGGTGACTCTGAGTGGCTCTGGGTGATGCTGGGTGGGTCTGAGTGGCTCTGGGTGACTCTGGGTGGCTCTGGGTGATGCTGGGTGGCTCTGGGTGGCTCTGGGTGATGCTGGGTGGGTCTGAGTGGCTCTGGGTGGCTCTGGGGACTCTGGGGACTCTGGGTGACTCTGGGTGACTCTGGCTGGCTCTGGCTGGCTCTGGGTGGCTCTGGGTGAGTCTGGGTGGCTCTGGGTGGCTTTGGGTGAGTCTGGGTGACTCTAGGTGGCTCTGGGTGAGTCTGGGTGGCTCTGAGTGGCTCTGGGTGGCTTTAGGTGACTCTGGGTGGCTCTGGGCGGCTCTGGGTGGCTCTGGGTGAGTCTGGGTGGCTCTGGGTGGCTTTGGGTGGCTCTGGGTGGCTTTGGGTGGCTCTGGGTGGCTCTGGGTGGCTCTAGGTGGGTGACAGACTGTGTGGGTGGCATGTGCTTCAAGATGTGGGTCATTAGGTCTAGATGTCCCGAGGGACTGAAACTAAATCAAGGGTTAAGTCAGAGAAAGGGCTGACAACAGCAGGGGGAGGGGGTAACCATGACGATGGGAGGAGGGTGAGAAGC
This sequence comes from Eucyclogobius newberryi, assembly GCF_026437365.1. Classification (NCBI taxonomy): domain Eukaryota; kingdom Metazoa; phylum Chordata; class Actinopteri; order Gobiiformes; family Gobiidae; genus Eucyclogobius; species Eucyclogobius newberryi. The sequence continues at coordinate 8,836,947 of NW_027315746.1, read as the reverse complement.
AGGAAGTGAAGGAATGATAACATCAACAAGTAGTTAGGGCAGTGCAAATGTGAATTGTGATTAGATAACTCGTAATAATAAAGAAAACAACATTTTCTTTTCGATTCAGAATGATACGGATAAAACCCCCAATTCTACAGTATATTTTTAGTAGCCCTAATAAATGTATTTTTAATCTCCTGAGTCATGTAATGCTCTAATGTTTGGGTAAAACGATTAAATTGTCTAAAATTAGCAAATTGTTTGGTTTATTACAAAATGACATGTACAAACATTTAGATAGTAAAGAAAGTACATTTTGTTGGACACTTCTGAAGCTATTAAAACTAGAACTACTTGTAACTAGTAGAAGTAACTTTGAAAAGAAGGTGAGAAACAGGGAGTTGAGGAGATTTGAGAGGAATCCACAAGATAAAAAAGTTTCATTCTTGCAGCGAGTGGTCCTCTTTGTGTTGCTGTATTTCTTGGCATTGCAGACAGTGACGGAGAGTCAGACAGGAAATGGGTTGTAAAACAAGAAGGTGGTCGAGACAAAATGACAATGACCTGCAACGTGAACCAAGCTTGTTCCACATCCCACGTGATATGACGGATATTACTTTTTATTTGAGAGTATTTCATGTTCCATTCTCACATTTCAAAGGTTTCACCGCAAAAACAATCACTGATATATTTCATTAAAGGCGCTGTACCTGATTTTTACTGTCTTAAAACGGTGAGAAACAGAACTAAACGGTGCACAGATGATGAAACACTTTATAATTAGGTGCAGACAGCGCACAGTGGTCTCATTTTTACCCCAAGAGCTGATTTTTAACAACATATCTGACTCTGGGTGGCTCTGAGTGGCTCTGAGTGGCTCTGGGTGACTCTGGGTGGCTCTGAGTGGCTCTGAGTGGCTCTGGGTAACTCTGGGTGGCTCTGGGTGGCTCTGGGTGACTCTGGGTGGCTCTGGGTGGCTCTGGATGACTCTGGGTGGCTCTGAGTGGCTCTGAGTGGCTCTGGGTGGCTCTGGGTGGCTCTGGGTAACTCTGGGTGGCTCTGGATGACTCTGGGTGGCTCTGAGTGGCTCTGGGTGGCTCTGGGTGGCTCTGGGTGACTCTGGGTGGCTCTGGGTGGCTCTGAGTGGCTCTGAGTGGCTCTGGGTGGCCCTGGGTGGCTCTGGATAACTCTGGGTGGCTCTGGGTGGCTCTGGGTGGCTCTGAGTTGCTCTGGGTAACTCTGGGTGGCTCTGGATGACTCTGGGTGGCTCTGGGTGGTTTTGAGTGGCTCTGAGTGACTCTGGGTGGCTCTGGGTGGCTCTGAGTGGCTCTGAGTGGCTCTGGGTGGCTCTGAGTCGCTCTGGGCGGCTCTAAACATTAAACAATTAGGTGCAGACAGCGCACGGTGATCTCATTTTTACCCCAAGAGCTGCTTTTTAACGACATATCTGACAAGACCAACCCAGTATGGCCCCTTTATTCACAGATGTTCAAAACTAGACCCTAAACTGTTGATTTGGCGTCTTATTTAAAAACTGAACATTTTAAGAGCAGATTTTTCAGACTGATCAATTCATGTTCAGTCAAGGCTCAAGAAAACATCAGATTAACCTTTCGAACCACTAACAATCTTCTTATATTATAATTTGAATCCATCTTCATTTTTCGCTCTGCCAGTAACCTCTCAAGTATTCTCGGCAGCAAAATATTCTAATAATTCCATCGAGTTTAAGTATTTCCACAGAGCACACTCCACTCGCTCTCGCTCCGATTGAAAAGTGTTGACTTCTTTGCCGTCCACACTCTCCAATTTGAATATTCCTGGCTCTTCCGACAAACCAAAGTGTCTTAATTGAAACGCAGCTTTTTTTTGTGTGTCAAATGTTTCTTTTCATTTTTGTATCTTTGCCACTTGAAGTCAGCTGACATTTTTCCCCCTCCTCTGGTATTTTGCTGAAGAACTGATGAGGTCACAGTGGAAAGTCTCCCCCCCCCTTTCCCCTCGCTCTGAAGTACTCTGTGATTTATATCGCTAATGACTATAGCAGGCTCTACCCCAGACTCCCAGGGAAGTACTAGCCTTTTCCCTTTTCCAAAGCCGGACCTCCAAAACCTGGAAAAGTCAGCTCCAGGACTCTGCCGCTCCAGTCCCGCCGCGGTCCGAGCGTTCTGCCATTCCGATACGTGGAAAAAACGTTGCTCTATCATCGAGTGACGTCCAAGAGCCGAGATCGAGAGCTCGTCGATCCTCAAAAGGACGACGGGGAGTATTTTTTTTTGGGTTCATCGGGACGCTGTAAATCTGCGTTATCCATTTCAAGTTGGAGCAGAGAGAAGGACGAATGTTTCCCAGCATTCCAGCACTATCTGCCACTGGAGCGGAATGTTTTATACTTTGTTTCACGTGACACAAAGCACATTCATTCATCACCCATTAGACGTTAGACACACGTATTTGGATTTGGTCCAGCTCCAAGCCCACACTTTAGTCCTAATCTGGATCTGGTTTGGTCCTATTTTAGTAGATGTTTAGTCATGGTTTAGTCCAGGTTTATTTCTGAGTTTTAATGTGGCGTTTTTAAGTACAAACGCACCTTTAGAATTAAAAATAATCTTCTTAACAGGAGTATAAAAATGAAGGGAAGTCAAAAGATTCTAAAGAAAATGCTTGCTACTTACTACTACTACTAAAAAAGTAGTAGTAAGTAGTAATCATCACTTATTTGTGTATATATATTTTTTTGGGAAACCCTACAAGCAAGTCAAGTAAATTAGAAAAAATGTAGTTGTAGCTGATATTATTTAATAAAGATTATTTGGTGGCATAGAATGCCTTAGATCAGTGGTTCTCAGCCTTTTTACGCCAAGTACCACCAAAGAAAAGATTTGGCTTTCTGAGTACTGACTATTCCTGGTCTAAATTAGGCTGAACCAGGTTTTAAGTAGGAATTACTCAAGGAAGAATTAAATGCGCTCTAAATCAGTGATTCTTCAGGCCGCGAGCACCTGCTTAACGGCCGCAGTCAGTCAAATATAATGCGACTGAAGAGGCATCTGCGTACCACCAGGAGGTCACACACCACAGATTGAGGAGCACTGCCTTGGATAATTGGTAATGTATTGAGGAAAAGGCAAAAGAAAGGCAAAAAAGCCAGATTATAATGCCAAAAAGTCCCAGTCTTACAGTATGTCATTGTGCTAAGCGTTATGTATTGTAAGCTAGTAGCTGCTCATGCTATCGGCTACTCGACTAGTTTGTGATTTTTGAGGGATAATCCTGAGCGCTATCTACTAGAAAATTCCCAAACTATGACTAATCAAGAGGGTTTTCAGGTCAAAGTCTCTTCAAAAGTCAATGGTGAACGTGTAAAGCTTTTGACTGGCACCTAAGCTAAAGGCTAACTAGCTTTAGGTCGAGTTATCTGGTAAGTTATAACTCTCTTGACCACAACAACACAAGTGGGTACAAGTTCTAATCCCCTAAAGCCCCCTTACATGTTACAGTTATTCGCTTTTGTCAACATCTGGAATAGAAATAAAACCAAATAAAGAGGCTGATGCAGAAGACGCTACCAAGAACTATTTTATGACCACTCTTCAGTATGAGTTCGTGATGAAGGCCTGAGCACAGCCAAGTTCCCCAAAACCATAAATCGTCAAAGATCTTTCTTCCACCATTTCGATTTCTCTCTTTTCTCTCAGTCAGTCTCTGGTCCGGCCAAAAGAATCCCTTCATGTTGACCTCTCTGTGGGTCGGCGACTGGACACAAGGCCGGCCACGCAGCAAGCTGTGGATTTTATTCTGTTTTTATGAGCTCGGCAGCCGTCGAGGGACTCATCTGAATCCCTGCTCTGATAGAGAGGTGGATCTCAGCGAGCTATCTGCTAACTCAATCTGATTTATTCTTCCTCTGTGACGATAGAGAGATCAAGATCAGGAATTTTTGGCATGTAAATGACAGCGGTTCCACGCCTGGAGGAGGTTTTCTCTAATCTTTTAACAATGGAGCATGCGCTTCTCTTCCTCCCTGGAATTCAATGTGTTTGCCATTTCAACATTTTGAGTTAAGATTTGATTTTTCTTGGCCAATCTGAGCCCCCCCTCAGCACCGCCCCTGTTTAAAAAGAACACAAAACATATCTTAAATATTTTGTGGATTTTTTTGGCCTGATTTTTGTTGTAATAATGTTAGTTTGTTCTTTTAATTATTTACTTTTTTGCGTTGATAAGAAATATATATGAAAAAAATGTAAAACAGCAAAAGACACTGTAAACTTGACAAATGTTTTAAGATCTTTGGCTTCTTAAAAAAACACTGTCACATAACCGTAGTGACGCTTAAAACCTTCGCTTGAAAGAAATCTGACCAACAAAACATGATGAAAATTGACTTCACTGCGTCTCCTACGCTCTAAGCCTGTGCTAACAGTGCAATGGCCTTTTACTTACAAAAGCATGACCAAAGCTAACAAGCTACATTTTTCACAGTAGATGTTTTTCAGATGCCACATTTTGAAAGTTTCCACGGTGGATCTACTTCTATAAAAACTGTGTTGAATCATACAAGCTGCAATATTGAAACGCAAATTGGTCAAAAACTGTAAATTCTATGCATTTATAGCATTTTCTATGTTAAAACCCAAACTTTCTATTGAATTTGCTTAAAATATGACAGAATTTGTTAATACTCTATTCATTATAGGCAACATTTTGAAGACTTTTCACCGTTAAAAAAATGTGATATTTTGTTTTTAACGGCTAATTGCTACAGCAAGACTCCCAATTTTCATCATTCTTTAACTCATGGCCCTGAAAAAACTAGCAATCAAACTCGGTGCCTTCTTTGTGAACGGATTAAAGCCAAATGAATCACTCTCCAGGGTTAGACACTGCGCTGTAAAACATGTAAAATGGTTCGCACATGTTGGCTGCACGGATGCCGCTTTGGTCTGACCCCCCACTACTGTATTGTTCTCCTATCCATTCATTTACCGACACGTGACGGCCCAAAAAAACTTTTAACAACCTAATAAACGAAAGCAAGTGGTTAGAGCTTACATTAAACAGTGCAGGCCTTTTCTGCAAGCTTATGTGCAACATCCTGTGCAAGTAAACAAGAGCTTTAAGTGGCATTTCTTCATTACAAACATAGATTACCAAAAAATAACATTGTAGGACTAGGTAGAAAAAGTAGTAGAATAACGTTCAAATGTGGTTCCTGACAATATATTTCTTTTTTCTTATTATAATTTTGTTTTAAAACTGAAAGAAAAAAAATAGAAGATGAATTTTTTTTTTAAAAAGAGAAGAAAAAAATAGGTATAAGGCCAGAGAAAACAGATTAGGGGAACAAAATGAGAAAATAAAGGGCATCTCATGAAAATAAAGGTTAAGGTACATAAATTTCAAAATTATTGTCCCATTTGGTCCATATTCTTCAATTTTTTTCCGTTTCCAGTTCGTTTTTCTTTTTACAATTTCCGTTAGTCAGTTATGGTATCGGTACATTTTTTTTGTGACGGCCTTTTTCCCGACCGCCAAAAGTATGTTCCATCTATATGTACAACAACATATTTCAAACGTGCCGTGGTTTGAACTGCGACCTCTTTGTCTGCCATGTAAATAAGCACGATATCGGGAACGGTATCGTGCATTGCTGTTTACATGAATGCACCGGTTTGGTGATCGGGTCTTTCCTCTCGTTTTCTCTTCCAGTACACTAACTATGACTATGGGGAGTTCTATGACTACAGCGAGGGAGAGGTCACCGCCACAGAGCTTCCACCGACCCAACCGACCAAGACGGAGGTAAACGGCGAGGTGCAAACGGTGTAAATGGCGTAAATGGTTCCAACGGCGTAAACAACTAAACTGTTCAACTGGTCATGCATTGAAAACACAACATAACTCGCACTATGATCAAAATCTCGTTTTCAAGGGTGACCAAAGGGCCGAGTGAACTGCAGCACAAGAAACCAGTAAAGTTTCAAAAGCTCCAAAATGTACTTTATGTTTACATTCTACACAGACGAAATTAACAGTCTTGGTCAACCACCATTTGTATTATTCGACTAATTCTTTTATTAGGGGGGAAGTCTAAAGAATAAAGTCTAAAGAATAAAGTACAAGACGTATAACTACAGTAGGTGGCAGTAATGTAACACTTGAAAACCAACTGCCAAGGTCTGTATATGGATCATTGCAGAAAGAAAAATACATGGAGCGCATTAGTTTGAGGTTTGGGAGGATTTTTACAGATATATACACTGTTTACTAGTATTTTTCTGAGTAGATATTTGTAATTATAGTAGAAAAAGCTTCAGTTGTAGTCATCTGGACTCAGTTTGAAAAAATAGACGTTTCGACTCTCATCCAAGAGTCATTGTCAATAACAGAATTTAGGTCGAGAACTCCGATATTAATACTGTTCTGTGGTAAGACCCGCCCATTGGGAGGAGCCTTCCTGAAGTAGAAAGAGTTGTTTGTTTCAACAGAAACTCCCCCTTGTATCTACCGAGCTAGCCTATTCAGAATCTTAATGGGCTATTAGAAACCTCTTTGTCTTTGTGAGACCCTGGCTCAACCACCCTGAGTACCTGATTAGCATCTGAATGTCCTTTACCTTTCCAGGGGTTCAGAATCCCATTATAAATAACAGGAAGATGAAACCTAAGCCCTCCATTTCTGTTTAAAGAAGGTCTTTCTTTTTTAACAAAAATAGCTTCCTTGACTCCACTTTCAAACCATCTTTTCTCCCTGCTTAAAACCTTCACCTCACCGTCTTCAAACGAGTGATTAGAGGCTTCAAGATGGAGATGCACGGCGCTCTGAGGTCCTGAACTAGTATTTCTTCTGTGCTGATAAAGCCTCTTGTGTAGAGGCTGTTTCGTCTCACCTATGTAACGTTCTTTACAACTTTCTTCACTGCATTGGATCGAATAAACTACATTGCTCTGTTTTTGAGTCGGCAACTTGTCCTTTGGGTGAACCAGTTTTTGTCTTAAAGTGTTTCCTGGTTTAAAATAAACAGGGACTTCGTGTTGTCTAAAAATTCTCTGCAGTTTTTCCGACAGGCCAGACACATAAGGGATAGAAACACCCTTCCTTCTCTGTTCAGTTTCCCTTTTGTCCTGCTTCTTGGTTCTCTTCACTCTGTTGAGAGCCCAAGCGGGGTAACCACAGGCTGAGAGGGCATTTCGGACATGTTTTTCCTCTTTCTTCTTGCCCTCTGAGCTGGTGGGCACACCTTGAGCTCTGTGTTGTAAGGTTCTGATCACCCCCAGCTTGTGCTGTAGTGGGTGGTTGGAACCAAAGAGCAGATACTGGTCCGTGTGTGTAGGTTTCCTATATACTTCTATTTGGAGTTTCCCGTCCTCTCCTCTGATCGTGGAACAATCAAGAAAGGCCAAGCGATTCTCCTTAGCGTCTTCTCTTGTAAACCTAATATGTGGGTCCACCGCATTGATGTGATCAGAGAAGGTTTCCAGCTCTTGTTCCTTGATTGTTACAAACGTATCATCGACATAGCGAAGCCACAGTTTTGGGGCTATGCCTGAGAATGAGGACAGTGCCTTCTTCTCAAAGTGCTCCATGTACAGGTTGGCCACTATGGGAGAGACGGGCGAGCCCATGGCACAGCCATGAATCTGTCTGTAAAATTGTCCCCGGAATTGAAAGTAAGTGGTGTTCAGACAGATGTCCAACAGTTTACATATGTGTTCAGGTGTCAGTTTGGTCCTTTCCTGTAGGGTGGTGTCTTCCTGCAGTCTGATCCTCACTGCTGCTACTGCATCAGAGGTCGGGATGCAGGTGAACAGGGACACGACATCATATGAAACCATGAGGTCATCTGGGTCCAGTTGGAGATGTTTCACTTTATCCACAAAGTTGTGCGTGTTTTCCACATGATGTTCCGAATTCCCCACAAGCGGAGCCAATATAGTTGTTAAATGCTTGGCCACATTGTAGGTGATGGAATCTGTGCTGCACACTATGGGTCTGAGTGGAACCTCCTTTTTGTGTATTTTTGGAAGGCCATAAATGCAAGGCATGGCTTCACCAGGATACAGTCTGTAATACAGAGGCCGGTCTATCGCTTCCTCTTTTTCCAGCCTTTGTAAACAGTCTATCACTTTCTTCTTGTAGCCACTGGTCGGATCTCTTTTCAAGCGCTCGTATGTGGTCGTGTCCTCGAGGAGGGTGTGGACTTTGGCTTCGTAATCAGCTGCGTTGAGAATTACAGTGCAACGTCCCTTGTCTGCTGGGAGGATGTTGATGCTATGATCTTTTTCCAGTGCTGAAAGTGCTTTCCTCTCTTCAGCTGTGATATTTGAAGGCGGTGGTTTGGCACTCTTCAGGGTCGCTGTGACACGTAACCTCAGGTCTGTAGCCTCCGATTCAGTCATTTTGTTGTTCCTAATTGCAGTTTCAGTGGCTGTGATGTAGTCCTCTGTCACAGCCACTCAAACTGCAATTAGGAGAATCGCTTGGCCTTTCTTGATTGTTCCACGATCAGAGGAGAGGACGGGAAACTCCAAATAGAAGTATATAGGAAACCTACACACACGGACCAGTATCTGCTCTTTGGTTTCAACCACCCACTACAGCACAAGCTGGGGGTGATCAGAACCTTACAACACAGAGCTCAAGGTGTGCCCACCAGCTCAGAGGGCAAGAAGAAAGAGGAAAAACATGTCCGAAATGCCCTCTCAGCCTGTGGTTACCCCGCTTGGGCTCTCAACAGAGTGAAGAGAACCAAGAAGCAGGACAAAAGGGAAACTGAACAGAGAAGGAAGGGTGTTTCTATCCCTTATGTGTCTGGCCTGTCGGAAAAACTGCAGAGAATTTTTAGACAACACGAAGTCCCTGTTTATTTTAAACCAGGAAACACTTTAAGACAAAAACTGGTTCACCCAAAGGACAAGTTGCCGACTCAAAAACAGAGCAATGTAGTTTATTCGATCCAATGCAGTGAAGAAAGTTGTAAAGAATGTTACATAGGTGAGACGAAACAGCCTCTACACAAGAGGCTTTATCAGCACAGAAGAAATACTAGTTCAGGACCTCAGAGCGCCGTGCATCTCCACCTTGAAGCCTCTAATCACTCGTTTGAAGACGGTGAGGTGAAGGTTTTAAGCAGGGAGAAAAGATGGTTTGAAAGAGGAGTCAAGGAAGCTATTTTTGTTAAAAAAGAAAGACCTTCTTTAAACTGAAATGGAGGGCTTAGGTTTCATCTTCCTGTTATTTATAATGGGATTCTGAACCCCTGGAAAGGTAAAGGACATTCAGATGCTAATCAGGTACTCAGGGTGGTTGAGCCAGGGTCTCACAAAGACAAAGAGGTTTCTAATAGCCCATTAAGATTCTGAATAGGCTAGCTCGGTAGATACAAGGGGGAGTTTCTGTTGAAACAAACAACTCTTTCTACTTCAGGAAGGCTCCTCCCAATGGGCGGGTCTTACCACAGAACAGTATAAATATCGGAGTTCTCGACCTAAATTCTGTTATTGACAATGACTCTTGGATGAGAGTCGAAACGTCTATTTTTTCAAACTGAGTCCAGATGACTACAACTGAAGCTTTTTCTACTATGGAACACGCCTGGACGAATGAGGGATTACACCGACATATTTGTAATTATGTGAACACTGTGCAGTTTGGATACAAATACCTGGTCCGATTATAGAGATACTTTGTAGTTTTGAGCGTTTGCCCCCTTTTACCTCATCAATACACAGATCTTGCCTTTACTGTAACATCTCTATACACGTCATGATATTGGTACAGTATGCAGTTTAATTCTTGGTACCCAGGTTGATGCAGTATGTGTGTATTTAGTACTTGCCTCGAAGTGTCTCCCACTTGTAACACCTTCAGTCCTCCGTTTTTCAGACAAACGCAGGAGCTGACTACTACCCCAGCGAATACGACTACACCACAGTGGACGGCGGGCCCCCCGACACCAACCCTGACACCGCCGGAGCGGAGAAGGTAAAGTCACACGCGGATCACGACAACGCATTTCAGAGCGCGATATGTTGCAGCAGAAAATATCTCGATAAATGATAATACTGAAGCCAAAAGCCGGATAATCCCAGTAAACCAATATATTTTGGGGGAACATGAGCCGCAACAAACACAGCAGCAGAATGAAACGCTTGATATCAAATTTAGAAGTTACTGTTTTGACTCTGGAAAGCACAGACCATTTTGTACGACATAAAAATAGCCATTGCAAAAATAAATGTACACGCAATGAATACATGGTTTTGACTTGATCTACTACCAGATTTGAAAAATAGATGAAAAATAGATGAGGAGATACCTTCAAAACCTTCAAAACAGTCATTATTGCACTGAAAGTAAGAGATTATAGACGCAAGTGTGTGGCCAGGCTATGAAAGAAACAATTTTAAATGGTTAAAGCTCTGTTTCCTCACAAAATAGTCAATAAATCCCATAAAACAAAAGGTTCACGTCGCCTAATCGCCCAATCGAATTACGGAAGACCGAGCGTCTGACATTGAAACCGGTCGGAACTGTTTCCTATTTATTACAATTCAGCCCAAAAACAAAACCACATTTCTATCATCCACGTCGGGGGCCCGAATCCAGTCTTGGCCTCGCTCAGATGCGACCGGGTTTCCTCTGCCCCTGAGCGCTTAAACAAACCACCTCCATCAAAGAGATCCTACACTACACTATACATATACACACTATACACAGAGCGACGAGAAGATGGGAAACTTTGTCACGTAACGAAGCAGAGCCGATGGAAAACCAGCATCCCGTTCGGTCCCCGCCATATCCCGAACTGGCAGGTCCCGTCTCAGTCTGAGCTAATCCATCACATGGCGCGTAATGGAGAACATTCGTGGGGTGAAACGAAAAACCTCCCGACGGTCGCGCGGCGTTTTCGGGCCAAACGTCTGCTGCCCGTGCCCCCCGATGTACCTTCGAGGTGGATAAGGAAACTTCAATCAGCTTGAAACAGTACGTTTATTGCAGGAGACAGCCAGGAGGGTTGGCCACAAATGCTAACATATGCCGGCGTATATAAGAGCATTGGGCTAATTACTGACGACGATGCAGTTCCACGTCGCCTTAGGTTCGTTCTGCAAGTGGAAACAGTCAGTATTGTTTCCATGCATTGCCTTTTACCCTTTACCAGACGTTGTATCTTGACATTGAGCGGTTTTGGGAAAGGCAGCGGTTTTTAATTTTGTCTCCTTTTTGATTGCAATTGTTGTACCGATCAATTTAAAATGATCAAATGAAATAAATACAAATCTAATAAATACATGAAAAAAAAAATTAACAAAGCCAATTAAATTATGGCTAAATATGTTAATAAAACTGTAAATGTTTAGTAATTTACAGGTGATTTTTTGACAGCGCATAAATAATTGTTTTAGGAATTTATTTTTTAACCAAAATACCGTCATTTCCGCACTATAAGGCGCACTGGATTATAAGGCGCACTGTCAATGAATGGTCTATTTTTGATCATTTTCCATATATAAGGCTCACTGGACTATAAGGCGCTTTAAGTGAAACAAAACGTGAACCACAAAAAATTACTTTGAGGTCAGTAAGCACAACCAGAATGAATCCATATATAAGACGCACTAGATTATAAGGCGCAGTCGTTTATTGAGAAAATGAAAGGCGCCTTATAGTGCGGAAAATACAGTACAGCTAAGTTTAGGTTTCCTCTGCTGTGCATTTCTATGGCATTAACAAACAGTTGCACATAATTGAAGTGAATCATACTGTGACGAAAAATCCTGGGCTCATATTTGGCTCAAAAAATAGCACATTAACATTAATCTCTTATTGTGAACAACATGGAAGAACTTTTACAACGTATTTATCGAACATGGTTTTGCGAGACTGTGCGCGATGATCCTTTTTTTTGACATCAACAACTCTGTAACTCCAGAAGTTGTAATATTTCATGTGACTTAATTGTCCGTATCGTTGCGACTCACATAAACCTGGTCTGGAACACGCTGGAGCGGCCAGAGAACTTTCAGCAGATGCTAATATGTGCTGAGCGATGCATTTGAATGATGAAGTTCTTTGTTAAAACCGGAGGCGAAGCTTGAAAATTGACTTTGTTTCCCATCCATGAGGTCAAGTTACCGACTCAATTTAGGAATTGACGTTGACATGAATGTAAAATAAACTCTTTACATGAAGTACAGTTAAATTCACAAGCACACGAAGAAAAAATGTGTATATTTTGTTTATGGGTCATTATGATTTTGGTACACTTTATAATAACACCTTAATTTAGCCTCATAAAGCATGAACCAAGACTTAAGACATTCAGAATACATTTTGTTTATTAGGAAAGATTCAGGCTAATTAACTCAGATGTTAAGAGTATGAATGAAGCAGTTACTAAGCCTGAATCATTCTTAATAAACTATTTTTTCATTCTGAATTAAGTCTTTGTTCATGGTTTATTTAGGCTAATTATATAGTGTCACCATGACTTCTGACTTCATTTGATAGAAGCAATTTCCATCAAGGAATCATGTACACAGCAGTAGTAATGACACAGTGTCAGTGTTTGTATTATTGGGCAAATGCTTTTATCTGTTGAGCTACTTTTCCTCATACAAATACATGAAAGAAATGTTACAAAAAGTGACTTGGCGAACAGTTCCAAGCTCATTTTTTGACCTCTAAAATTGTGTTTACGGCTTTGAATCCATATGCAAACACAAAGTAAATTTAAAGTGATTTAAAAATGTACAATAATTGATATACTAATAAATGAAGAGTTCATTTGCAAAAATACAATGTTGAAGGCTTTTTTTACTCTTTGTCCAGCAGTGGCTGTGTTCACATGCACACCACAATCTGATCATTATCTGATTTTAGACCTTTAAAATGATGTCAATTACATGCAAACTGTAAAAAGCTGATGTGAGTTTGACTTTTTACCAATTTATCATTTTAATAATCTGTCGACAATAATAATAATCATCATCAATTTGAGTGCAATTTGATTATTCCATGCTTTCTTGGGCAAAACTATTATAAATAATCTGAAGGTGGTATAAAGAATAAAACAAAAAAAACTTTTGATCATTTTCTAAATGATCTTTGTTTTTTGTTCAAATAAACTCTTCATAATCATTTTGAATATGCTGAACTGCACATACGTCAACTATCAAATACTGCTTTTTTGAGAACTGAAACTTAAAAATATCAGTTGTTTTTGTCATTTTTGGGTCTGGAAATGTCGGTTAACCTGATATTTCCATAAACATGTGAATTCCTCTCTCGTGGCGTCACTGCTCGACCAACCTCACTCCCATGCTGTGTGTCTCTCCCCCCTCGTCCCTCCCTCCCTCCCTCTCTGCGACGCCTTGCGGATCCATGCCAGACCTTCACCGAGGAGATTGTCGACGATTACATCACCGGCGTGGAGCAGGTGGGGGCGGAGCCTACTGCGGCCGCGGAGACCCCTGCCCCCTTGGACCCCCAGGAGAAAGTGGAGCCGGCGACCGACGCGTACGAATTCAAGGAGTACGACGTGAAAAACTACGACAACAAGGAGTTTGTGGAGAAGGCGTACGAGTATGGGGACTACGAGTACGGCAACGGCGCCGCCAAGCCCACGCCGGAGGAGGAGTTTGGCCCCGGGGTCCCGGCCGAAACTGACATCAGAGAGAGCTCCGTAAGTTTGTGCAGAACGACACTATTCGAGCCTTTTCAAACCAATGACACTGTTTTTTATTGAATATGAATTTGGAAAAAGCTCCTTTTTTTACATTAACATGCTCATTTTAGACACATTGAATCTAGTGAAACTGCAGTGAATATTAATAATGCCTTGGATTTGACAACGTCTTCCACAAAATAGTTTGCAGCGCATTATAACTACTGTATTTTTCGAACTATAAGTAGTAAGTATAAGTCGCACCAGCCAGAAAATGTATAAGAGAGAAGAAAAAAAACACATATATAAGTCGCATGTTTGGGGGAAATGTATTTGATAGAATCCAAGACCAAGAACAGACATTTCATCTGTAAATGCAGTTTAAAATAATAACAGATGAGAGAACATGGTGAATAGGTGTACGTATGCTAACGCTAACACCTTCAGCTACATGACGTATGCTAACGCTAACACCTTCAGCTACATGACGTAAAAAAAAAAAATTGAGATGTCAAGATTATTAGGCTCATCAATAGTTGGGATTGTTCAGGTCACAATATAACCGTAACAACCAAAAGATTAACATCGTGACCATTTCAGAAGCAAATTTTGCTCAATGAAAATCCCAAAAATAGACATAAGCGTTACAGACTTTTTTAAATCTGTCTGTTTTTGTCAGATTTAGCGTAATTTAAGCTCAATTTTGTAAAGCTGCCCATAAACTTGAGGAATAGTATGTGTTCGACCATGAGAATGAAGGAAAATGAAAGATCTTACTGTTGTTTGATTGCAGTCTCAATAATCGTGAAATCGTGACATCCCAAAACGTCATGTACTAGTCCTTTACAACACACTTATTACCAAAAGCCTATTATCATAGCAATTAGCAAAAATGTCCCACCATCACGCAAATAAGTAACATTTACTCGTCTTATTCTGCATAACCTCATTCGGTGCCACTTTATAATAACTACACCTTAATTTGCCTTAATAAAATATGAACAAAGACTTAATTAATAATGAACAAATCGTTTATTAAGCATAATTCAGCCTTAATAATTACTTAACTATTACCGTATTTTCTGGACTATAAGTCGCACCAGCAAAAAAATGCATAATAGAGAAGAAAAAAACATATATAAGTCGCACTGGAGTATGAAATGCAGTTGCAAGTGTGAAAATAACAAATAATATCACATATAATATATGTGATATTATTTGTTATTTTCACACTTAATTGTAAGTCGCTCCCCGGTATATTATATTTATACTTAAGTATAGTAGTAGTTATAAAGTATTGAAGTATAAACTAAGTATAAGTCGCTCCCCGGCCAAAACGATGAAAAAAGATGCGATTTATAGTCCGGAAAATACTCTTAACCCTAATTCCTAACCTTAACTTTATTTATCAAGTTAGTAAGCCGAAATCATGCTTAATAAACTGTGTGTTTGTTATAAATTAAGTCTTTGTTCATGATTTGTTAAGGTAAATAATGGTGCAGTTATTACAACGTGATACCGAACGAGGTAATGCAAAATAAGACAAATAAATATGACATATCACGAGTACAGGCAAGTTCACAGTTAGTTAGAGGAATAAAATGAGCTGCTACTCGAGCGATACTTTGGTTAGTTTCCCATATATTTGCTTGATTGAATAGTTTAGAATCGACCCATGTTATATTTCTTGTATTTGTGTGAGAGGACAAATGACATCTCCCAGTACAAAAGGATCAGACTAGAAGACAGTTTCCCTCTCTGTGATTTGGCCGTGACGTCGGGTGACACACTGACTCCATTACCGCCGACGGACTTCAGACACGGCTGGAATTCGTTTGAAGGGCTCGGTTTTGTTTGTTGCTTCTGTCAGTTTTGGGTTTGAGCTCAGAGGAAGCGCTCGGCAAACGAAACCAACCAAACACAAAACATTCACCTGGGAAAAATCACAATTAAACACAATTTTTTTTAGTTTTTTGTTTGTTTGAACGAGTCTTGTCGGTGAAAAGAGACAAATGTGGGTTTTTTGTGAACACAAACAGTCACAGGAGCAGACGAGGAGCACGAGAGAATACAAAAGTAGTTGTGGTTTATTTGTAGTTGCAGTGGTAGTTGTAATTGTAGTAAAAGGAAGGGACTATTGCATTCAACGTACTTTAAGTCTGAGTAATTCCATCACATTTACTTGCCCTAGTTACAATTATTTTTCAATTTAAACACATAAAACACGCAAAAATAACACAGAGAGCAAGCAAATAAACCCAAGACATCCAATAAATAAAACACAAACAACAATTACAGCACGTCTTGTCCAGCGTTTGAATCCCATCCAGTACTAAGTCTGTCATAAAAGCTCAATTTGCAAAAAATTACCGTATTTTCCGGACTATAAGTCGCACCAGCCAAGAAAAAAAAATATATAAGTCGCACTGGAGTATGAAATGTAGTTGCAAGTGTGAAAATAACAAATAATATCACATATAAGTCGCTCCGGAGTATAAGTATAAGTATATAAGTCTAAACATAAGTCGCGCCTTTTTCATAGTTTTGGCTGGGGTGCGACTTATAGTCCAGAAAATACGGTAAATCAAATTTTCAAGTCAATTTTTCTCAATGTCATTTATAGTGATCAGAGTGGTAGGTTGATTACTTTTAGAAGGTGTAATCAGATTAGTTTCACAAAGTAATTGGACCAACACTTGTAGCAGTAGTTGTAGCAGTAGTTGTAGAAGTATTAGTAGCAGTAGTAGTACCAATGGCAGTAGCAGTAATAGTTGCAGTGATAAAATAGTACTTGTAGTTGTGGGCGTTATCTCTGTGAGTTGGCAGCCAGATTTGGAGCCAGCTGTCAGTTGCGCGGACACACCCCCTTAACCTTTGACCTCCGTGACCCCTTGCAGTTGATTGGAAACACACTTCTCGCTCATCCCTCAACTATTAACGCCGAATGTAAAACTGGCTCTTTCTTCGACTGCGATTTCCGTCCAAATCCGGAGCACGCTGTTCCTGTCTCGGGATTTTGAGTTATAAAGACGGGAAGTGAGATTCTGGCTCCAGGTCCGTCTGGTATTTCTGAATGAAGCATTGCTCTCACGCTTCCACCCGGAGCGCTCCATTGAGCTCGCGTCTAAAGACAGTTTAATCGCTTTATTATAGTGTTATTACGATCTGTTGACCGTATCCAAGAGAACGAACGCTGTTTGACATCGTAGGGAAGCTTTCCGAGGCTCGATTAACATTTTAGTTGCGTAGTGAGTGACTGCCGGGGATCGGGGCTGGTTCTGCTCGTCAAGTTTGATATGGTGTTGTTCTCTTTGGAGTTAATATAGACTTCTAATATTGTGATATGCTTACGTGATACGCCTACAGCAGATTAAACAGTGTGGAGGCTTTGCAGTGTCTAAAGAGTCTAAAGTGGAAGCTGAACATTGACTTTAGCGCAAGTTATATCGTCATATTGCTAAATACGTAGTTCTCTTTCAAATTGTGATCTGACCCACCAGGAAACTGTCATGGCAAAGGAGTTTTTTGTGTGGCTGGTGCTGTATATATGGGTAGAATAATCAGATAAGCCAATAATCAGATCCGATTTTTGGCGTCTGTTTTTGTTCTGATTTTTACAGGAATTGTTGTTGTTTGGAAGGAAAAGTTCATGTCGTTGCCACATTGCTTTGCTCCTTTGTTTCTTTTTTTCTTATCAAAATGTGTCTGACGTGAACAATCAGAAAGGAATCAGATTACTCACACGCGTCACGTAGCAGTTAGCAACACGACTGACCTGCTAACATTTGTGTTTGCGTTCAATTACAAAATGAATACGTTAGAACAGTGATAGTCTACATACTTTTTACGATATATGTCACAACCTTCAAACAAGATGGCGCTTTAAATACTATCTTCTCCGTTTAGAAGCTATAATTAAACTACGTAATCTGACATTGTCCAGGTCTCATTTACTATATAGGACTTTCCATGGGAAGTTAACGATCCATAAAAGGACAAAATTACATGGAAATCAACCAAAAATTGCACTTTTCACTTCATTTCCGAGCTGAAATCTCTCTCCAAATCCTCTTTTATGGTTGGCGGTTGTCCTGTTGATCTACTCTTACGCTCAATTATTCTATTTCAAGGTCTTCCAGCGCCGCCTTCGTCATTTGCCCCGGCACTAGCTGGTCACTCGCATTCTTTTCATGCAAAATCGTCATCGACAGTGTCAGGTATCGGCCCCTTAACCGCGGTCAGGGTCCTTTCTCTCGTTGGCTCGGTGAACATCGGCGAGGCCAAAGTTGAAATCATAACTTCTCGCCGAAGGATTCTCGAGGTCGCTTTTTCCAGTCGTTCGAAATCCTGACTCTAAGATACCTAAATCTCTTTACGCGTGTAGCGATCGACTCTGCGTTTTTCGCACGTCGTAAAAAAACGAGGAAAGTCGACGGAGCGAGAACGTGACGGATTGCAGCGGTTTGGGACAATGTTCTGGTTTTAAATATAGACTTAAAGCTGTTTTTGTTTCCTCCTCTGTAGGTCCATGGACAGAGTTACCTGGGAGAGAAGGGGGAGAAAGGAGAACCCGCTGTTATCGAACCAGTGAGTACTGAAGTCAACGCTGCAGATACATGTATTCTACTGTTACGATTATTGTGTGAATACAGGTACATATCACCATTTTCCAATTATTCACCCTATTCACGTGACAAAGCAACAGTTGATTGTCTTTTGTTCACATTGTCAGAAGATTCCAGCCATTCCTCAATTACTGTGTGTCATGAAATCAAACTTGAATGAAAACGTTGTGATATTATGACAAAAAAAATGACTTTTTGCCGCTATTTTCACAATTATAATATAAAATTGCAAATAAACATGAATAATCTTAGCATTCCTGCTTTAAAAACTAAATGTTACTTTATTTTTTTGTACTTAAAGCAGAGTGGTTTTAGATCTAATTTGAATCAGGATTACACAATTATTGCTGCAATTATTGAGTCAATCAATTACAAAAAGTGTCACACAAAAAACTACAAATAATAATTTAATTCTACTGTGGCAATTTTCCTCTTATTTTTTGACATACACACTTCATTCATTTTTCTTTTTTCTTTTTCAAAGCTTTTATTAACATAAAACATGGAACAAACACAGACCAGAGATTTTTATGAATTTATGGCATAAAAAAATCCAAATAAGAAGTCCAAATGGTCCAAAGACGGTCAAATTCCTTTTTTTTATGATAAAGCTAGCGTGGTTAATGCCTGTGTGGCCTTCCATAGAGCGTCTGTTAGCTAGCATGCTACTTAGCTTTTAACATTGGCTTTACGTGTGCCATTTTTAACATTTTATCTTACATTGAGGTCAATTTAACGTTGTTTTTATAGCCTTAGCGGTAGAGACGTTCAGCAGTTAGCATTACGCACATTTTCTTATGTTTCTAAAAGAAGCACCGCAAAATGAAACCAAAATTTGGTTTCATGTTGTGGCCAAATGCTTGTGGTTGGCTTGACAACAGAGCTAACATGAGTGCAGATTTTTAATGGATAGTTATAGTTTATGTTTCTCCTTTCCTTCTGTAAGAACTCGTCAACGCATTAGCAATGACAACAGTTTATACAACGCAGTTCGGATTCGACCATTCAGATTCGTCTGTTGCTAACATGCTAACAATGCTAACACCTAAATGTACCACCACCTTTTTTTTTTTATATATAAGTTTACATTTTACTTTTTAGTTTCTCCTTTCCTTCTGAATGAACTCATCAACGCTGTTCTGATGCGACCATTGAGATTTGTTTGTTGCTAACAATGCTAACACCTAAATGCACCACCACCTTTATTTTTTTTTTTTTTTTTGTACCAGTTTACATTTTACTTTTTGGTTTCTCCTTTCCTTCTGCAAGAACTCATCAACGCAGTTCGGATTCGACCATTGAGATTGGTTTGTTGCTAACATGCTAACAATGCTAACACCGAAATGTACCACCACCTTTTTTTATTATTTCTTTTAAAACAGTTTACATTTTACTTTTTAGTTTCTCCTTTCCTTCTGCAAGAACTCATCAACGCAGTTCGGATTCGACCATTGAGATTGGTTTGTTGCTAACATGCTAACAATGCTAACACCTAAATGCACCACCACCTTTTTTTTTCATATATACCAGTTTACATTTTTACATTCCTTCTAGTTTGAAGTGCCAAGATCATCCGTATGACCAAAGACACACACATGACACATTGGTCTTTGCTCTGCTAACTGTAGACACAACCGCCACAGTCTAGTGCAGCACGCCACTCTCCGAGTCCCACACAATTCACCACGGAACTCAAAAATGACCCACATAGCGGCACGTCTCCTCCATCACATTTTTACCTCACTGTCATCTTAAACCCAAACCATCACCACAACAAGGATTCTAAAATGTGAAATATCAGTGCGTCTGACATCTGTTTCAACTGCTGCCACGAGAACCCCTGGTGGGAAAAAATGTCTTTGTTACTTTGCTTTTTATGCTTTTGTCGTTGTTTTTTTACTTCTCTAATGTGATTTAAATTATTTCATTTTAATTTAACCTTACTATAGTTTTTGCTGTTATCTCTGCTTGATACAACATCCCTGGACTGGATTGAAGTAAAAAGTATGAGTATATATAAAATCTGCTGTACAGGTGTTCTCAAAATATGTGTGCTTATAATGTACTAATATAAAGTACTTTTCAAAGGCGTAGTTTAATAAATCACCTCTACATCACCATAAAGTACAACGTGATCAAATGGTGTTGAACTGTTGCTCCAGTATATGTACTTAGGTTGTTATTATTATATACCGTATTTTCCGGACTATAAGTCGCACTGGAGTATAAGTCGCACCAGCCAAAATATGCATAAAAGAGAAGAAAAAAACATATATAAGTTTCACTGGAGTATGAAATGCAGTTGCAAGTGTGAAAATTACAAATAATATCACATATAAGTCGCACCGGAGTATAAGTATATAAGTATAAATATAAGTATAAGTCGCACCACGGCCAAAACTATGAAAAAAGGTGCGACTTATAGTCCGGAAAATACGGTAGATCCTCTTCCACCACTGATCACGGTTACATTAATATAAAAATATACAGATTTATTGTTATTATTAAATGAAACGTTCCTTCTCATAACTTTGCATCACGACACAGAATGCTAGTTTTAGGATACAACTTATATTTTTACATGTATACATCCACAATTATGACATAAATTGCTCTTGACACACGGACACATCATTGTACTTTTCATAATAAGTGTTGAAACTTTGCACAAACACAAAGTCCAATCACAAATGTCTCTGATCTGTTCTTGTATTTGCCGTCTTCCATTTCAAACGCCGGTGTCGTCTTTGCTTTGCTTTTTAGGGGATGCTTATTGAAGGAGCCCAAGGAGCGCCCGGCCAAGCTGTAAGTATCACGTTCTTCCTCCCTCCTGTCTGCGCTTCACAGACGGAGAACAGCTAAAGGGGGGAACAGGCTCTGTGGAAAGTCACGGCGGGAACACAGGCGAAGTACGAAGTGTAGTACAGTATAGTAGTAGTGGGGGTAGTTATTGTAGTAGAGGTAGAAGTTGTGAAGTTCTTGTTGTTGTAGACGTTTAGTAGTAGCAGTAGTAATAGTAGTAGGAGTTGTAATGTGTCAGTAGTAGAAGTTGTATTAGCAAAAGTTGTAGTTCTAGAAGTTGTAAAGTAGTAGTAGCAGTTGCAGTAGATGTACATAGTCACAGATGGTGTAGTAGAAGTCTAGATAGTTGTAGTATTAGAGGTTGAACTTAGAATTGTTGAAGTAGTAGTTGTTGTAGTTGTAGCAGAGTTGTAAATGTTGTAGAGGTAGAAATTGGAATTATGGTAGGAGTAGTAGTAGTAGTACTAGTAGTAGTAGTAGTAGTAGTAGTAGTAGTAGTAGTAATAGTAGTAGTAGTTGTTGTTGCAGTAATTGAAGTAGATGTAGTTGTTGTTGTTGTTGTTGTTGTAGTCTAGGTAGTAGAGGTTGTAGTTGGGGTAGTAGTTATAGAGATAATTGTTGTCATAGTTGTAGTAGATGTAGAAGTTGTCATAATTGTAGTAGATGTAGTAGTTTTTGTAGTTGCAGTTGCGGTAGTAGTTATCTCAGAGATAGTAGTTAAAGTAGCGGTAGTAGTTGTTTTAGGTTGTAGTTGTAGTAGAGGTAGTAGTTGTTTTAGGTAGTAGTTGTTGTAGGTAGTAGTTATAGTAGAGGTAGTTGTTGTTGTAGAGGTAGTAGTTATTTTAGGTAGTAGTTATTTTATGTAGTTGTTGTAGAGGTAGTAGCTGCAGTGGAGGTGGCAGTTGTAGTAGCAGTGGTAGTACAAATAGTAGTTTACAGTAAGTAATCTTGCGTTGCGGACGTTTGTTGTTGATACTGCTATTGTTTCATTAAAAAATACATTTTTACCAACGAGATTATTGTAGATAAACTCAATGAACTTACTAAACATTACATTTTCTTGACTAAAACAACTGAACATTAGCTGTTGTTTCGCTTGTACTCTGTTGTTTAGCTCGAGGAGAGAGTTGTGTTGTTTTCTTTCTGGAATCATGAGGAAATGGAGAGGGGGATACATTATTTTGAAACTGATTCCTTTTGAACCCTTGTCTTTGTTGGCTGGTTCAGACGGCTCTGTGGTGGGAAAGGCTGGTTAGCGGTGGTAAACACATCTGTCTGTTTCTGCGGTTTCAGGGTGTTCCCGGTACCCCCGGACTGCAGGGCCCCCCTGGCATCCCTGGAGATCACGGTGAGAAGGTAAGTCAAGGCTGGCCTGGTTTCGGGGGTTGATTGGGGCAGTCGTCGGAGGGGCTCTGTTACCCACC
The DNA here is from genome assembly GCF_026437365.1 of Eucyclogobius newberryi. NCBI lineage: Eukaryota > Metazoa > Chordata > Actinopteri > Gobiiformes > Gobiidae > Eucyclogobius > Eucyclogobius newberryi. The sequence continues at coordinate 8,814,439 of NW_027315746.1, read as the reverse complement.
ATTGCAAATCTCCTCCTGAAACGTGAAACTCCTCCCGCGCTCCGAGCAGTTGAGCGTGGGATAAGGAGGAAACCAAAACATTAAAATAATAGTGGAGAATGTCAAAAATGTCGCTGAAGTTGGGGTTGGTTCCTCACTTCAGCTGATTCGTTTCTGTGGAAGATCGCGTCAGCATATTCCAAGCGACGAGAGGAAGAGCGCTTGGATTGACATTGACTTATACAGTAAATATTAATAAAGCCTTATGATCTGATAGATAGATACTAGAAACATTTCCACTGCGCTTCCTGATCACTTTTGCGTCTTAGTGCAGCTTTGACAGGAGGATTTGTCTGGTAGGATCAGCAGATTGTGTGTCAGGACAGTTTGAGTGAGTGAGTAACAACCCTCAGGACAAAAGCCTCCTCTGTCCTACATCACAGCCAGCGTCCAGGATGAGCATTCCCTCTAGCATCCTAGTTATTCATGAGTAGCAATGAGTTTATGAGCGCCTTTCTTACGCTCTTACAAACAAGAGCTGTGTTTTTTAATAACTAGCATGTTAACGACGCACTTCCTGGTTCGCGGATGATAAAACGCATGATGTATTTATTCTTTATTGATCTAAATTGTGTGTTATTCACGTTGACATAAACTATCATCACGATCGAAAATAATCTTATAAATATCTGCCCCGTTCTTGAACAAAAAAAACAACAAAAAAACACAATGAACACATTTTATTCAGACAACTTGTTTTACGTTTTACATACTCTGTTTTACATTTACGACATGCCACACTTCAATAGTTGAGTCTTTTTTTCCCCCATTTATTTAATTCACATGATTTGATTGTTATTGCTTCAAACTATTTCTTAAATATATAGAGATTAGTTGATGTTTTTAAATCAGAATCCAAAATTATAATGACATCGACACCGACAGCACACAGTTGTCTCATTTTGATTTAAGACTAAGAGCTACTTTTAAAATGTACTCTTTGTTCATATTCAGGACAGGGACTTACAGAACCCTGTCAGAACTGAAGAAGACTGGGATGAGTGGCAAAACACTTTCTTGTACATTATATTGTACTATTTTGCTCAATTACATGGACAAAAATTGGTTAAAGCCACAAAATCCAACCCTAACCACAAAGAAACAAACTATGCTGAAACACTAGTGCTCTATTGTAATTATGAAGTACGACCATATTTGGCGCTTCCTCTGTCAGTATTGAAACCTGGACGTAGAAAGTCTCGAGAGAGACGAGCGGCGCTGGCAAACGGCCGTGCCCATGAATTGCAGAGTCGACGGACGCAGCTGATGGAAAAGTAGAAGTGGAACGCGCCCACTAGACGTTCTCAAACTTTGCTGGGATTAAACCTGTTCAGTTGACGAATCGACCGACGAAAAGTCTGTCATGTCTCCACCCTGGGACTGCGGAATCACTCGGAATCGAATTGAAGCGCAACAACGCCATTTATTGTAGTTACAAGAACACGAAAAGTAATTGGAAAATCCCAAACGTTGTCATAAAATCGACTTAATACAAGATGTTATACAATATTAACGCTTCTTACCGACGCAAAATGTGAACTGAATCTACATTTTTCAATATATTTTACAGCATTTGTTTCATCCTCGGCCTTTCTTTCTTCACCACATTCATTTAACTCCTAAATCATCAGTAGAAGCAGCTTGAAAAATGCATTGCCAGGACAAAAGACACATTGTTCCCAGTGTTTGAGTCATCAGCCGTGTTCTCTCGATGTCCCATGAGAAAAAGTCCCCACGGTGGTGATTGACAAGAGGTATTAAAATTGCTTCTGCAGTTTCGTGGTTTTCCATTGCTCAATTTCCCGCTGGCCCGAGCGTGATTGGCTGACGTTGAGAAGGACCATCTTTCTTCTCTCACGTTCTGCGCTTTTCCCAGGCGGCGCTAACACTAGATGTCACAGTGGTGAGTGTAGCTGCGATGGATGGTGACAATGTGCCGCTGGCAAACTGGAGGAAGATGCGCCAACTTTGGGCCCAACTTGAGTCAAAAGTCTGTGGAACGTGTTTGCGGTTGTCAAGCGCCGAAGAGAGAAGGAAAATACAAACCTGGATTCGTATTGTTAAGGATATGTGTGCACTCAATAAGCAAGTAGCCTGAATTTGTATTATCCCAAAGGACAGATATGTAGATATTTTGTGTGCCATTTCTAAGTACGCCTTATGGCCATAATAGTGGGATAGGATGGTATTGTATAATATAGTAAAGTAGATGATAGTAGCAGTTGCACGGTGGCTACAATAGTTGGTTTTAAATAGTTGGACATGATAACTGCAGAAAACAGCAGTATAAAATGTAACTTAATACTGCTTAAACAGCTCTAGTAGTAGCAGCAGCAGCAGTGGTTGTAGTCAGTAGTAGACTTGTAGTAGTAGTAGTAGTAGTACTATGAGTAGTAGTAGTATAAGTAGTAGTAGTTGTAGTAGTAGTAGTAGTAAGAGTAGTAGTAGTTGTAGAAGTAGTAGTACTAGGAGTAGTAGTAGTAGAAGTAGTAGTAGTTGTAGTAGTAGTCGTACTAGGAGTAGTAGTTGTAGTAGAAGTAGTACTAGGAGTAGTAGTAGTAGAAGTAGTAGTAGTTGTAGTAGTAGTAGTACTAGGAGTAGTAGTTGTAGTAGTAGTAGTACTAGGAGTAGTAGTAGTAGAAGTAGTAGTAGTAGTAGAACTAGGAGTAGTAGTAGTAGTAGTAGAAGTAGTAGTAGTTGTAGTAGTAGTAGTACTAGGAGTAGTAGTTGTAGTAGTAGTAGTACTAGGAGTAGTAGTTGTAGTAGTAGTAGTACTAGGAGTAGTAGTAGTAGTAGTACTAGGAGTAGTAGTAGTAGTAGTAGTAGTAGTTGTAGTAGTAGTAGTACTAGGAGTAGTAGTTGTAGTAGTAGTACTAGGAGTAGTAGTTGTTTTAGTAGTAGTACTAGGAGTAGTAGTAGTAGTAGTAGTAGCGACTGTAATTGTACCATCATAAGCATCAGAAGTAATGACTCTGACAGTAGCTGCAGCTTTAAAGGAAATGTAAAATCCAGAAGTATTTGAAGTATGAACATAGTGCAGTTTGTAGTCGTGGTTGCACTTGTAAGGTATTTGTAGTCAAATCTTTGCAGTTATTTCTAGACTTTAAATCATGGCCAAAAAATCCAGTCCCACCCGGTCCAAGCCTGAGTACGCACTGTCCCAACCCCAGGCTCTGGCCATGAATCAAAACTCCAGTTCATTTTACTTCAGTCATCATGACGTTTGAAGGACACTAAAGTTAAGGACTATGCGTTTATCTCATTTCTATGACGATATGCGTTGTACCGTTGGCGTTGCTGTAGCGGTCGTGTACTTGCTGGACGCCAGTCAGTCCGACCTGCTAACACAACACCATCACCTCCATCAGCATCTGGCAGCCTGGAAAACGCCGGACTTGACGACAGCCCATTTCTCTACGTATTAACCCGAATATAAACACACCAGGGCAAAGTTAGCATGTTAGCGCTCACAGTTTAAATCTTCGGCACACGTCTGGACACATGTTTGGGCCGACAGTGCGCGTCGCGTCGACAAATACAGCTGTTCAAAAAAAAAAACGCAAGCTCGAGTCGACGATGCAGGTCGGATCTTGACAGGAAACAGCTGCGGCGCTAATCCGAGCTAAGCTAAAGTGGACAAACGAGGTGCACCTGGATCAAAGCGAGGCCGGTTTGACAACACGGAGATAAGTCCGAGATGTGTTATGAATGAAGCCACTTTTGAGACCACCAGGGGATTAGTGGGATAGTTTAAGTGCCTTGTCGGGCTGAAAGAAGCTAGGTTGTCACTGTTATTTAGCTCAGAAGAATCCGGAGTTTACCACATTCACCAGAACTGTAGACAGATGATATTACACATTCCTTCAAAAAGAATACAAGAGTTTATTTGCATATACAGTGACTCAAATCCAAAATGGGACAAATTGATGTTGGCTCTGACGCTGAAACAGTCCGTTTTAGTGAAATTGGGTCAAATAACACAATAAACGAATCAAATATATACAATTAAACCTCATTTTACATGGTTTAAACCTTGATTTTATTTAATTACATCCATTTAATCTTGATGTGGGGTCCTGAGTCCGTTTCATGGATTATTTGTGTGTTTTAGTGAAGCAGCACCGACACATGTTTGTTGTTCATTACATTTGTCGTAATATTTCACTTCAACCTCTAGTTTCCAAAGTTGACTTATTACTGTATGATTACTTATTACTGTAGGATTTGTGACGTTTGGTGAAACAAAGCAAAACAAACCACAATTCTCAAACCGCTATGACTATGTTTTTTGTGCATTATTGTCCAGGATAACATTAGATTTAAGACATAGGTATGCGCTAATCGCTAATTGCTAACGGTAACACTAACCTGCACAAAACAATTCTACACGTGGTAAAGTGTTCTCTCGAGGCTCTAGTGTTTACTCATGTTTGGTCGAGTCGTTCTCAGTCGCCAAAACAGTCCTGGGTTTTCATTTTTTTTGCGGGAGCTAATGCTAACGCTGTTTGGAGGCTATTGCTAACGCTCCCATTGACACCGGAGGGGTTTATACAAGTCTAAATACATAACTGAACATAGAATAGATGTGGATTGTGTCATTACACCTCAGTCCGTCCAAAAATCTCTTTTGCTAAGTTTTTTTTTATGTTTTGGCTAACACAAACACAAACATGAAGGCTTTAAATAAAAATCATGTCGCTTAAGGCTTTGAAAGTTAGAAAAGTAGAAAAGTAGTAGCACAATTTCAAAGTTCAAAGATACTATTTGAGCTGTAGTCTATTCTATTTATTCTAGTTGATTGAATTGAGGCGTATGCAGTCTTTTTTTACACTTCCCGCGCTATAAAAGTGCATCTTTCTCATCTAACGACTATTACAAACGTGTCAAAGATCCCGCTGAAAAAACACTTGAAGAAACTTGACGAAAAATACCTAAATATTCCAAACAACAGAGGCTACTTGAATATTCAGAACAGTTCACGAGTAAATTGCTATCAAATGTGTGCATTAGTTTGGTCGTTAAAAACCTCTCACCGCTCTTAACGCTGTTTTCCTTTCTTCGTTTATGGCGCTCGTCCTCAGATAGCACTCGGCGTTTTTTACGACGTACATTCGAACGTGCCATAAACTCCTCTCCCGTCTCGTTTTCCCAGGGTCCTCCAGGCCGTCCCGGTATCCCTGGCTCAGACGGAGTGCCGGGGCCTCCAGGTACCATTCTGATGCTGCCCGTAAGTCTAACGCTTTTTTCAACATTTACCACCGCTTTTCCCCCCAAAAAAATACCTTTAGCTTCTACCTCCGAACCTGCTTCAGGTTCGGCACTCGTCCACGTTCGCCACCTCATTATGCAGCTTTACCTCATGGCGTCGTGGCGAGCCAGGGGGATTTTTTTCGTGTTATTTTCTTTGGGTTACAAATCTTCGAGCTTGTAAATGTCAGCCAACGCAATGGAGTGGAACCATTGACTGCGGCCTTGAAAAGCCGGCGGTGGCACCAAGTCGCCCAAATCTGTAGGTTATTTTTGTACCTACGTGTGTTTCTGTGTGCGTGACGTGCTGACAACTTTACAGGTTTTTTAAAAAATCTGTAAAAAAGTCTGTTTCTGTGTCTGGCTGTGCGTTTTGTCGGGTGAATTTGTTGTTTTAATTTTTGTCTTTGCACGTTGTGTTTGGCAGTTCAGAGCCGGCGGAGAGTCTCATAAAGGGCCCGTGGTGTCGGCGCAAGAGGCTCAAGCCCAGGCCATACTGTCCCAGGCCAGGGTGAGTGCAAGATGTGCTGCTTCTGGTTCACAATCTCTGGATAAATATACCTTTACAAGAGGTTTACTGAGGGGGGTTTAACATGTGAGTTTGACCCGTATGTTTTACTATTGAGCTCGGATTATATGACCCGCTCTGTTTATTTATGCATTTTAATCTTATTAAGCGAGGAAATGTCTTCTTGGCACAGGAAAAACCCAGCTTTTTATTCCAGATATAGTTTTACCAGGCTTTAACAATGCGACTGAACAGTGGAAAAAAATACCGTTCTATGTAACATTTTAAACTCTTTACGATCAAGTTACTTCTGATCAAACGAGCAACTTCTAAACTATATGTTGTTTCTTACTTCTGTTTGTATCTAGAGATTGTGTGTTTTTTCATGGCCGATTTCGATTCAGTTTATTTAGAATACATATTTTGAGGCCGGTTTTGATCATTTTCTCCAAATTATGTTATTTAATGTACTAAAAACTCCTCCACAAACCTATTAAAGAGCAGTGCAGTCCTGCTTTGTTTAACCTGTAGAGCGCAGCCAAAATATCTCCTGTGCTGGGAAAAGAAGGCCAATATTATAATCTATTTATATTCATTTTATTCTGTATTACATTCCAATAGTAACCAATTAACTCCACATTTTAGTATTGATTAAGATTGGCCGATGTCAACTCATAATTAACCTAATAAAAAACCTTTCAGTCGTGCAAAGTAACGAAGCACAAATATATGTATCTGAACTTAAATACTGTACTTTTTACTTTTACTTCATTACATTTTGTACTTTCTACTCCAGTACATGTTTGAAAAGAACTGAACATTATGCTCATAAATAAGTTTGGAAACTTTGAGAATTTGATTGATCCAAAAAAACAAAACAAAGTAAAATCATTACACTATTTAATTGTCATCAAAGGTCTGTGCGGAGTACTTTTTACTAACCCAACATGTACTTCAAATCTTTTATTATCGTAGATTTTTGTGACATTTTTAATTAAACTTGAGTAAATCAACTCTTTGCTCTTGTATCTGTATCTAAATCTTATCTAAAGTATCTAACTGTATATCACAAAAAAAACAAAAAAAAAACTCTTTAATAACCCGCAAATTCCCTTATAGTACAGTAAATACTATACCGTGGGACATTTTTGAACACTATAAAGCTGAGCAAACCCATTTCTATTCCCATTACAACGCTAAAGGTTTATCACACAGTTCAACCCAACATAAGGAAACAGACTCGAGTTGAAAACAACCCCCAAATCGCCCGTGCGGTGCTATAGGCTGCATAATGCACACAGAATACGGGGGCGCGGGGAGGCCTGGTTATACTGGGGAGTACATAAAGCTTTAGCAGATGTTCACACCCACACAGGGGCCTGCTGGGTAATCACTGCAGTGCGGAGTAACAGGATGAACTGCGAGGCTTGAAGCGGGAGGCGCGATCGGCTCGGAGACACATGGAGGTCGTTACGGGGAATATTCACACATTCACAAGTCGCTAAATGACGCTAAAAGGTCAACAACGCCGCCGTTTATTCACGTACGGGCGGCTCCAGACGCCTCGGCACATGGGCCGGGGTGCAGCTCACGGGGAAATGTGACTCAAACGTGTGCGATATCCAGGGTTTATGTCGTTGTGTTAAAGAAAAGCCGTTGGATCGACTCGCGGCGATGAATTTGTGTTTGAATGGCTGTGTTCGGAGGAGCGGATGATGCAGGTTGGCGGCCACGTTTCTGTCAGGCCGCCTCCAGGACAGCTGTGGCCAAGTTCTCCAACAAAGTGAATGAATACCGTATTTTTTGGAGTATAAGTCGCACTGGAGTATAAGTCGCACCAGCCAAAAAATGCATAATAAAGAAGAAAAACACATATATAAGTCGTACTGGAGTATGTAATGCAGTTGCAAGTGTGAAAATAACAAATAATATCACATATAAGTCACTCCAGAGTATAAGTATATAAGTATAAATATAAGTATAAGTCGCACCCCGGCCAAAACTATGAAAAAAGGTGCGACTTATATTCGGAAAATACGGTAATGCAATGGCAAGAATCTTATAGTGTCCAAAAATACACTGTAGAAATTCAGTTATTCAAATTAGAAAATGTAACGGGTTTATTGGAGGTAAAAAGGAGTTTCAAAGCTCAATTTCAATAAATAATGTATCGATCGCAACGGTTTTTACACCTTGACGCTGTAAAAAATGTCCAATCCAAACTAGCCAAAACGAACTGTAGAACAAGCTCTGTGGAAAATAACAGGAAAGTTTAAATTACTTGAATCAGGAGCGTTTAAACTTGATTCGAGAAGTAAAACTATCAGAACAAACTGTTCTATCTCATCCAAATGAAGAAAAGATCATCTTGTTAGGCCCGAGCCCCAGCAGGGCGGAGGGCCTATTGCTCCCGCAACGCTGCCGAAGGCAGCGTTGCAACTGTCTGACCAAACATGCGGGCGCAGCCCGCATGTTTGGTACCCCGTCGCCCCTGGCAAGTACAGTGAACTAGCCCATGCCGAAGGCATGGATCATGCATACTTACTCCTGCTATGACAGAAATAGTCAACAATTAGTGAATGGGCGTAGCCCATTCACTAATTGTTGACAACAGCAGCGCGAAGCGCTGCATTCCTCCAAAAACCCTCCTGGTATCGTCCCGTACGCGAGAATCCATGCCACATGCATGGGCCATGCTTGTATCTGCTCAAATCAATGGAAGTCTATGCGGAGTGGGCGGGGCATCCCGACGGAATAGGGAGTGACGAGCGCGTAAGCGCTCGTAATGATGATTCCACCCCATGGCGGCATCGGGAAGGCTTAGAGCTTTCAAACGATGTATAATTTGTTGTTATAGTGGAAACGGCTATATTGTTTTTGCTAAAAATATTATTATTATTAGGCCCGAGCCCCAGCAGGGCGGAGGGCCTATTGCTCCCGCAACGCTGCCGAAGGCAGCGTTGCAACTGTCTGACCAAACATGCGGGCGCAGCCCGCATGTTTGGTGCCCCGTCGCCCCTGGCAAGTACAGTGAACTAGCCCATGCCGAAGGCATGGATCATGCATACTTACTCCTGCTATGACAGAAATAGTCAACAATTAGTGAATGGGCGTAGCCCATTCACTAATTGTTGACAACAGCAGCGCGAAGCGCTGCATTCCTTCAAAAACCCTCCTGGCATTGTCCCGTATGCGAGAATCCATGCCGCAGGCATGGGCCATGCTTGTATCTGCTCAAATCAATGGAAGTCTATGGGGAGTGAGCGGGGCATCCCGACGGAATAGGGAGTGACGAGCGCGTAAGCGCTCGTAATGATGATTCCACCCCATGGCGGCATCGGGAAGGCTTAGAGCTTTCAAACGATGTATAATTTGTTGTTATAGTGGAAACGGCTATATTGTTTTTGCTAAAAATATTATTATTATTTTTCTTGTTCTTCATCGCTTTGAACTCTAATTTGACCCCCTGAACATGCTCAAAAACTCACCAAACTTTGCCCAAAATTCAGAATCGGCGAAAAATTTAATTTTTTCTGGGCCATTTATTTTTTCGTAAAAAAATGGCGCGACAGCGCCACCGACAAAAGTCAAAATACATTGCGCCTATGGGAGACGCCCCGAGGTCAACTTTGACGTAAAGCTACGAAATTCGGGACACGCATTCCTCTCGTGAGGACAAACAAAAAAAATCATTGTGGCCACGCCCCCAGACTTACCCTATGGCCGCCATCTTCCTTTGAAAATGAAAACACGCTGTGTTAGCCATTTTGTTCACGTCAAACTTTGACGAACTCCTCCTAGGGCGTTTTGCCCACCAACTTCAAAATCGGCGTACGTTCTCTGGACAAGTGGGGCATCTAAAGTTATCCAATTTTTTGAGATACCTTTTACGGTCTGTGTGCGGCGCAGCCGCAAAGTTGGACAACTTATTTTGGAATATTGCAGATCTAAAAATTGCTCCCATTTGATCAAAACCAGTCCGATTAGGACCAAATTTGAATCAGTTGTTAAACGTTCTAGTTTGGACCAGTTTAGGCTGACAAAATTGAAATGGGCGCGATAGCGCCCCCTACAGAGTGACCTTTAAATTAACATTGAAGGTCAAAAATTTGTTTTACCAAAATTTTCTAAACTTTACCCAAAATTCTATTTTGGCGTCCCGATCAAAAAAGCCAATCAGACAAATGCCTTAATTTTTACGGCGTAGTCGTAGCGATGACATAAATCTCCCATGTTATCCCTATGGGAAAACCGCTAAATCTCTCGAATATCCACATTTTTCTGTTTCAAACTTTGACGAACTCCTCCTAGTGCGTTTTGCCCACCGACCTCAAAATCGGTGTACGTCCTCTAGACAAGTGGGGCATCTAAAGTTATCCAAATTTTAAGGATAGCTTTTAAGGTCTCTGTGCGACGGAGCCTCAAACGTTTACCAGAATTCTGACTATTTGGCCTTCAGAGTGGCCTATAAACAATAGAGTTTTTCCAAATGACATGATATTTTGCACAAAATTCTAATTTGCCATCCTGATCATAAAAGTATGAGAGACAAAGTCATATTTTGTACAGCGTAACCGTAGCCATGACAGAAATATCCCATGTTATCCTTATGGGAAAATCGCGAAATCCCTCAAATCACCACATTTTTACGCTTCACACTTTAACAAACTCCTCCTAGGGCGATTGTCCGATCAAACTCATATTTAGGGAAAATCATCTATACAAGCGGGGCATCAAAAGCTATCCATATTTTTATTCTAAGTGCTACGGTCTCTGTGTGGCGGACCCGCAAATATATGTCAGAAATGGGAAAACAGCGAAATCTCTAAAATGACCACATTTTTACGCTTCACACTTTAACAAACTCCTCCTAGGGCGATAGCTCGATCAAGTTCATATTTGGGGGAAATCATCTACACAAGGGAAGCATCAAAAGTTAGTCATATTTGGATTCTAAGTGCTACAGTCTCTGTGCCGTGGAGCTGCAAATATACTGTCACAAATGGGAAAAACGCTAAATCTATGAAATGTTCAAATTTATGCTTCACACTTTAACAAACTCCTCCGTGGGCAATAGCTCGATCAAGCTTTACTTTGGGAAATATCATCTACACAAGCGGGGCATCAAAAGTTATCCATATTTATATTCTAAGTGCTACGGTTTCTGTGCGGCGGAGCAGCAAATTTGACTGACACTTGTGTTCATTTGCACTGGATTGGCCATGTCCAATGTGTCTCCGTCTGTCAAGTTCTTTTTAATTCAACACAATAAGGGCGCCATCTTTATCAAGTCGAAAGCGCAGAGTTGGAAGGCCGGCGGCCCGCGAGGGCCGTTGGATGCCGCTTGCGGCTTTAATTAGGCCCGAGCGCCACAAGCTGGCGAGAGGCCTATTAATCTCGTAAGGCCGTGCGAAGCACGGCTGCGAAAGTGCGCACGTAGTGCGCACGAAATCGAGCGCGAAGCGCTCGCCCACTTCCAAACACTCACTAACGCACTCCTCCACTCATGCACGCCCCATGCATACTAATTAGTTGTAGGAAAATGGAACATTACCGTTGTAAACGGGCGAAGCCCGTGCAAAAGTTCGCACTAAACGAGCACTTTACATTGGGATGACGACCGCTTCGCGGTCGTCATCCCCATATAAAGCACTCATTTGCGCTAAGTAGCTCACGAATACGTTCCCCATCTCTTGCATGTTCCGTGCATATAAGCATGTAATGCAAAAATTGAACATTATTACTGTATAGAGGGCCAAAAACACAAAGTGGGCGGAGCCCACTCAAAATTATCGAAAGTACCCGTCAGTGACCAGGGACCCACACCATGAGGTAGGAAAGCGCGAGCGCTTTCCGAAAATGTATAGTTTATGATATTTGAAAAATGGGAAACATTGTTTTCGCATCGGAATATTATTCTTTCTTTCTTTCTTTCTTTCTTTCTTCTTCTCGGGACCAACCCCCCTATTTTTCACCCAGTGAACATTGACGAAAAGTCACAAAAATTTGCACACCTCTAAAAATCGTGCCTCTCTACATTCTGGCTATTTCCCTTTTCTAAAATAAAAAAAATTGGCGCGTCAGCGCCACCAAATGTACCAAAAATGCATTGAGAGATGGGAAATGACCCAAAAAAAATCTGATCGTAGAATCATGAAATTTGGCGCAGAGGTAGATGGTGACAAGAGAAGTAAAAAATATTATTACGGCAACGCCGTCCCCCGAACCAAATGTCGGCCATATTGCTTCAAAAATGGCTAAACATGACTTCGGAGTTTTTCCAAACGTCGTACTTTTACGAACTCCTCCCAGGGCGTTGGCCCTAAAAAGCTGAAATTTGGTGAAAATGCTACTGAGGAGTGGGACATCAAAAGTTATCCAAATTACATTGATACCTCTCACGGTCTCTGTGCGGCGAAGCCGCAAACTGTAACTAAAATTTCAGAAATCTCCCATATTTAAAATTTCTGCCGTTTGCGCAGATAAAGTCCGAATTGCATCAAATTAGAATCAGTTGTTAAACTCTTTGCCCTAAACCTACTTGAAGTGAAATTAATTAATTTGGCGCGACAGCGCCCCCTATAGATTTTATATGGAGGTTAAATGTTTAGTTTTGCGAAATTATCTGAAATTTGACACACAACTTAATTTTAGCATCCCCATCAAAAAAGTAAATGAGACCCATGTCATAATTGTTATGGCTTTGCCGTAGCGATGATCGAAACCTCCCATGTTATTCCAATGGGGAAATCACCAGAATATGCTTACACTTATAAATACTTTCACCAACTCCTCCTAGGGCGTCAGCCCTATTAACGTGAAATTTGGGGAGACTCATCTTCAGGTGTGGACCATCAAAAGTTATCCTAATTTTTATTCTAAGAGTCACGGTCTGTGCGTGAAAGCCGCACATTTTGCCAAGAATTCAAAATAAAATTGCTTTTTGATGGTAAAACAAAGGGGAGAAGATGTGACAGCGTCACAGATTCAGCAGTAGGCGTAATAAAAGGACAATTGGGGCGCGTTAGCGCCCCCTCCTCTTGCGGCGTGGCGGCGGCGTAGCGAGGGCCGATCATTGCCGCTTGCGGCTATATTTTTTATTATTTTTCTTGTTCTTCTGCTTTTTGAGCTCTAATTTGACCCCCTGAACATGCTCAAAAACTCACCAAACTTTGCCCAAAATTCAGAATCGGCGAAAAATTTGATTTTTTCAGGGCCATTTTTTTTTCGTCAAAAAATGGCGCGACAGCGCCACCGACAAAAGTCAAAATACATTGCGCCTATGGGAGACGCCCCGAGGTCAACTTTGGCGTAAAGCTACGAAATTCGGGACACGCATTCATCTCGTGAGGACAAAAAAAAAAAAACATTGTGACCACGCCCCCAGACTTACCCTATGGCCGCCATCTTCCTTTGAAAATGAACACACGCTGTGTTAGCCATTTTGTTCACGTCAAACTTTGACGAACTCCTCCTAGGGCGTTTTGCCCACCAACTTCAAAATCGGCGTACGTCCTCTGGACAAGTGGGGCATCTAAAGTTATCCAATTTTTTGAGATACCTTTTACGGTCTGTGTGCGGCGCAGCCGCAAAGTTGGACAACTTATTTTGGAATATTGCAGATCTAAAAATTGCTCCCATTTGATCAAAACGAGTCCGATTAGGACCAAATTTGAATCAGTTGTTAAACTTTCTAGTTTGGACCAGTTTAGGCTGACAAAATTGAAATGGCCGCGATAGCGCCCCCTACAGAGTGACCTTTAAATTAACATTGAAGGTCAAAAATTAGTTTTACCAAAATGTTCTAAACTTTACCCAAAATTCTATTTTGGCGTCCCGATCAAAAAAGCCAATCAGACAAATGCCTTATTTTTTACGGCGTAGTCGTAGCGATGACAGAAACCTGCCATGTTATCCCTATGGGAAAACCACAAAATCTCTCAAATATCCACATTTTTATGTTTCACACTTTAACGAACTCCTCCTAGTGCGTTTTGCCCACGAACCTCAAAATCGGTGTACGTCCTCTAGACAAGTGGGGCATCTAAAGTTATCCAAATTTTAAGGATAACTTTTACGGTCTCTGTGCGACGGAGCCGCAAACGTTTCCCAGAATTCTGACTATTTGGCCTTCAGAGTGGCCTATAAACAATAGAGTTTTTCCAAATGACATGATATTTTGAACAAAATTCTAATTTGCCATCCTGATCATAAAAGTATGAGAGCCAAAGTCATATTTTGTACGGCGTAACCGAAGCGTTGACAGAAACATCCCATGTTATCCTTATGGGAAAATTGTAGAATCGCTCAAATCACCACATTTTTACGCTTCACACTTTAACAAACTCCTCCTAGGGCGATTGCCCGATCAAGCCCATATTTGGGGAAAATCATCTTCACAAACGGGGCATCAAAAGTTAGTCATATTTTGATTTTAAGTGCTACGGTCTCTGTGTGGCGGACCCGCAAATATATGTCAGAAATGGGAAAACAGCGAAATCTCTAAAATGACCACATTTTTACGCTTCACACTTTAACGAACTCCTCCTTGGGCGATTGCCCGATCAAGCCCATATTTGGGGAAAATCATCTTCACAAGCGGGGCATCAAAAGTTAGTCATATTTTGATTTTAAGTGGTACGGTCTCTGTGCCGTGGAGCTGCAAATATACTGTCACAAATGGGAAAAACGCCAAATCCTTGAAATGTTCACATTTACGCTTCACACTTTAACAAACTCCTCCCTGGGCAATAGCCCGATCAAGCTTTACTTTGGGAAATATCATTTACACAAGCGCGGCATCAAAAGTTATCCATACTTTTATTCCAAGTGCTACGGTCTCTGTGCGGCGGCGCAGCAAATTTGACTGACACTTGTGTTGATTTGCACTGGATTGGCCATGTCCAATGTGTCGCCGTCTGTCAAGTTCTTTTTTAATTCAACACAATAAGGGCGCCATCTTTATCAAGTCGAAAGCGCAGAGTCGGAAGGCCGGCGGCCCGCGAGGGCCGTTGGATGCCGCTTGCGGCTTTAATTTTTCTTGTTCTTCTTCAGCGCTTTGATCTCTAATTTGACCCCCTGAACATGCTCAAAAACTCACCAAACTTTGCCCAAAATTCAGAATCGGCGAAATTTTGTTTTTTTTCTGGGCCATTTTTTTTTTCGTTAAAAAATGGCGCAACAGCGCCACCGACAAAAGTCAAAATACATTGCGCCTATGGGAGACGCCCCGAGGTCAACTTTGGCGTAAAGCTACGAAATTCGGAACACGCATTCCTCTCGTGAGGACAAACAAAAAAATTCATTGTAGCCACGCCCCCAGACTTACCCTATGGCCGCCATCTTCCTTTGAAAATGAAAACACGCTGTGTTAGCCATTTTGTTCACGTCAAACTTTGACGAACTCCTCCTAGGGCGTTTTGCCCACCAACTTCAAAATCGGTGTACGTCCTCTGGACAAGTGGGGCATCTAAAGTTATCCAATTTTTTGAGATACCTTTTACGGTCTGTGTGCGGCGCAGCCGCAAAGTTGGACAACTTATTTTGGAATATTGCAGATCTAAAAATTGCTCCCATTTGATCAAAACCAGTCCGATTAGGACCAAATTTGAATCAGTTGTTAAACTTTCTAGTTTGGACCAGTTTAGGCTGACAAAATTGAAATGGCCGCGATAGCGCCCCCTACAGAGTGACCTTTAAATTAACATTGAAGGTCAAAAATTAGTTTTACCAAAATTGTCTAAACTTTACCCAAAATTCTATTTTGCCGTCCCGATCACAAAAGCCAATCACAAAAATGCCTAAATTTTTACGGCGTAGTCGTAGCGATGACAGAAACCTCCCATGTTATCCCTATGGGAAAACCACAAAATCTCTCAAATTACCACATTTTTATGTTTTACACTTTAACGAAGTCCTCCTAGTGCGTTTTGCCCACCAACCTCTAAATCGCTGTACGTCCTCTAGACAAGTGGTGCATCTAAAGTTATCCAAATTTTAAGGATAACTTTTACGGTCTCTGTGCGACGGAGCCGCAAACGTTTCCCAGAATTCTGACTATTTGGCCTTCAGAGTGGCCTATAAACAATAGAGTTTTTCCAAATGACATGATATTTTGAACAAAATTCTAATTTGCCATCCTGATCATAAAAGTATGAGAGCCAAAGTCATATTTTGTACGGCGTAACCGTAGCGATGACAGAAATATCCCATGTTATCCTTATGGGAAAATCGCAGAATCGCTCAAATCACCACATTTTTACGCTTCACACTTTAATGAACTCCTCCTAGGGCGATTGTCCGATCAAGTTCATATTTGGAGAATATCATCTACACAAGCGGGGCATCAAAACTTACCCATATTTTGATTCTAAGTGCTACGGTCTCTGTGTGGCGGACCCGCAAATATATGTCACAAATGGGAAAACAGCGAAATCTCTAAAATGACCACATTTTTACGCTTCACACTTTAACGAACTCCTCCTAGGGCAATAGCTCGATCAAGCTCATATTTGGGGAGAATCATCTACACAAGCGGGGCATCAAAAGTTAGTCATATTTTGATTTTAAGTGGTACGGTCTTTGTGCCGTGGAGCTGCAAATATACTGTCACAAATGGGAAAAACGCCAAATCCTTGAAATGTTCACATTTACGCTACACACTTTAACAAACTCCTCCCTGGGCAATAGCTCGATCAAGCTTTACTTTGGGAAATATCATCTACACAAGCGCGGCATCAAAAGTTATCCATACTTTTATTCCAAGTGCTACGGTCTCTGTGCGGCGGCGCAGCAAATTTGACTGACACTTGTGTTGATTTGCACTGGATTGGCCATGTCCAATGTGTCGCCGTCTGTCAAGTTCTTTTTTTATTCAACACAATAAGGGCGCCATCTTTATCAAGTCGAAAGTCGAGTCGGAAGGCCGGCGGCCTGCGAGGGCCGTTGGATGCCGCTTGCGGCTTTAATTTTTATTATTCTTCTTTCTTCTGCTCTTTGAGCTCTAATTTGACCCCCTGAACATGCTCAAAAACTCACCAAACTTTGCCCAAAATTCAGAATCGGCGAAAAATTTAGTTTTTTCTGGGCCATTTTTTTTTTCGTTAAAAAATGGCGCGACAGCGCCACCGACAAAAGTCAAAATACATTGCGCCTATGGGAGACGCCCCGGGGTCAACTTTGCCGTAGAGCTACGAAATTCGGGACACGCATTCCTCTCTTGAGGACAATTTTTTTTTTTTTATTGTGGCCACGCCCCCAGACTTACCCTATGCCCGCCATCTTCCTTTGAAAATGAAAAAAAGCTGAGTTAGCCATTTTGTTCACGTCAAACTTTGACGAACTCCTCCTAGGGCGTTTTGCCCACCAACTTCAAAATCGGCGTACGTCCTCTGGACAAGTGGGGCATCTAAAGTTATCCAAATTTTTGGGATACCTTTTACGGTCTACGTGCGGCGCAGCCACAAAATTGGACAACTTATTTTGGGATAATGCTAATCCAAAAATTGCTCCCATTTGATCAAAACGAGTCCGATTTGGACCAAATTTGAATCAGTTGTTAAACTATCCAGTTTGGACCAGTTTATGATGACAAAATTGAAATGGGCCTGATAGCGCCCCCTACAGAGTGACCTTTGAATTAACATTGAAGGTCAAAAATTAGTTTTACCAAAATGTTCTAAACTTTACCCAAAATTCTATTTGGCCATCCCGATCAAAAAACCCAATGAGACAAATGCCTTAATTTTTACGGCGTAGTCGTAGCGATGACAGAAACCTCCCATGTTATCCCTATGGGAAAACCGCAAAATCTCTCAAATTACCACATTTTTATGTTTCACACTTTAATGAACTCCTCCTAGTGCGTTTTGCCCACCAACCTCAAAATCGGTGTACGTCCTCTAGACAAGTGGTGTATCTAAAGTTATCCAAATTTGAAGGATTACTTTTACGGTCTCTGTGCGACGGAGCCGCAAACGTTTCCCAGAATTCTGACTATTTGGCCTTCAGAGTGGCTTATAAACAATAGAGTTTTTCCAAATGACATGATATTTTGAACAAAATTCTAATTTGCCATCCTGATCATACAAGTATGAGAGCCAAAGCCATATTTTGTACGGCGTAACCGTAGCAATGACAGAAACATCCCATGTTATCCTTATGGGAAAATCGCAAAATCGCTCATATCACCACATTTTTACGCTTCACACTTTAACGAGCTCCTCCCAAGGCGATAGCTCGATCAAGTTCATATTTGGGGAAATCATCTACACAAACGGGGCCTCAAAAGTTATCCATATTTTGATTTTAAGTGCTACGGTCTCTGTGCCGTGGAGCTGCAAATATACTGTCACAAATGGGAAAAACGCCAAATCCTTGAAATGTTCACATTTACGCTTCACACTTTAACAAACTCCTAGTGCGTTTGGCCCACCGATCTCAAAATCGGTGTACGTCCTCTAGACAAGTGGGGCATCTAAAGTTATTCAAATTTTATGGATAACATTTACGGTCTCTGTGCAGCTGAGCCGCAAACTTTTCGCAGAATTTGGACTATTTGGCCTTCAGAGTGGCCAATAAACAAGAGTTTTTCCAAATTACATGACATTTTGCACACAATTCTCATTTGCCATCCCCAAATTAAAAGTATGGGAGCCAAAGTCATATTTGGTAAAGCGTAGCCGTAGCGATGACAGAAACATCCCATGTTATCCCTATGGGGAAACCGTAAAATCTCTAAAATGACCACATTTTTACACTTCACACTTTAACAAACTCCTCCTAGGGCGATCACCCGATCAAGTTCATATTTGGGGAAAATAATCTACACAAGCGGGGCATCAAAAGTTATCCATATTTTTATTCCAAGTGTCACGGTCTCTGTGCGCTGGAGCTGCACATTTGACCGACATTTGTGTTCATCAATGTGTCGCTGTCTTAGTTCTTAGACAATTGCGTTAGCGCCATCTCTGTAAAATGCAGAGAGCAGAGTCGGAAGGCCGGCGGCCCGCGAGGGCCGTTGGATGCCGCTTGCGGCTTTAATTTCATTTGTATTTCATTTTTAGATGTTCTTAAAGGTGCTCCGGGTCAGTTTGTGAGAATTAACATTAGTTTCTTGCGATTGTCTCAACAAAACGACATCTACATTTTTTTCTTCTTTTGAATATAAATTTACTTTTTTCCCCCATTTGCAGTATTTAGCTTAAAGACTGACTAAACGTTAACAATCTGTCGAGTTAAATTCAAAATCTACACTTAATAAATATTTAGTCTGTGTATGTGGAGCACAGATACACGACTGTCACTTGTGTTTATGAGTCACTGAATTGTGTCGGACCATAAATAAAAACAACATAAAGTTTGCACATTATTTCATTTAACACCACCACAACCATTACCAACGTTTTAACTTTGATTCAATAACTTAAAATACATTCTGCTGTAGCCAATACTACTTAAATGTCATGCATTTTTGTATTTAATTGTGACCATTATGTACATATTCAGTTTTGAATATACAAGATCTTATTCCAATGCATAATATATTTTGCCATCTTCTTATCTTATTCCATTCATTCATCGCACAATGTAAGGCACAAATACTGCATTACTTTAATTACTTTGTTCTAGGATTGTCAAAATATCGTTACGCAGTTACTAATTAAAACTAAAACTAATGTTCAACTGTAAATTTGTGTACATAGTAAGCCTTATTTTTCATATTATAGCCTATTTATTTTTTATTCTATCGCAGATTTTCATTGTTTTTAATGGTTTAATATGTTTAACTTACATAGGTTGACTTTATATAGATTGTTTTATCATTGTTCATCATTTAATCACTAAAGCAAGTTAATATGTCTGATTCTGATTCTGATAATGTAGTATCGTAACCAGTATCAACATCTGAGCAGGTATCGATACTGAAGAACAGCATATAAATGGTTCTTTGCTGAATTATTTTGTTGTCTTTATCTTTATCAGAACTACATGATAATATGAATAAACTTCTCTTATTTCGTGTTGAAAATGACACCCGAGTGAATACATCCTGGTGGAAATGGAACACTAATAACTGACTTAATGGGTTTTTATGCTCGTGGTTATTGCTGTTGCACACGTCGTCGCGGCGCCGGTGATGAGTGTTTTGTGTGTCTTACAGCTGGCCATGAGAGGGGCTCCGGGGCCCTCTGGAATGGGGGGGAGGTCCGGTCCTCTGGTGAGTTTCTCCTACACACACGCAGGCACACACACACACACACACACACGTATGCATTTACCATGACTGGCTCAGCTGATGAGGAAAACATCACTTCCTGCGGGGAGGGGCGAGCGCGGCAGAAGTGAACGTGAAGCCCCGGGGCCGAATCGAGAGCTGGGGGACATTTTCATGACTTTGGACTCTTCTGACGTCACTTTAAATCACTCTTTATACTTCTGACTTACCGAACGTTGGACCGGCTCTTTGGACCTTTGTGTGTGTCGTGATTGTGTGCTTTCTGTTGTGTTTCTCTTTGTGTGGTTCACTGCGCTCTTTTGTTTCCTGTTCTTTATACTGTATGTACAAAAAACACACACAAAAACACAATTTATGAAAAGTAATAGTACTCAAAGAACGCAAAAAAAAACATGTCTCATTTAAATATTTTGTGTAGGATCAGGATGCAGTGACAAAATGGCAAAATGTCACTATATAACACTTTATAATAACTACACTTTGAACTTAGACTCAATTTATAATGAACAAATACTTTATTAAGAGCGATTGAGGTTTAGTAACTACGATATAACTCCTAACCGCTTCATTAAATACTTATTAAGCCTTAAGTGAACTGCTCAAAACTATTTTCTGACTATAATTTAATAGCAGTTCAATGCAATGTTTGTCAGTAAATGTCAGAGATGAATAAATGTGTTTATATATAGTTATAATACACCCATAATGTCACTCCTGAAATATGAACTGTTCTAAACATAGTAAGAGTAACTGTAAGAGTAACTGTCTGGACGTATTATAAATTGAAGTTGATGATACGATTGGGAGAACATTAAGTACTGCAGAAAATGTAGTATTTCCAAAGAAAAGACAAAAAACGTCATATCCGAAGCTCTTTTGTCACTTTATTTGCAGTACGCAGTGGGAGAAGTAACCCAAACCTTCCCTCAAATACACGTCACACCGTTACGTATACTACTCAAGCAGCAGTGTGAAAAGTACTGCAATAAATACAATGCCACTGTAACTCTGGAATGGTGCATGGGTTTAATAAAAGTGTGTGTTTGTTCAAAGGGGAATCCTGGTGCTCCTGGGCTTAAAGGAGACGGCGGTGACTCCGGACCACAGGTAGGGCTCACGTTTAAAGCTTTCATAACCCTCCTCCCGCCTCATAACACATTTAACCGTTTTTTTTGTCTAAAGGGGCCCCGAGGTCTTCAGGGCCCGACTGGTCTCCCTGGAAAAGCTGGGAAAAGGGTAAGAACGCTGCGATATCGCCCACTATCGAGATGTTACGACTTCCAACGAAATGTGTGGAATCTTCGACACAATATGTTTCAAACTGTTAAACTGCAGCGAGTAATTGCTATAAACTCTTTTTAAATGACGGACAGCTGCGTTGTTAAATGGAAAAATGTCGAAAAACAATAAACTAGTTCTGATTTTCGCCGAGAAAAGACTATTATTCGTAAATGTTCTCCATCTAGACGTGTTCAGTTCAGTCGCCACATTTCGACCTTTATTTGGTGGATCATGTATTCATAAAGTCTCAATATTGAACAATAGAAATAATCTTTTGACTTATAGACTAATCTTAATAGACTTAATAGAAATACTGGTCGACTTCTAAAACAATTGTTAGTTGCAGCTCTATTTATTCTAACTTTATTCACACCTTTCATACTTTCAATAAAATACTGAATTTCTAAGATATGAATGACCCACAACCTTGGGTAGACGCCATATTTTAAGAAGCTTCAGGTGTATTTAACTAGAAAAAGGCTGATTTATCAATGAAAATGAACAACCGACTGAACTAAATTGTCATATATTGCATAATTTCCCTCATTATTTCCCTTTTCTGATTCTGATTCTCAATTAATCCTTATTAATCATGAATTAATTAGTTGAATTACACGTTGGTATCCTTTATTTTTGCTGTGTAACATGTGTAAACTTCACTTTCTCTATAAACATGGGAGCGGTAGCAGCTTATACTTGGTACTTTCAAACATGGCTGCTGTTCAAGCTCATCATCCGCACGCAACAATCACAATAATGCTAGTATAAAACCCAAATGAAGCGTTGATTCGTGTTTGCTTGTTTGGACTGATTGCCTGCTCCACATTCACAGAGTTGATTTAATATTTCGCGAGGCGGTTTCCACAAAGGCTTATGGGAGATATTGATGTCTTTCAGGGCCGTAACGGGGTGGACGGAGCTCGCGGGCTGCCGGGAGAAGGCGGTGCAAAGGTAAAACACATGAACACGCTCGAAACAGCAGTCGCCATCCATAAACTGTCCCCATGACACAGGAAATCATGTTTATTGTACAATTTGTCTATGATTTATTAATTCAAACGCGTGTGTTTTGACAAGTAGAAAGAATTATTGGCATTGTCTAAACGTTAAACTTGACAAAAATAGGTTGTTTATATGTTTGTATTTACACCAAAGGATATTTTATGTATTGTGTATTGTATTAAGTGGTTTAACAAAGAAATACTACAATTTCCATGACTAAAGACATGACTTTGTGTTCACATTTGTAGTTTTTTCAGTCCTAAATTGGCCAAATTTAAATCTTATGTGGACTTGGCTTGGTCTTGTTCGAGTCCTTGTTTAGTCCTGGTCGAGTCAGGTAAATATTTGGGTTAAATCTTTGTTTAGTCCCAATTTGTATGTGGTGAACGCACCCTTTATTTAGATTTTGGACTTTCTTTAGATTGTTATTTTACACATAATTACCTCGCTATCGATCATCCAGATCCCTATGAATGTTGAAATCTCCTTTGTCCGCGCAGGAAAACAAACAAACACGTTGAGAACCCCCGTCGAAGTAAACCCAACTCTTTCTTGTCCTTTTCTCAGGGCGACCGCGGGTTCGACGGCCTCCCGGGACTTCCAGGAGAGAAAGGCCACAGAGTGAGTAATGAGAGCGCCACACGTTCAAACGCTCTCAAATAAGAAGCCGCACTCACTCCCGTCTCATCGTGAGCCTCAGATAGTCGTTTGTCGCGGTAACCACAGCCCCCGAGCCCGGTAGTTAGTCAAACATTAAGCCTTAAATACCAGTTTAGACTCCGCCTCCTCGCTGTCACTGATTGTTACTGCAGCGTGGATGAAGACGGCTACTAACGACGCCGATATTGTTTCTGCTACTGACTACTTTGGTATCATTAAAGCTTATACTACACATGGTAACACTCTGAGCATTTCTACTACTACTACTACTACTACTGCTAACTCTGTGGCTTTTGGGAAACTTTTACAATCGCTGCACACATTTACAAATTTGACTTAACTCGCCGTGTCTACTTCCTGTCAGTACTTCCTGCTAGTGCAAGATTGGAAAACAGTCCCAGAGTCAAAAAGTCAGTTTAGAATATTTAAGTCTGAACGCAGACAATTGAACACAAAAAAGCTCGAAACGAAGAAAAGACAATCCGGCAAATGAGGAAGGGACGACATTCGCTAGATTTGGGAGGGGCCAATGAAACAGGTGTGATACGTTAGGGGCAGGGCTATGATCGGAAGCAGGAAGTGCATCTAGAACAGAAACAAGGTCAGCGATTTCAAAGTAAAACTGAGCAAAAGGACGTGACGCCGTTATCACAACCACTGCTGATGTTACTGCTGCTGGAAGTACTGCTATTACTACTACTATATGTGTTACTGCTGTACTTGTGGCACTGCTACTGCTTCTACTGTTAACTGTACTTTGCGATAGCTAAAACTCAAAGTGCGGACTTGAACTTGAGCCAGATTTGAGTCGTCATTTTGATGATTTGCGACTCGATTTGGTCTTCTGCAACTTCCCGAGACTCTCCGTAGACAATTAAACGTGTTTGTTCCCACTTTGTGACCGCCATCCTTATTTATTTGTATTTTTTGAAGCAGGACCGTTTACAAAAAATCATGTAAATTGCAAAAATGTGAGCTGAGTTCGATGTAAAAGACGTGAAAAGACTTGAAACTTGATGCACAGAACTTGGACTTGAGACCAAAAAGCTTGAGACTTACAAAACAAACAAAGACTTGGTCCCAACTTTGACCTTTGACCTGTGAAAAAGTCAAATCATTTAAACGTTCCTTTAAAACTCCACCTAAAAACGTACAAAGTGCTCCTTTTATTCTACTTCTGTTTCTCCTTTTTCTACAAAATGACAATCTCTTCCTGGATTACGTTTGCTTCTGGTTAAAGGGTTCGATGACTTGTAAAACACGTGAGGTCAGTGGGGACGTTTAGACCCAGTTTTAGACCCACGAGGCCACGACACTCCAAACGGGTTTTTAGGCTTTTGTACGTTTTTAAACCTCGAGTAAACGCCGGAAGGAGATCACAGGGTTGTATTTCTAGACAGGCGTTCCATCTTTATCCTATACCGAGTAATTAGAGGGCCGGGCAAGGTAGGCCGGTCCATATAGGGCGCCGTAAATAGGACAAAACCATACGTAGACCGTGCCAATTGTGGTTTTCCAGGCTTAGATTACAGGCAGTTTTGTTCCTTTTTGAATAAACCTCGTCTTTACGTGTCACTTCATCCATTACGAGGAGCACATGACAGTCGCATGAACTTGACACTCCTTTTTTAATATATATTTTGACGTTGTCTTTTTGTGCCCAGGGTGAATTAGGGTCTACAGGAGCTCCAGGATCTCCCGGAGACGATGGGCCGAGGGTGAGTTCAACCGCTGTTCAAATAAGACATAAATCTGGCCATTTTATGTATAATTCAATATCTTTATTTTCTTCAAAGCATATTTTAAACAGATTTTTCATTGTTTATATTTTGCATGAGCTTCTTTTTTTGGTATTGCATCATCAAAATATCCATGAAAGCTAAAGTCCATCTTATCTTATTAAATGCCATTTGCTCCCCCAAAAAAAGAAGAAAAAATTCTGGCCATTTTATGTATTATTTCATATCTTAAGTGTATTATAAAGTTTTTTTCATTGTTTATCTTCTAAACTTTTTACTGCATGAGCTTCTTTTCTGGCATTGCATCATCAAAATATCCATGAAATCTAAAGTTCATCTTATCTGATTAAATGCCGTGTGTTTAAAGGGAGAGGACGGACCGGTCGGACAAAGAGGCGTGGCTGGAGAGAGCGTAAGTAGTTCAAATATTACATTTAGACTTACGGGGAAAAGCGCAAAATTGAACCAACGTGAGATATAAAAAAAAACATCCTGGACTTATAGTGACTGTGACTAAATAGTCACAGTCACTATCGCCTGCTCTTGTGGTTAACGTTCTGCTCTGAGGCCAGACCATTAGGGTTTGATGCTTGTGATGTTTGCGCTCGGGTCATGATGCCTTTTCCTCATGAAGATTTGACATTTGGGTCTTTGTTCTGCGTTAATGGGCCGGGACGCGCCGTGAGAAACGCTCGTCTGAAGCAGCTTGCTAAGTCGTTCGGGGACGTTGCGCTAAGTTTCATCACAGTTCGAGTCGGATGAAGAATTTTGATTTGGTGCTTCAGGATTTGTCGGGATTAGATTTGACATGGGGGAACCACATGTAGGCGAAAAAAGCAAAACTAGCGCATTCTTAGCATCTTAATTCTTCACATTGGGTTTATAGTTTATGTGCAAGTCAGAGGCCGGAGCGGAGGTTTGCTAATGCGATTAGCACGCAACCAGCGCTCCAGAGCTACTTCCTGGTTCTTGGACGATAGAAACATGTAATAATAGGATGCAAACAGCTCACAGCAGTCTCATTTTTACCCAAAGGACTGTTTTTTACAACATATCTGTACAAATGTTACTTTACTACATGAAAAAAGGCTGTTAAATCCCATCTTTCTTTAAATATACTTTCTTTTTCTTTGTATTAATAATCCACAACAGCCAATAGTTGATCAATTCTCCCTTAAAATTACGTGAAATGAAATAACTCTAACCGACGAACATCG
The DNA here is from genome assembly GCF_026437365.1 of Eucyclogobius newberryi. NCBI lineage: Eukaryota > Metazoa > Chordata > Actinopteri > Gobiiformes > Gobiidae > Eucyclogobius > Eucyclogobius newberryi. The sequence continues at coordinate 8,788,510 of NW_027315746.1, read as the reverse complement.
TTTTAACTGCTTTAAGATGGAAAAATAATATCTTAAGCTATTTTTCAGAACATCTGCTTTTTTGATCAGCATCAAAGACTTAATATCTGTCTGTCTGCAGTTTATCTCTAACTTTACTTTAATACGATAATAAACATTGCTTAGTACAAGGTTTGTATAAAGTGCAAACGCCTGAACTGATTTCGTTACTTACCACTTAGTGTGTTATTGTCACCACTAATCTCACGGTGGATAACATTTTAGTGCAACTTAACTCTCGTAAACCTGGCGACACGAAGCAAGTCAGATTTTACCAGTCAATCAAAATGTGTGATTAAAGTAAAATAAGAAAGGATGCAAGGAAAAAGGAAGGAAGCAAGGAAAGGGGAAAGGAAGGAAACAAGGAAAGGAAGCAAGGAAAGATGAAAGGAAGCAAGGAAAGATGAGAGGAAGCAAGGAAAAGGGAAAGGAAGGAAGTAAGGAAAGATGAGAGGAAGCAAGGAAAGATGAGAGGAAGCAAGGAAAGGGGAAAGGAAGCAAGGACAAGGGAAAGGAAGGATAAAAGGAAAGGGAGGAAGCTTCCTCTTTTTTTTGTAAATACATTTTTTTTATTAGAACATAAAACAACAAAAACAACAACACAACAACAAAGAAAAAAAAAAAGAAAAAAAACAACACAAAGAACGAGCAGGACCAGGGAGTACACAGGGACGTAAAGGAATAAAAGTAGAAAATAAGTGCGTAGCATTAAAAAAATAATAATAATAAAAGAGAAGAATTAAAGCAAATAAAGTACAGATAAAATTGTCCCATTTTTAGCTATTGTTTTAAAGTTAAATTTGTCCATTTTCAAGTTGAGTCCAGAAGTTATTTTCTCCATTGTGCGTATGTCAGAATGATATTAGTTCAGTCCTTAATCGTCAGAGCGGTTTGAGTCATCCACTTCTTCCCTGCTGCCAGGAGCATGTTATAGGTATCCATCCACTGTCTCCATGGTTACGAGGCCCAAGCACATCACTCCGAAACTGCATGAGACGGTGTTGAGGACCGCTTTCTACAAGAAGGACACAGTTGTTAAGCCCGTGACATGATCAGTCAAAACAAGAACAACACGTTTTTGGTTTCATTTGTTGTTGTTTTTGTTTACCACCGTTTGAGACCTTCCTCATCCGTCCTAACTCTCTCTCTCTCTTGCGTCTCCTCCCAGGGTCCCAGAGGTTTGCTCGGCCCCAGAGGTTCTGCGGGTGCATCGGGGCAGCGCGTACGTATCTTTGCCCGTCGCTCGCCAATAACACGTTTTTGTTTCCCCCCTTTTCTCTCTGACATAACGATGTGGTCGGTCCCAACAGGGTCTTCCAGGGCTGGACGGGCAGCAGGGTCCCAAAGGAAACATGGTGAGTGTTTATTTAAGTGCGCTTTAAGTTTATTTGGACCTTTTTTTCCCCCGGAGAGACGCTGGCAGAGAGGACGTGTCAAAGTAACAGGCCTCCGTTTGTCAGGACCACCTAGGAAAGACGCCCCGGGATGCGTATGAGCCAGCGGTCGTTAGCTTTAGTGTCCGGAGCCCGCTCATAACAATCAGCTAATTACTTATACAGGACATCGTTAGACCCAAAGCTACACATTTGAACTGTTTGTCATAAAATAAAAGGCACCGGAGTCGTCAAAATGTACAGTTTCTACAAAAAGCATCCCAATTCAACTAGATAGAACCGTATTTTCTGGAGTATAAGTCGCACCAGCCAAAAAATGCATAATAGAGAAGAAAAAAAACATATATAAGTCGCACTGGAGTATAAGTCGCACCAGCCAAAAAATGCATAATAGAGAAGAAAAAAACATATATAAGTCGCACTGGAGTATAAGTCGCACCAGCCAAAAAATGCATAATAGAGAAGAAAAAAAACATATATAAGTCGCACTGGAGTATAAGTCGCACCAGCCAAAAAAATGCATAATAGAGAAGAAAAAAACATATATAAGTCGCACTGGAGTATAAGTCGCACCAGCCAAAAAGTGCATAATAGAGAAGGAAAAAAAATAGATAAGTCGCACTGGAGTATAAGTCGCACCAGCCAAAAAGTGCATAATAGAGAAGAAAAAAACATATATTAGTCGCACTGGAGTATGAAATGCGGATGCAAGTGTGAAAATAACAAATAATATCACATATAAGTCACTCCAAAGTATAAATATATAAGTATAAATATAAGTATATGTCGCACCCCGGCCAAAACTATGAAAAAAGGTGCGACTTAAAGTCTCAAAAATACGGTATTTCTTTTATAGTAAATTGTGGTAAACTCTTGTTCATAGTTTAGCCATTCCCATAGTCATTAAAGTCTCTCCTCTTTTGCCTAAATATATATATAATCTTTAGCAACCTTCTTTTTGAACTTGTTTTTGAATATAAAGTGTGAAGTCCACTCTGATTGGCTGTACAGTTGTATCACACAAAACCAAATACTTCTCCAACATGGTGATGATGACACAAAACATACATTTGAACCATTTTCTTTTTTTAGTTATTATTATTAGAAAAGAGAAAAGATGGAAAAAAAAACCACACATCACAAAAAAAGAAAAGAAAAAGGAAAGAAAAAAGACTTACAAGGGCGTGGCCAGAGAAAATTTATGAGGTTGTTAAAAAAAAATCTAATTAATTTAAAAAAGATAAGATAAGAAAACCTTTATTTGGAAATTTCAGTGTTGCAACAGATATTAGGTACAGAAGTATAGTGATAAAAAACAGATAACGAATTTCAAAAAAAAACTCTTATATTCTCTTTTTCATTAAGAGTATTTAAAAAAGAAAGATTACGGCACATACGTTTCAAAATAATTGCCCCATTTAATCCAAGTAACGACTTTTCTTTTCATAAATATCCACCACTAAAAAATAGCGTCTGATTCAATAATGAATCCTCATTAATCAACCAAATAATGAACTCAATCCCTTTATTAGCTCGTGGAGATGTTTAGGACGTTTAGTGAGCTTTACAGTTGGTGGTGAAACGCTGAAACGTCTGAGGAGGTTTTAGCTCTAAATGACTCAACTTTCTACACTTTGAAAACCACTGAAGAATTTATACTTACGTCACAGCGATTTGAGCCGGACCGACCGAAATGAAACCTGCAAGACTTTTAAAACCTCCAGAGATTCAGGGGCAAAGACAAAAGTACATTTTGAAGTGCGATAAAGTGCCCTAAAGCAACATTTTCCTTCAAAACATGAGCTGCAAAACATGGAAATACAGTTATTAGTTATTTATTCAACATTCTGCAGCTCAGATCTTGTCATAGTGCAAAAAATATCAAGAAGTACTCCACTATTAGAACAGAAAAAGTATCCACAATGAATGCTGACCTCAAAACGTACTGTTCCATCTGTAATGTATTAAATAATGAGTCGATTTTAACTTATAGATTATTCTGTTAGTCAATATTTGTGATGATCCAGGTCACAACATAATCGTAAGAGCTAAAACATAATAATCCGGAACATTTTAGAAGCAAAATGTCATCATTTTAATTCAATCTGGTTCAAAAGTGCTTTTTATCTGGCTGTTTTTGTCGCATTTACTTTATTTATTATGTTATATTTCATAAAGCTGGTCATAAACGTGACAAATAGTGACATGTGAGGTAATGTTAATGAAGAAAACAAAAGATTTCATTGTTATTTTGATCACAATCTCAAGTAAAAGTGAAAAATGTTTAAATCGTGATGTTTTTTCTCACAATAACTATCAGAGAATGAGCTTTTGTATTTGAAACGTCCAACTTTTGATACTAAGGCATAGACACGATTCTCGATAGCGATTTCCACGCCACCGTTTTAGCTCTTTTTTAAAGTTTTGAACAACAACCTCACATTTTCAACACAAAATTACAACGTTTTCTTCATCAAACTCTGTTGAACCTTTAATCGTTCTGACAAAGCTCAAGGTCAAACGTTGTCTCTTCCATACGTTCGACGCCCCCGGTCCGATCGCACGGGTCACGATAAAGACATTCAAACAGTTGGACCCGCCCACATCGGGTCATAAAATACTGATGTTTCCAATTAACGACCCACAAAGGTTCGGATTCACCGCGGCGGCTCCACGGACGTACGTAACCGCGGGGTTTTGGGGAGACTCAAGTCGAAGGTGGAAGGAAATAAGGATTTATCTGTTGTTTGTTGAAACAGCTGGAGCGCACTCGCCCCCCCCAGAGGTCAATGTCGTGTGTGTTTTAACTCTGTGACTCACTGAATCCAAACAGGAAGACCCCACGGTTAAGCATTTCCAGTTAGCATTACTAAGACTGACTAAGATGGCCCCAAACGTCCTCAAACTCACTGTATTTGCTCATTTTGGGGGCGTTCTGTTCTATTTTATTACACCATTTCCGGAGCTGAACCTGATTATTACCCTCTTAAAAAATGCATCACGTTCATTTTCAAAGGTTTGCAGCGGTCGCAGAGGTGTCCCTCACTTCCTCACGTAGTTTTAGAACGCTGATTATTCACCGCGGCGACTTTGTAAAGGTGTTTCACAACGTGCGGACGCCAGAACGACTTTTGTCATCACGGTGGAAGTCACGGCAACCCTTCCTGGTTTCTGGAGAATAAAACACACTATAGCGAGATAAAGACACTAAGAGCTGCTTTTATATATGTCCCGGAGCCAAACTACCGTATTTTCTGGAGTATAAGTCGCACTGGAGTATAAGTCGCACCAGCCAAAAAATGCATAATAGAGAAGAAAAAAACATATATAAGTCGCACTGGAGTATAAGTCGCACCAGCCAAAAATGCATAATAGAGAAGAAAAAAACACATATAAGTCGCCCTGGAGTATGAAATGCAGTTGCAAGTGTGAAAATAACATATAATATCACATATAAGTCGCTCCGGAGTATACGTATATAAGTATAAATATAAGTATAAGTCGCACCCCGGCCAAAACTATGATAAAAGGTGCAACTTATAGTCCGGAAAATACGGTACATGTAAAAACGCTTCTTACCTTACCTTTACTAACGTTATAGTGACTCAATTAACAGAAAACGTACAGTGTTTTTAAGCATTTTTTCATGTTTAGTCCAGTAAACCGTTTGAACTCTTTGATCCACGGCTCGGTTCAGTGTTATGACTTTAGTAAAACATTCAAATGAAACGTACCTGGGCCGGTTCAGAGACTTTGGCGTTGCGCAGCGCCGGGTGTCCCTCCAAAAGCTAAACTCATTTAATATTGTTGTGAAAATAAAGCATTGAAATGGAGCGTTTTTGTGATGTTGTTTTCTTTTGTGTTTCCACAGGGAATCCAAGGAGAGCCGGGTCCTTCAGGACAGCAGGGCATGCCCGGACCCAACGTACGTCTGACTCTGTGCACGGCTCAATGTGGGGTTTAAATGGAGGAAAATCAATGTATCTTCCTCAATTTATGGAGTTTTGACTATTTTATCACTATTTACTGACTGAAACTGCTTTATTTGCTTTGGTTTAACTATGAAATCCATCAACTAATCACGGCTAGTCGACTATTGAAACTAATCGTAATTGTATTCTGATCATTTGAATTGTTATTTATGCCACGCAGACGCTAAAACTATTATGAAAAGTCCTTTTTATAACAAAGACAGTGACATTATTAAATTACAAAGTCAAAAAAATAACAGACTTTTGCTGATTTTGATCACTTTGTCTGTAAATATTCTCTATCTCGAACAAATTTCACCTTCTGTTTTGTCAAAAATACATTCAAAAGTCTCAATGCTCAATAGAAATAATCGTTTTGCTAATCAACTAATTAAACGATGAATCTGTGACTTCTAAAATAATAGTTAGTCGCTTTTAAAGTTATATGATAGATACACATTTCACACTATTGGCAGTTGGACTAAAACATGTACTTATTTCAAGCAAAACGATTGTGAAATCAGTGAGAAATGTCATATAACAAGTTAAATAAATACAAATAAAATGCATTAGTAAATAAATCAAAACCCAAGAAAGATTCAAAAGAAGATTCTGGCTCGGGTTAAATGTTTGCTCTTGTGCCTGGAGAGCGTTTTGCGTGTTCCTTTTAGCTCCTTCTTGGCTTTTCATTTCAGTTCTTACAGGGACATGGTGTTTTGACATAAATATAATGTATGTCTGGAGTGATTACAGTGTCCTTTACATTCCTGCTGCCGCTTAAACACAAGTGCATGTGATTATATGTGTGTTACCAGGACAAAACTGCTTCTACTGCACTGCATTACTTACTATACATTTATCATAGTACATACCAGACTGTAGACTTCACCAATTAAAGCTGTTTTTGTGCAATTATCTTAACAGGAATGCTATGTAAAGGTAATTGTGATGCATACTATATATAGTGTCTTGTTTGTTAAAAATCTAAGAAAATATTTGGCTTTTTTTTTTTTATATTTGGCCCTTTTTTATTTGTATTTTTTTGAATATTTAGCTTTTTTCGAGAATATTTAGCCTTTCTTTTTTTTATATATTTGGCTTTTTTTTCTAAGAATATTTGTATTTTTTCAAGAAAATGTTGCGCTTTTTATTTGTATTTTTTTTTTAATATTTATCCTTTTTCAAGAATATTTAACCTTTCTTTTTTTATATATATATTTGTCTGTAACAGGACTTTTCAGATCTGAAATATGGCTAAACTTGCTAAACTTGCTTAACTACATCATTGCTGAAAGCTCATTGGCCGACACCAGTCTTCACTTTGCCGCGTACAAATGTCCAACTGCTAAACAATAAGTCGAGTGTCCAGTTGAACGGCCGTTTCCCAGGTGACCGGCCCCGGCGACAGCCACAGCCCGGTTCCACTGCCGTCACATTATGTGGAAAGTCTGCGCCTCGACCCGTTCAGACTCACGCATCGATTTAATCTTGTTTTTTTTGTAGAGTTTAAGTAATGCATTAAGGCGCGGACATGAGTGTGTAAAAAAACTACATTCAAATACCTCAATACTGTCAATACTGCAGTACTTCACAGCCGTACCGCACGTTGCAGTCATTCCCGATATCGTACGGCCCCAAAAAGTATCAATTTCTGCCCAAAAAAAGCTGATTAAAACTTAAATTGCAGCGTAACCTTTGCAAACACGGCACAAAAGTCATATTTCTGCACATTTTTCGCGACACTTGAACCTCAACGAAACCCTAACGCTCAAAATCGTCCCAACGTCATCGTCGTTAAGTCAAAAAGTGAACTCCACGGCACAGAACGTAACCTTTTCAGAACCGCACCCTTTCGCTCTCCTGTTTTGTAAGACAAGTTTTCTCTTCTCCTTTGTCTTTCAGGGTCTGATTGGCTCTCAGGGTCCGATCGGTCCTCCCGGAGAAAAAGTAAGTGCAAAAAACACCCACAAACTCCTCCCCCCCCCCCCCCCCCCGCTCGCGATAAGTGACGGCCGCAGAACCAAATGGATTCTGCAGATCGGCCGCCGTTATGGATACGGGGACATGATAGAAAAGCATTAGCCCCGCGCCGCCTGCAGAAGCACTTAGCTCGCTCCCCGTCGCGTGTTATTCCAGCGCCCGATATTATGGACCAAACGTATTTACGGCTCACGCGCCTTTTTTTTTTTTTTTTTTTACAGGGACCTCAAGGCAAACAGGGGCTGGCCGGGCTGGGCGGGGCCGACGGGCCCCCGGTAAGTTCACGGCGCCAAGAACGACAAGAGATGGGGAAAAGTTGAGATCTGATCGGTGTTTGGGGGTTTCTTTCCGCAGGGTCATCCAGGGAAAGAGGGTCCCACCGGCGAGAAAGGAGTGTCTGTAAGTGACCTTTGGTTTTTACAGGTTAAAGTGAAGAAATAAGATAAGATATTACTTTATTGTTCACACATGGGGAAATTTCATGGTTGCAACGCAAGTAGATACAGAGGAAAAGGACAGATAATTTATTGGAAGTTTAAAAAACACTCTTAATAGAAGAACTCTTATAAACAAAACTCTTATAAACAAAACCTCTCATTTCTTAATAAGGAATGGAGGGGAAAAATAAAGATAAATAAAATAAAATAAAAACAGCTAGCGTAAGACAAGATAATACTAATAATAATGGTAAAATAAACACTCTATTTTCATCAGTTATATGCACATGAATATGACATTAATTGCACATGAATATGATAGTAATTGCACATGAATATGACATTAATTGCACATGAATATGACATTAATTGCACATGAATATGACATTAATTGCACATGAATATGACATTAATTGCACATGAATATGACAGTAATTGCACATGAATATGACATTAATTGCACATGTATGACATTAATTGCACATGAATATGACAGTAATTGCACATGAATATGACAGTAATTGCACATGAATATGATAGTAATTGCACATGAATATGACAGTAATTGCACATGAATATGACATTAATTGCACATGAATATGACAGTAATTGCACATGAATATGACATTAATTGCACATATGACGGTAATTGCACATGAATATGACGGTAATTGCACATGAATATGACATTAATTGCACATGAATATGACAGTAATTGCACATGAATATGACGGTAATTGCACATGAATATGACATTAATTGCACATGAATATGACAGTAATTGCACATGAATATGACATTAATTGCACATGAATATGATAGTAATTGCACATGAATATGACAGTAATTGCACATGAATATGACATTAATTGCACATGAATATGATAGTAATTGCACATGAATATGACATTAATTGCACATGAATATGATAGTAATTGCACATGAATATGACAGTATTGCACATGAATATGATAGTAATTGCACATGAATATGATAGTAATTGCACATGAATATGACATTAATTGCACATGAATATGACGGTAATTGCACATGAATATGACGGTAATTGCACATGAATATGATAGTAATTGCACATGAATATGACATTAATTCCACATGAATATGACGGTAATTGCACATGAATATGACGGTAATTGCACATGAATATGACGGTAATTGCACATGAATATGACGGTAATTGCACATGAATATGACGGTAATTGCACATGAATATGACGGTAATTGCACATGAATATGACGGTAATTGCACATGAATATGACGGTAATTGCACATGAATATGACGGTAATTGCACATGAATATGACGGTATTGCACGTGTTCAGGGTGGTTGTTGTTGACAGGGTTTGTTGCAATTTCTAAGTTTTGAGCTAAAAGGAAAACCCCAGTGCGTCTGTAGAGAATATACTCAGGAATAATGTCGTTATTTTCCAAAAGCTAGTGAAAGGTGCACAAATGTAAGAGGTGGAGTGGAGCTACAGAAAACGATAATGGTTGTTTTGATCGTCGTAATGGTTTTCTGGACTGGAAAAGAACAAACTGTTTCAGATTTTCAACAATGATACGTCGCATTCATAAATACTCTAGAATGGTTCAGTCAACATAGTTCAACCTTTAATGTGTTAATAATGTATTTATAAAGTCTCTGTGCACAATGAAATATACATTATGCTGCAGAACTGTGTGAAAAATATGCTCAAAACTTGAGTTAAATCAAGATGTGTTTGAAGTAAAATTATGGAATAAACTAAGTGACGAATTAAAATCAAGTACCACATTCTTAAGATTAAAAATAAATGTATTAGTCGCTATTAAAATGATATGTACAACAGGAAAAGGTAATTTTGTGTCCAGTGTTAATCGCTTTTGCTTTGGTAATTTCAGTCGATGTAAAGAGTGTACATTATAGTTCTACTAGGATAGGCATTGAATAGCCTATTCCTTTATTTATTCCTTAGTTTATGCTGCGTTTATGTCTGTAATGCATTGAAATATACTGCCACAAACTAATACATAAATCAATCAATCAACATAAAACATAAAACCTTTATGAGTTGCATAATATAAAAGACAATGAAATATGCTGAATTATAGCTAAATTTCTCAGAGTTTTAGTTACATTTTCAAGGCACAGTAGTAGATGTAGTAGCTAGTAGTAGACATAGAAAACAGTAAACCGCATTTTCCGGACTATAAGTCGCACTGGAGTATAAGTCGCATTTTTGAGGGACATTTATTTGATAAAAACCAAGAACAGACATTTCATCTGTAAATGCAGTTTAAAATAATAACAGATGAGAGAACATGGTGAATAGGTGTACGTATGCTAACGCTAACACCTTCAGCTACATGACGTATGCTAACGCTAACACCTTCAGCTACATGACGTATGCTAACGCTAACACCTTCAGCTACATGACGTATGCTAACCCTAACACCTTCAGCTACATGACGTATGCTAACGCTAACACCTTCAGCTACATGACGTATGCTAACGCTAACACCTTCAGCTAAATGACGTATGCTAACGCTAACACCTTCAGCTACATGACCTATGCTAACGCTAACACCTTCAGCTACATGACGTATGCTAACGCTAACACCTTCAGCTACATGACGTATGCTAACGCTAACACCTTCAGCTACATGACGTATGCTAACGCTAACACCTTCAGCTACATGAGGCACAGACAGAACTGTGGTAAGTGTCTGGTATGTTAACGTAACATATGAACAGTTATTCAGATAACTATAGCATAAAGAACATGCTAACAAGTTTACCAAAGCATCAGTTTTACCCCAAATCACTAAATCCATTGAATTCTTCTTCCTCTGTGTCACTTCTAAACAACTCCACAAACTCCAGAGGAAGAGGAAGTGCAGCTTCTTCTTCTGCGTCGCTCAGAGCCTAGAGCGCCCTCTTGTGGTTGTCAGTAGGAAAATAACAAACAAAATGATATAATAATGTGTTAATAATATCACACACAAGCCGCACCCCGAACTATGAAAAAAGGTGCAACTTATAGTCCGGAAAACACGGTAATTAGACTTCTCGACTGGTTATGGCTAGAGCTGTGTCACATATGAGACAATACACTGAGCCGCCGTGTGTTTCCCTTTGACGAAACTGCACTAAACCTCTGCATCGTTCTCCTCAAGGGCCACCCTGGACCTCCCGGGACCATCGGTTACCCCGGACCCCGCGGCGTCAAAGTAAAACCTCAACACTCTCTCTCTCTGCAGCACATTTAAATCGTCCCTAAAACTTCAATAATCACCTCGCGTCTCGTCTCCAGGGCTCAGACGGGATCCGCGGGCTCAAAGGCGGCAAAGGAGAAAAGGTAAGACACGTCTGCGAGTGGCTTTTCGCCCCGTCCAACATGGCCGATGGCGAAACGGGCGCTTAACCATCGTAATTCCTCGTTAATCAGAGCTCCTTGTGAGTAGAGCGAGTGGAAAAAGCGCTCAAAAGCTCGTCGGGCTCAGATCAAACGGAGCTCGGAAGCGTTAGGACGTGTTTCAGGCTCGCGTTCGTTAGGAATGGGCGCCTCTGCACACAAACGCTGACAATAATTGACTGAATTGCTCGTTATTTGCAAAACCGAGGACGCGGCGTTGGTGGGATGTCGTTCCGCTCGCTCCCCCGCCGCACAAATCAAACTGAGTGTAATTTGAACTAATGAACGAAGCGGCTGAGGTCGAAGGAACGCGTTCTAAAGTGAGGGAGGAGATGTGGAAGATGAAAGCAGCATGTAAAGTTAAACTGTGTGAATACTGCACTTTAACGGCCTTTATAAAGCATTAACAAAGACTTGAATCATAATGAACAAACAGCTTATGGAGGGCTTTATTCAGGCTTAATTAATACACTAATTCCTAATCATAACCTCTTCATTAAGTAGTTACTAACCCTGAATCATTATGAATAAACTACTTGTTCATTATGGTTCATTAAGTCTGTGTTTGTGCTTTATTAAGTCATGTAGTGAATATTTTATATGTGAAAAGTGAATTACAAGCTGCAAAACGCTGTCCACTGCAGTAGAATTAAAAATAGTGGCAATATTTTATAGTATCTTGTCAATGAAGAGAAACAGATCTGCTTTAAACATAGATTGTATTTGAAAATTGTTAGTTTGATGATTAAAAACATAAATAAATACATTTCCGAGCCAGACTAAACCAAATGTACAGTAAAAAATGCTTATTTCATGCATGCCCTTTATTTGATGATAGTCTGTATTGTTCTATTATTATGAATTATTTTATCTTGTACCATTTTATCAAAGCAAATTCACTTAAACTTTTTTTTCTGATTTTGAAAACGAAATTGTTTGCGCTGAACTAATTAAAGCTGCTTTGTCAATTTGGACAGTAATGGCATCACTACAAAATAAAAAAAATAATATTACTAAGACTATTTGAGGCTCTCGTTACATTTAGTTAATTTACAAACGTTTTCTTTCATGTTTAAACCAGGGCTGCATTCTGAACACTCACCACCAGATGTCACTGTAGGCATTCGTTTAACAGGGGCCAAGGCAGAACCAGCGCGAGGGAAGAAGTGCACTAAAGTGACCACAAGGTGTCACTGCAAACACATTCTTTGTCTCTATTAAAAGCACAATTTAACATTTTTGACACATAATAACACACATTTTGCTTTTAAATGTGTTATATTTCCTGAAAACAGTAAAAACGTCACATATAGGCTTAATAATTCCTTCCCAAATACAGAAATCGTTATGAATAATTGCGTTTATGTTGTACATTGTGTGCCACGTTCAATCAGAATAAGCTTTTTAAACTGAACCGCTTCAAAGCAGATTTTATCACCTTAAAAGTGACGCTGAATTCAACTTCATCGTGTTTTTTCTCACAGGGAGAAGATGGATTCCCCGGCTTCAAAGGCGACATGGGTCTGAAAGGAGACAAGGTGATTCCAACTCTCCACCGCCGCGCTCTTTCCTCCAGGACGCGCTCTTTCCTCCAGGACGCGCTCTTTCCTCCAGGACGTGCTCTTTCCTCCAGGACACGCTCTTTCCTCCTCCGGGACGCGCTCTTTCCTCCGGGACGCGCTCTTTCCTCCGGGACGCGCTCTGTCCTCCGGGACGCGCTCTTTCCTCCAGGACGCGCTCTTTCCTCCAGGACGTGCTCTTTCCTCCAGGACACGCTCTTTCCTCCTCCGGGACGCGCTCTTTCCTCCGGGACGCGCTCTTTCCTCCGGGACGCGCTCTGTCCTCCGGGACGCGCTCTTTCCTCCGGGACGCGCTCTTTCCTCCTCCGGGACGCGCTCTTTCCTCCGGGATGCGCTCTTTCCTCCTCCGGGACGTGCTCTTTCCTCCTCCGGGACGCGCTCTTTCCTCCGGGATGCGCTCTTTCCTCCTCCGGGACGCGCTCTTTCCTCCGGGACGCGCTCTTTCCTCCAGGACGCGCTCTTTCCTCCAGGACGTGCTCTTTCCTCCAGGACACGCTCTTTCCTCCTCCGGGACGCGCTCTTTCCTCCGGGACGCGCTCTTTCCTCCGGGACGCGCTCTGTCCTCCGGGACGCGCTCTTTCCTCCGGGACGCGCTCTTTCCTCCTCCGGGACGCGCTCTTTCCTCCGGGATGCGCTCTTTCCTCCTCCGGGACGTGCTCTTTCCTCCAGGACGCGCTCTTTCCTCCGGGATGCGCTCTTTCCTCCTCCGGGACGTGCTCTTTCCTCCAGGACGCGCTCTTTCCTCCTCCGGGACGCGCTCTTTCCTCCAGGACGCGCTCTTTCCTCCAGGACGCGCTCTTTCCTCCTCCGGGACGCGCTCTTTCCTCCTCCGGGACGCGCTCTTTCCTCCGGGACGCGCTCTTTCCTCCTCCGGGACGCGCTCTTTCCTCCTCCGGGACGCGCTCTTTCCTCCTGGACGCGCTCTTTCCTCCTCCGGGACGCGCTCTTTCCTCCTCCGGGACGCGCTCTTTCCTCCGGGACGCGCTCTTTCCTCCTCCGGGACGCGCTCTTTCCTCCTCCGGGACGCGCTCTTTCCTCCTCCGGGACGCGCTCTTTGCTCCTCCGGGACGTGCTCTTTCCTCCAGGACGCACTCTTTCCTCCTCCGGGACGCGCTCTTTCCTCCAGGACGCGCTCTTTCCTCCAGGACGCGCTCTTTCCTCCTCCGGGACGCGCTCTTTCCTCCTCCGGGACGCGCTCTTTCCTCCTCCGGGACGCGCTCTTTCCTCCGGGACGCGCTCTTTCCTCCTCCGGGACGCGCTCTTTCCTCCTCCGGGACGCGCTCTTTCCTCCTGGACGCGCTCTTTCCTCCTCCGGGACGCGCTCTTTCCTCCGGGACGCGCTCTTTCCTCCGGGACGCGCTCTTTCCTCCAGGACGTGCTCTTTCCTCCAGGACACGCTCTTTCCTCCTCCGGGACGCGCTCTTTCCTCCTCCGGGACGCGCTCTTTCCTCCGGGACGCGCTCTTTCCTCCGGGACGCGCTCTGTCCTCCGGGACGCGCTCTTTCCTCCGGGACGCGCTCTTTCCTCCTCCGGGACGCGCTCTTTCCTCCGGGACGCGCTCTTTCCTCCAGGACGCGCTCTTTCCTCCAGGACGTGCTCTTTCCTCCAGGACACGCTCTTTCCTCCTCCGGGACGCGCTCTTTCCTCCGGGACGCGCTCTTTCCTCCGGGACGCGCTCTGTCCTCCGGGACGCGCTCTTTCCTCCGGGACGCGCTCTTTCCTCCTCCGGGACGCGCTCTTTCCTCCGGGATGCGCTCTTTCCTCCTCCGGGACGTGCTCTTTCCTCCAGGACGCGCTCTTTCCTCCTCCGGGACGCGCTCTTTCCTCCAGGACGCGCTCTTTCCTCCAGGACGCGCTCTTTCCTCCTCCGGGACGCGCTCTTTCCTCCTCCGGGACGCGCTCTTTCCTCCGGGACGCGCTCTTTCCTCCTCCGGGACGCGCTCTTTCCTCCTCCGGGACGCGCTCTTTCCTCCTGGACGCGCTCTTTCCTCCTCCGGGACGCGCTCTTTCCTCCTCCGGGACGCGCTCTTTCCTCCGGGACGCGCTCTTTCCTCCTCCGGGACGCGCTCTTTCCTCCTCCGGGACGCGCTCTTTCCTCCTCCGGGACGCGCTCTTTCCTCCTCCGGGACGTGGTCTTTCCTCCAGGACGCACTCTTTCCTCCTCCGGGACGCGCTCTTTCCTCCAGGACGCGCTCTTTCCTCCAGGACGCGCTCTTTCCTCCTCCGGGACGCGCTCTTTCCTCCTCCGGGACGCGCTCTTTCCTCCTCCGGGACGCGCTCTTTCCTCCGGGACGCGCTCTTTCCTCCTCCGGGACGCGCTCTTTCCTCCTCCGGGACGCGCTCTTTCCTCCTGGACGCGCTCTTTCCTCCTCCAGGACGCGCTCTTTCCTCCTCCGGGACGCGCTCTTTCATCCAGGACGCGCTCTTTCCTCCTCCGGGACGCGCTCTTTCCTCCGGGACGCGCTCTTTCCTCCTCCGGGACGCGCTCTTTCCTCCGGGACGCGCTCTTTCCTCCTCCGGGACGCGCTCTTTCCTCCTCCGGGACGCGCTCTTTCCTCCTCCAGGACGCGCTCTTTCCTCCGGGACGCGCTCTTTCCTCCTCCGGGACGCGCTCTTTCCTCCAGGACGCGCTCTTTCCTCCTCCAGGACGCGCTCTTTCCTCCTCCGGGACGCGCTCTTTCCTCCTCCAGGACGCGCTCTTTCCTCCGGGACGCGCTCTTTCCTCCTCCAGGACGCGCTCTTTCCTCCGGGACGCGCTCTTTCCTCCGGGACGCGCTCTGTCCTCCGGGACGCGCTCTTTCCTCCGGGACGCGCTCTTTCCTCCTCCGGGACGCGCTCTTTCCTCCGGGACGCGCTCTTTCCTCCTCCGGGACGTGCTCTTTCCTCCAGGACGCGCTCTTTCCTCCTCCGGGACGCGCTCTTTCCTCCTGGACGCGCTCTTTCCTCCTCCGGGACGCGCTCTTTCCTCCTCCGGGACGCGCTCTTTCATCCAGGACGCGCTCTTTCCTCCTCCGGGACGCGCTCTTTCCTCCGGGACGCGCTCTTTCCTCCTCCGGGACGCGCTCTTTCCTCCTCCGGGACGCGCTCTTTCCTCCGGGACGCGCTCTTTCCTCCTCCAGGACGCGCTCTTTCCTCCTCCGGGACGCGCTCTTTCCTCCTCCAGGACGCGCTCTTTCCTCCGGGACGCGCTCTTTCCTCCTCCGGGACGCGCTCTTTCCTCCAGGACGCGCTCTTTCCTCCTCCAGGACGCGCTCTTTCCTCCTCCGGGACGCGCTCTTTCCTCCTCCAGGACGCGCTCTTTCCTCCGGGACGCGCTCTTTCCTCCTCCAGGACGCGCTCTTTCCTCCGGGACGCGCTCTTTCCTCCGGGACGCGCTCTGTCCTCCGGGACGCGCTCTTTCCTCCGGGACGCGCTCTTTCCTCCTCCGGGACGCGCTCTTTCCTCCGGGACGCGCTCTTTCCTCCTCCGGGACGTGCTCTTTCCTCCAGGACGCGCTCTTTCCTCCTCCAGGACGCGCTCTTTCCTCCTCCGGGACGCGCTCTTTCCTCCTCCAGGACGCGCTCTTTCCTCCGGGACGCGCTCTTTCCTCCTCCAGGACGCGCTCTTTCCTCCGGGACGCGCTCTTTCCTCCGGGACGCGCTCTGTCCTCCGGGACGCGCTCTTTCCTCCGGGACGCGCTCTTTCCTCCTCCGGGACGCGCTCTTTCCTCCGGGACGCGCTCTTTCCTCCTCCGGGACGTGCTCTTTCCTCCAGGACGCGCTCTTTCCTCCTCCGGGACGCGCTCTTTCCTCCTGGACGCGCTCTTTCCTCCTCCGGGACGCGCTCTTTCCTCCTCCGGGACGCGCTCTTTCATCCAGGACGCGCTCTTTCCTCCTCCGGGACGCGCTCTTTCCTCCGGGACGCGCTCTTTCCTCCTCCGGGACGCGCTCTTTCCTCCTCCGGGACGCGCTCTTTCCTCCGGGACGCGCTCTTTCCTCCTCCAGGACGCGCTCTTTCCTCCTCCGGGACGCGCTCTTTCCTCCTCCAGGACGCGCTCTTTCCTCCGGGACGCGCTCTTTCCTCCTCCGGGACGCGCTCTTTCCTCCAGGACGCGCTCTTTCCTCCTCCAGGACGCGCTCTTTCCTCCTCCGGGACGCGCTCTTTCCTCCTCCAGGACGCGCTCTTTCCTCCGGGACGCGCTCTTTCCTCCTCCAGGACGCGCTCTTTCCTCCGGGACGCGCTCTTTCCTCCGGGACGCGCTCTGTCCTCCGGGACGCGCTCTTTCCTCCGGGACGCGCTCTTTCCTCCTCCGGGACGCGCTCTTTCCTCCGGGACGCGCTCTTTCCTCCTCCGGGACGTGCTCTTTCCTCCAGGACGCGCTCTTTCCTCCTCCGGGACGCGCTCTTTCCTCCAGGACGCGCTCTTTCCTCCTCCGGGACGCGCTCTTTCCTCCAGGACGCGCTCTTTCCTCCAGGACGCGCTCTTTCCTCCGGGACGCGCTCTTTCCTCCTCCGGGACGCGCTCTTTCCTCCTCCGGGACGCGCTCTTTCCTCCGGGACGCGCTCTTTCCTCCTCCAGGACGCGCTCTTTCCTCCTCCGGGACGCGCTCTTTCCTCCTCCAGGACGCGCTCTTTCCTCCGGGACGCGCTCTTTCCTCCGGGACGCGCTCTTTCCTCCTCCGGGACGCGCTCTTTCCTCCGGGACGCGCTCTTTCCTCCTCCGGGACGTGCTCTTTCCTCCAGGACGCGCTCTTTCCTCCTCCGGGACGCGCTCTTTCCTCCAGGACGCGCTCTTTCCTCCAGGACGCGCTCTTTCCTCCTCCGGGACGCGCTCTTTCCTCCTCCGGGACGCGCTCTTTCCTCCGGGACGCGCTCTTTCCTCCTCCGGGACGCGCTCTTTCCTCCTCCGGGACGCGCTCTTTCCTCCGGGACGCGCTCTTTCCTCCTCCAGGACGCGCTCTTTCCTCCTCCGGGACGCGCTCTTTCCTCCTCCAGGACGCGCTCTTTCCTCCGGGACGCGCTCTTTCCTCCGGGACGCGCTCTTTCCTCCAGGACGTGCTCTTTCCTCCGGGACGTGTTGCTAAGCGCCCTCTTCTGTTTTGACCTCAGGGTGAAGGAGGAGTGCTGGGGTCCAGAGGTGAGGACGGACCCGAGGGGCCGAAGGGCAAATCTGGACCTAACGGAGAGTCCGGACCCATGGGATCAGCTGGAGAAAAGGTGAGGGAGGAACCACAGTGAATCAGGGACGTTATTTCAGACCAGAAACACGTTTATGACACGTCACAAATACATTTATAACACCACGAGGAGGATCTCATTATTACAGAGAAGAATGTAGCACTTTAACCAGTAAAAATGAGGAGGAGAGAGGGAAATGACCTTCTAAAGTAATATAATATGTCAATAAATGATTCAAATAAGTAGTTTTTATCTTGTTTTGAGTATGTTTTGAGTAAAAATGCCAATGCAACGAGCATAAAATATCTTGTTTTACTAAAAATAAGAGAAAGGAAAACATTTTCTGTGTGAATGTGAATGCACTTGAAATGATAAGAAAACATGGTTTAAGAAAGTTAAATGTTCTCAAATCAAGATAAAAAACCACTAAAACACTAAACCTGAATTTCACCTGAATTTCAACTGAAATATCTGTAAAAGGAACTGTGAAAGAACTAAACCAGGTCTAAACTGGATCTAAACCAGGGCTAAACCAGGTTTAAACCAGGACTAAACCAGGGCTAAACCAGGTTTAAACCAGGACTAAACCAGGTCTGTACCAGGTCTAAACCAGGACTAAACCAGGACCAAACCAAGTCTAGACCAGGTCTAAACCAGGACTAAACCAGGTCTAGACCAGGTCTAAACCAGGACTAAACCAGGTCTAGACCAGGTCTAAACCAAGTCTAGACCAGGTCTAAACCAGGACTAAACCAGGTCTAAACCAGGACTAAACCAGGTCTAAACCAGGACTAAACCAGGTCTAAACCAGGTCTAAACCAGGTCTAAACAAGGTCTAAACCAGGTCTAAACCAGGTCTAAACCAGGACTAAACCAGGTCTAAACCAGGTCTAGACCAGGTCTAGACCAGACCTGGTCTAGACCAGACCTGGTCTAGACCTGGTCTAGACCAGGTCTAGACCAGGACTAAACCAGGTCTAAACCAGGTCTAAACCAGATCTAAACCAGGTCTGAAATGTTCCGCACTATGGCATTAATGCTCCACGGAGACGAGGTGGTGACACCATTAGGACAAAGTACAGGTCAGATCTGCGGTGAGTTTGGCCCCCCAAGATAAATCAGTTTAATGCCAGACTGTGGAACATTCCTGTCATCGCAGTAACAAGTCACATCCTGCTGCTTTAACACTCTAGATTATCTTTAAACTTAGACTAATGTTTGAACTGTTACGTATCGAGGCTCAATCACTCAAGCAGACAATAAACACTAATACATGTCAGAAATAACAGTTACGCCCCAAAAAGAGTCTTTAATCTCTTCCCAAATTATAACTTCAAATGTTCAGTTTGCTCTTACGTGTTAATAACTCGTTTCTTCTATAAAGTAAAAGAAAACATACTAAATAAGCACTTTTCATGATCTTATCTGCTTTAACTTCGCTCCACATCAAGGCTCAAATTACTCCATCATTTGAAGCTTTTTATCAAATTTAATGTGTTTTTTCTCCATTTTGTGTCTCCCGTTACAAAAGATCGACTGATTTATCGACATTAGGAGCTTCAAAAGACCATGAATGAGCTTTGTCGCCGTCTTAATTAAGCAACGTCTTATTATTAGTGAAATAAATCTGCCTTTTTGTGCTCGTTAACATAGTAACACTGTTGTCTTTATGAATCCTGCTTTTCCGTCAGATAAACTACAGTCCTCGTTTCCTCTCCTCGTTTCCTCTCCTCGTTTGTTCTCCTCGTTTCCTCTCCTCGTTTGTTCTCCTCGTTTCCTCTCCTCGTTTGTTCTCCTCGTTTCCTCTCCTCGTTTCCTCTCCTCGTTTGTTCTCCTCGTTTCCTCTGCTCGTTTCCTCTCCTCGTTTCCTCTCCTCGTTTGTTCTCCTCGTTTCCTCTCCTCGTTTCCTCTCCTCGTTTGTTCTCCTCATTTCCTCTCCTCGTTTGCTCTCCTCGTTTGTTCTCCTTGTTTGTTCTCGTTTGTTCTCCTCGTTTGTTCTCCTCGTTTGTTCTTGTTTGTTCTCCTTGTTTTTTCTTGTTTGTTCTCCTCGTTTGTTCTCCTTGTTAGTTCCCGTTTGTTCTCCTCGTTTGTTCTCCTTGTTAGTTATTGTTAGTTCTCCTTGTTTGTTCTCCTTGTTAGATCTTGTTTGTTCTCCTCGTTTGTTCTTGTTTGTTCTCCTCGTTTGTTCTCCTTGTTAGTTCTCGTTTGTTCTCCTCGTTTCCTCTCCTCGTTTGTTCTCCTTGTTTGTTCTCGTTTGTTCTCCTCGTTTGTTCTCCTCGTTTGTTCTCCTCGTTTGTTCTCGTTTGTTCTCCTTGTTTGTTCTCGTTTGTTCTCCTCGTTTGTTCTCCTCATTTGTTCTCCTTGTTTGTTCTCCTCGTTTGTTCTCCTTGTTTGTTCTCCTCGTTTCCTCTCCTCGGATTTTCTCCTTGTTTGTTCTCCTCGTTTCTTCCTGTTTGTTCTCGTTTGTTCTCCTTGTTTGTTCTCCTCATTTGTTCTCCGCGTTTGTTCTCCTCATTTGTTCTCCTTGTTAGTTCCCGTTTGTTCTCCTCGTTTGTTCTCCTTGTTAGTTCTTGTTAGTTCTCCTTGCTTGTTCTCCTTGTTAGTTCTTGTTTGTTCTCCTCGTTTATTCTTGTTTGTTCTCCTCGTTGGTTCTCCTTGTTAGTTCTCGTTTGTTCTCCTTGTTAGTTATTGTTTGTTCTCCTTGTTAGTTCTCGTTTGTTCTCCTCGTTTGTTCTCCTTGTTTGTTCTCGTTTGTTCTCCTCGTTTGTTCTCCTTGTTTTTTCTTGTTTGTTCTCCTTGTTTGTTCTCCTCATTTGTTCTCCGCGTTTGTTCTCCTCGTTTGTTCTCCTTGTTAGTTCTTGTTTGTTCTCCTCGTTTGTTCATGTTTGTTCTCCTCGTTTGTTCTCCTTGTTAGTTCCCGTTTGTTCTCCTCGTTTATTCTCCTTGTTAGTTATTGTTAGTTCTCCTTGTTTGTTCTCCTTGTTAGTTCTTGTTTGTTCTCCTCGTTTGTTCTTGTTTTTTCTCTTCGTTTGTTCTCCTTGTTAGTTCCCGTTTGTTCTCCTCGTTTGTTCTCCTTGTTAGTTCTCGTTTGTTCTCCTCGTTTGTTCTCCTTGTTAGTTCTCGTTTGTTCTCCTTGTTAGTTCTCGTTTGTTCTCCTTGTTTGTTCTCCTTGTTTCTTCTCGTTTGTTCTCCTCGTTTGTTCTCCTCGTTTGTTCTCCTCGTTTGTTCTCCTCGTTTGTTCTCCTCGTTTGTTCTCCTCGTTTGTTCTTGTTTGTTCTCCTCGTTTGTTCTTGTTTGTTCTCCTCGTTTGTTCTTGTTTGTTAGTTCCCGTTTGTTCTCCTCGTTTGTTCTTGTTTTTTCTCCTCGTTTGTTCTCCTTGTTAGTTCTCGTTTTTTCTCCTCGTTTGGTCTTGTGTGTTCTCCTTGTTTGTTCTCCTTGTTTGTTCTCGTTTGTTCTCCTCGTTTTTTCTCCTTGTTTGTTCTCCTCGTTTGTTCTTGTTTGTTCTTGTTTGTTCTCCTCATTTGTTCTCCGCGTTTGTTCTCCTCGTTTGTTCTCCTTGTTAGTTCTCGTTTGTTCTCCTGGTTTTTCTCCTTGTTAGTTCTTGTTTGTTCTCCTCGTTTGTTCTAGTTTGTTCTCCTCGTTTGTTCTCTTTGTTAGTTCCCGTTTTTTCTCCTCGTTTGTTCTCCTTGTTAGTTATTGTTAGTTCCCCTTGTTTGTTCTCCTTGTTAGTTCTTGTTTGTTCTCCTCGTTTGGTCTTGTTTGTTCTCCTCGTTTGTTCTCCTTGTTAGCTCTTGTTTGTTCTCCTCGTTTGTTCTTGTTTGTTTGTTCTTGTTTGTTCTCCTCATTTGTTCTTCTTGTTAGTTCTTTTTTGTTCTCCTTGTTAGTTCTCGTTTGTTCTCCTCCTTTATTCTCCTTGTTAGTTCTCGTTTGTTCTCCTCGTTTCCTCTCCTCGTTTGTTCTCCTCGTTTCCTCTCCTCGTTTCTTCTCCTCGTTTCCTCTCCTCGTTTCCTCTCCTCGTTTGTTCTCCTCGTTTCCTCTCCTCGTTTCCGCTCATTTAGTTTGGAGTTTGCGTGTTGGTATTCTCCTCGTCGCTTCACGTGGGTTTAATTGGCTCGCCGTGTCAGTGGCTTTGATCATGCCACGTCTTACGAGTCAGCTCTCCTGCCCGGCGTCGCTTATCCCTTTGCTAAATCAGGACTAAAGGGCACGACTGTCTGTCCTCGTGTCGTGATCCATACGTCCTGGTTCCTGGAAGGGGTTTAAACGCTCAAGGAGTATTTAAAGTACACAATATAAGTATTTATATACATATAAATATAGAGAAAATAACTATAATACATGAAATATGAGATTTTATAATGTTACTGTGTTTATTAATTTATTTGGTTCGAGTGACATACATTCAAAACTGCTCATAATGATATTAATAATAATAATAATACAAATTCATAATAATAATACAAATAAATAATAATAATACATAATAATGCATAATAATCCGAATTCATAATAATAGTAATACTCATGATAATAATACATAACAATGCATAGTAATAATAGTAATAATACATAATAATGCATAATAATCCTAATTCATAATACATAATAATAAATAATAATAATTCTTAATAGTAGTAATAATAATCCTACATAATACTTCATAATAGTGATCATAATCATACATAATAATTCATAATAGTAATAATAACGCATAATAATTCATAATAATAGTAATAATCATAATAATAGGAAAATAGGTCAGAATGATAAGGAAGAATTTGCTTTTCACCAGTGAAAAATGCAGATGTTTTGTCCTGGTTTATGGTTAATATCGATGTAATTACCGACCCGGTCCACATGAAACAAAAACTGCCACAAAGCTCTACGTCTTCTCACGAATAATCTAAGGCGAAAGTCGTGTTTTACGCTCGTTCGTTCACAGAGACGTCGCAGTTTTCAGGTGAAAGGACTAAAATGATTATCCCGTCCCCGACAAAAAGTGTTGATTTTCATATCTTTACACATAAACAATTTACTTTTAACCCCATGAAAACGTAGCTGGAGCTGTTTGTTTGAAGAAACCTGTTTACAAGGTCCTTTTACTCTGAGCCACACAAAGACACTGGGTTTCAAATGTCCCAGATTTATGACATCACGGGTCGAAATCCAAAGAACTATTTTATGTCTTTTTCTGTCAGTCCTGGTATCTCAGCTCTCATTAGCGTTTGTTTGTTTGTTTGTTTCCCCCTGATAATACAGCCTGCTGCCAGTAGAGGGAGTGCTAACACCACATCCTGAAAGTCATGTCTTTACATTATTTTAAACCCTTTGAAATATTGACTCACTCGTAGAATTAAGTATAAAATAGGCTTCATTTAAAATTATGGCATCAAATTGTCGTGAATTTAACCTTTTTACTTTCTCTTGTTTTTATCTGAAACCGCTGGAGACAAATTGATCGGTTTCCTGTTTTCTTTGTGTACCAGGACAGACGTTTTGGAGGTTAAAATAGAGGTTATAATCCACGTAAATGAAAATTACGGCGTCATTAAAAATAATAATCCTAATTGGCAGCTAAATGACAAATGGGACAATTATCTTGATTAGAGTGAAGAAAACCACGGCGATGACTGCGGCGAATATCCGTCAAGAAAATGGTTAGTTTCCTTTTTCGAAAACTCATCAGGCGAGAATTGTGCTGGGGAAAAGTTAGAAATCCAAATTAAGATTTACGCAGCAGAAAATGAACGCTTCGGTCTTTGCGGATGAGAGAATTCACTGGGCCGTGGTCGAAACGGATTTCTTCACAGTCCGAGGTTTCAAACTTTAGTTCTGCGAGTCGTAGTACTTTAAAGGAGCGTCGTTTTATCTGTTTGAGGACGGAAGAACTGACGAAAATTGGTCTTTTTAAGTGGAAAAAAGAAGAAACTTGTCCATTATATTCCTGCAATGATATACTGTATTTTCTGGACTATAAGTCGCACCAGCCAAAAATGGAAGGAAAAAAACATATATAAGTCGCACTGGAGTATGAAATGCAGTTGTAAGTGTGAAAATAACAAATAATATCACATATAAGTTGCTCTGGAGTATAAGTATATAAGTATAAATATAAGTATAAGTCGCACCCCGGCCAAAACTATGTGCGTCTTATAGTCCGGAATATACGGTACAGTAGTTCGGTAAAAGAATGTGTGAAATTACGTGTTTCTTTTGTGTTTTTAGGGAAAACTCGGAGTCCCTGGATTGCCTGGATACCCCGGAAGACAAGGACAGAAGGTAAGATGCGTTACAGTCCGTGAAATGTCCTCGCAAACACAAACAACGAGTCCACGACACAGCTTCAGAATCACTCCTCACGATTATCTGTTTGTTTAAACTCGGGGTTTGCTTTCTTCAGAAGATTGTGCATTAGTACTATATCCAAATAAATCCATGTTTGAAACCGTTAACATAACTTTTCAAGACTCAGCTGGGAATTCCCCAAGGCACGGTATTGTCCCCACTGCATTTCCACAGCTGAATGAATAACAAACCATTAACACTGAACTTGAAACATAAGGCGTGCTCATTGGTTATGGTCGCGGGTGACTGGTCTCCTGTTCTTCCCCTCTCTCTCCTGCTCCCGTCTCTCCTGTTTGTCCCCTTGTCTCTCCTGTTTGTCCCACCCGTCTCTCCTGCTCCCATCTCTCCTGCTCCCATTTCTCCTGCTCCCGTCCCTCCTGTTTGTCCCCCGTCCCTCCTGTTTGTCCCCCGTCCCTCCTGTTTGTCCCCCGTCCCTCCCGTTTGGTTCCCCGTCTCTCCTGCTCCCGTCTCTCCTGTTTGTCCCCTTGTTTCTCCTGTTTGTCCCACCCGTCTCTCCTGCTCCCGTCTCTCCTGTTTGTCCCCTTGTCTCTCCTGTTTGTCCCACCCGTCTCTCCTGCTCCCATCTCTCCTGCTCCCGTCTCTCCTGTTTGTCCCCTTGTCTCTCCTGTTTGTCCCCTCGTCTCTCCTGCTCCCATCTCTCCTGCTCCCGTCTCTCCTGTTTGTCCCACCCGTCTCTCCTGCTCCCATCTCTCCTGCTCCCGTCTCTCCCGTTTGTCCCACCCGGCTCTCCTGCTCTCGTATCTCCTGTTTGTCTCCCCCGTCTCTCCTGCTCCCATCTCTCCTGTTAGTCCCACCCGTCTCTCCTGCTCCCATCTCTCCTATTCGTCCCCCCCGTCTCTCCTGTTTGTCCCCCCGTCCCTCCCGTTTGTCCCCCCGTCTACCACTCTTGACTTTAGCATCGTTGACAGTCCGCGGTCTTTCGCTGACCACATAAACTCCGTTATCCAAATGTGCTGTGGCTGCTGCCTCATCTGCATCTCTCTCTCTCTCATTTTCTGCCTTGCTGCTCCCTCTCTCTTCATCTCTCTCTCTTTTCCACCCCTCACTCTCCGTCTCTCTCTATCCCTCCGTCTCTCTCCATCCCTCATCCATTACCTCCCTCCCCCACCTCTTGTCTCTGCCCTCTCTTTCACTGGCTCTCTCCCGTTTGCTTCTCTCTCTTCTCAGTGTCTTTCTTCTTTATGCTTCCCTCTCTTCATTCACATATACCACCGCAGGGTTCCTCTCTCTCTCTCTCTCTCTCTCTCTCTCTCCGTTCTCTCGTTCCTCTGGTGTCAGCACTGATCTCTGTATATGATGGGTCAGGTACACCTCCTCAGTCCCTCGCTCCTCCGGCTCTGCTCCTCCACACTGTCTCGTTTAGTTTACATACTGTATATCAAAACTCCAAACCAGACGATGTACTTTACTCTGCAGAAGTAGTAAATAGTGATACGTTTCACCGTCAACATTCTTGGGGGGTGAAGCCGACCGGGGACCTGCTCTGTCTGAGGCACCGTTTTTTTATGTTGAAAATGTTCATTTTGATCACAAACAAGCTCCTGAAAAGTCCATTCCCGTTTTCTTAAGTATCCAGACCATCTATAAACATATCTGAGTGTATTTCCGAATGTGTGCATTGTGTCACTATGGTAACCGCAAATATTATGTCACTACAAATGACCAATAAAAGCTAAATCCCCTTGAAACGTCTTCTGTAGTTGTACGTCTTCTGTAGCTGTACGTCTTCTGTAGTTGCACGTCTTCTGTAGTTGCACGTCTTCTGTAGTTGCACGTCTTCTGTAGTTGTACGTCTTCAGTAGTTGTACGTCTTCTGTAGTTGCACGTCTTCTGTAGTTGCACGTCTTCTGTAGCTGTACGTCTTCTGTAGCTGTACGTCTTCTGTAGCTGTACGTCTTCTGTAGTTGTACGTCTTCTGTAGTTGTACGTCTTCTGTAGATGCACGTCTTCTGTAGTTGCACGTCTTCTGTAGTTGGTTGCACGTCTTCTGTAGTTGTACGTCTTCTGTAGTTGTACGTCTTCAGTAGTTGTACGTCTTCTGTAGTTGTACGTCTTCTGTAGTTGTACGTCTTCTGTAGTTGTACGTCTTCAGTAGTTGTACGTCTTCAGTAGTTGTACGTCTTCTGTAGTTGTACGTCTTCTGTAGTTGTACGTCTTCTGTAGTTGTGCGTCTTCTGTAGTTGCACGTCTTCTGTAGTTGTACGTCTTCTGTAGTTGCACGTCTTCTGTAGTTACACGTCTTCTGTAGTTGCACGTCTTCTGTAGTTGCACGTCTTCTGTAGTTGTACGTCTTCTGTAGTTGCACGTCTTCTGTAGTTACACGTCTTCTGTAGTTGTACGTCTTCTGTAGTTGCACGTCTTCTGTAGTTGTACGTCTTCTGTAGTTGCACGTCTTCTGTAGTTGCACGTCTTCTGTAGTTGTGCGTCTTCTGTAGTTGTACGTCTTCTGTAGTTGTACGTCTTCAGTAGTTGTACGTCTTCTGTAGTTGTACGTCTTCTGTAGTTGTACGTCTTCTGTAGTTGTATGTCTTCTGTTGTTGCACGTCTTCTGTAGTTGTGCGTCTCCTGTAGTTGTACCTCTTCTGTAGTTGTGCGTCTTCTGTAGTTGCACGTCTTCTGTAGTTGCACGTCTTCTGTAGTTGTACGTCTTCTGTAGTTGCACGTCTTCTGTAGTTGCACGTCTTCTGTAGTTGTGCGTCTTCTGTAGTTGCACGTCTTCTGTAGTTGTGCGTCTTCTGTAGTTGCACGTCTTCTGTAGTTGCACGTCTTCTGTAGTTGTACGTCTTCTGTAGTTGCACGTCTTCTGTAGTTGTACGTCTTCTGTAGTTGTGCGTCTTCAAAGTATGTAATTAACGCCATATTGTTAAAAAAAAAAAGTAGAGAGAGAAAGAGCATCAGAAAGACTTGACCTTTAGTTCTTCTTCTGATCAGTTACCGACTTTCACACCCTTTCACGGCCCATAGCAACACATAGCAACCAATAATAACAGCATAATAAGCATATTTTAAAGGTTTGTTTTGTTTATGATGGACTGTTCGCTACCTGCTGGTCTTCATGAAGATTCTTTTGCTTTGCCTAGAACGTTCCACTGTATGGCTTTAAATGTATGTGTATCCATGGAGACAAGCAGCTGTACGCCACCAGGCCAAGTTACAGGTCAGCTCTGTGGAGAGGCCGCTTATTGTAAGAAGAACGTCTGTTTTTAAGGTATATTTTAGCCATAAAACACCTGTAATTGAATAAATACAATATAGATATGTGTAATGTCATACTGTGGAACATTTCTGACAAAGCAGTAACATCTCCATGGATACCAGCAGGAAGTATCCCACTAGCAGAAAAGTTACACAGTGCACCTTTAAATATAGAGGCCATGAGCTTGTCTTTGGCATCGTTTTCAAAGCACCAGACTTTACTTTTGAAGCGCTTGAAGAGTGCAGTTTTTGTTTTTCCTCTTCACATTTAAAACGTGTGACACATCCAAAGTCGACTGTTTCAACTTATAACGAGGAAACTTTCTTCAGCTCCTGATTTATTTGACACCCGTGAAAACCGCCCTTTGAAATGATCCCGCATCATTTACGCGGTGTTCCGTTTACCGCGTGAGTTATTCGGAAGTTAATAAAAAAAACTCCGACTCGTCCTCAGTCGGGGTCAGGGGCAGTTTTTTGTTTTTTCTGGCTTATCGCCCGTTCGATCGGCGCCACGCACGAATAGCCCCCCGAACGCCTGTGTGTTTTTTTGGCCGCTCTGCCCCATCGGTCTCTGTTAACAGCTTTCCCGCGCCGTTAATTCTGGATGTGCCGGGTTTTTTTTGTGTTTTTTTTTGCGGGGGGCTTCATTGGGCCGGCGCTTATCTCCGTGGCGCAAGTCGGCCCCCGGGTTTACCGTAAGTGCACCTCTGTGGAAAGCGAATTAGCACGCGCCGCGCACATCTCCCGTCACGCTTTGCCCGTTACCGTTACGTGCTTCTGTATTTCGTGGACTATCTGGACCCGCGCATTATAAACATAAGCGTGCGTTGAATTGTACGACCGAATGTATGCGTGTGACCTTGCTCTGTAGTGCAAGTACGAGTATTTAACGTTTTATTATATTTTTTTGAATATGTGACACCGAAACCGTTATTTTTTTAAGATATTTTTAAAACTATTTGCATGCCGGTCATAATAAGTACTATACGCGTTCAATAAATGATGTATTGTGGGTAAGTTTTAGTTATGTTTCAGTACTACGGTAAGCTGTTTGAGCTGGAACGAGTTGCATTAATAACAACTGTGACTTATTATAGATACTAACTTACTATTTAGGCGTTTCATTCTTTCTGTTTTGTTCTTTATTGTAGCTTTTGTTTTTTAGCTAAAATAAATCATGAAATGAATAAAGTAGTCTCAATATTATCGTTTATTGTCTATACTTTTCGTTTATTGTCGATACAAATTACATGTGTTATTGTGACAGAACTAACTGTTTTGAATTGATAAAGTGATGATAGGTATGACATTAAACCTCTGTATCTTGGAGTTACGGCTGTTTTATTGTTTAAAAAATTTGCTCGAAATATATACCGTATTTTCCGGACTATAAGTCGCTCCAGCCAAAAAATGCATAATAGAGAAGAAAAAAACATATATTAGTCGCACTGGAGTATGAAATTTGGTGATGAAGTGTGAAAATAACAAATAATATCACATATAAGTCGCTCCGGAGTAAGTATAAGTAATATAAGTCTAAAGATAAGTATAAGTCGCACCCTGGCCAAAACTATGACTTATAGTCCGGAAAATACGGTAAATTTTTTCATGAGCAGGTTCGCCTTTGCTCGGATTTGACCTGTAACGTTTTAGCTGGAGGGTTCGCCACCTGCTTGTCTCCATGGAGATAGGTCGGGTTAACGCCGTACTCAGCATCACTCAAGGCAACGCTATAGTATCTCCATGGAGACAAGTGCACAGGGGAAAGTTACACAGTGCACCTGAAACCAACATGTTCACATTTACGTAAAAGCATCTTCATCATCGTCAGAATTGTTAGTAATTAATATAACTTGAAACTTAATGAGAACTTTTTTAGCATTTTGTTTATGATGCATTGCAGACATGAATAATACATTTTATGGATTTAGTTATTATATATGGATTTATCACTAATTCCAGGAGAAGAGGCAAAATACAAAATACATTGGAAACGCTTACACGCTATAATATACACTTTTAATAGCCTTTATACAGCAAATACTTAATTAATAATGAACAAAGAGTGTATTTATTTAGAAGAAATCATGCTTAATAACTACTTAATAAATCCCCAACTCAAAACCTTGACCTCCTGAACTGAATAATTACTAAGCCCAAATCATTTTTAAGGATGAATTTTGAGTCTTGTTCGAATGACCCCGAGTACTTCACTTTTATTATTACTTTGTGTGAATATTTGCTGCCCAAGGTGACTTTTAAATGGGTAATGAGGTTGAATTTGTTGAGCTGGCACCATCGCTGCGATCAGAGGGCACACACTGTTAAATCCTAATCAGAGAGCGGCTGGTGGGCATCAAAGTAGAGCAACTATTTACTCTTTTAGCCAGGATTTGGGAACAGAACATTTACGTGGAGTTTCCATCCCGGTTCTGGGTCATGAGAAGAGTTTGACTTGTGTCACTTTAATGGTATTGACGTGTGTTTTTGCTGCCCACGCGACGCAAACAAATGTGCACAAACCGTCCTCTACATCTTATTGAATAACAGTAAACGCGGTGTATCGTCCGCCCCCTTTTACTGCAGTATTTGATTGTGTTTTGTGTTCTCTGCAGGGCTCCAACGGTTTCAACGGATTCCCCGGAGCAAACGGAGAAAAGGGAGCAAGGGTAAAGCCGCATGATCCGCACAACAAATGAGACATTGAGCTTCGGGATCGAAAAACATCAATACAATACTTTTTATTCGACAAAACTTTTAATACCTGTATTTTCACACCATCGTGTTTCATTCTGTTGTAAATAACACACTGGAAGATCGTCGCTTCAAAGCCACATATTATGCTAAATCGACTTTTTTCACCATGTTATAACAGTGTTTCCTCATCAAAAACGTACCTGGAGTTTTAGCTTCGTTCGCACTCATCCCGTTTTCGAGGTAGTTTCCTTCTGCTCCTTCACTGAGCCCCACAAAAAGACTAGGTTTCAAATTTCCTATATTTGTGACATCATAAGTAGAAATACGTAGCTCTATTGTTCGACCACATACGAGCGCTTGAAAAGAGATCCGACCAGTGGCTACAAGAAGAAAGTGATAGACTGTTTACAAAGGCTGGAGAAAAAAGAGGAAGCGATAGACCGGCCTCTGTATTACAGACTGTATCCTGGTGAAGCCATGCCCTGCATTTATGGCCTTCCAAAAATACACAAAAAGGAGGTTCCACTCAGACCCATAGTGTGCAGCACAGATTCCATCACTTACAATGTGGCCAAGCATTTAACAACTATATTGGCTCCGCTTGTGGGGAATTCGGAACATCATGTGGAAAACACGCACAACTTTGTGGATAAAGTGAAACATCTCCAACTGGACCCAGATGACCTCATGGTTTCATATGATGTGGTATCCCTGTTCACCTGCATCCCGACCACTGATGCAGTAGCAGCAGTGAGGACCAGACTGCAGGAAGACACCACCCTACAGGAAAGGACCAAACTGACACCTGAACACATATGTAAACTGTTGGACATCTGTCTGAACACCACTTACTTTCAATTCCGGGGACAATTTTACAGACAGATTCATGGCTGTGCCATGGGCTCGCCCGTCTCTCCCATAGTGGCCAACCTGTACATGGAGCACTTTGAGAAGAAGGCACTGTCCTCATTCTCAGGCATAGCCCCAAAACTGTGGCTTCGCTATGTCGATGATACGTTTGTAACAATCAAGGAACAAGAGCTGGAAACCTTCTCTGATCACATCAATGCTGTGGACCCACATATCAGGTTTACAAGAGAAGACGCTAAGGAGAATCGCTAGGCCTTTCTTGATTGTTCCACGATCAGAGGAGAGGACGGGAAACTCCAAATAGAGGTATATAGGAAACCTACACACACGGACCAGTATCTGCTCTTTGGTTCCAACCACCCACTACAGCACAAGCTGGGGGTGATCAGAACCTTACAACACAGAGCTCAAGGTGTGCCCACCAGCTCAGAGGGCAAGAAGAAAGAGGAAAAACATGTCCGAAATGCCCTCTCAGCCTGTGGTTACCCCGCTTGGGCTCTCAACAGAGTGAAGAGAACCAAGAAGCAGGACAAAAGGGAAACTGAATAGAGAAGGAAGGGTGTTTCTATCCCTTATGTGTCTGGCCTGTCGGAAAAACTGCAGAGAATTTTTAGACAACACGAAGTCCCTGTTTATTTTAAACCAGGAAACACTTTAAGACAAAAACTGGTTCACCCTAAGGACAAGTTGCCGACTCAAAAACAGAGCAATGTAGTTTATTCGATCCAATGCAGTGAAGAAAGCTGTAAAGAACGGTACATAGGTGAGAAAAAACAGCCTCTACACAAGAGGCTCTATCAGCACAGAAGAAATACAAGTTCAGGACCACAGAGCGCCGTGCATCTCCATCTTGAAGCCTCTAATCACTCGTTTGAAGACGGTGAGGTGAAGGTTTTAAGCAGGGAGAAAAGATGGTTTGAAAGAGGAGTCAAGGAAGCTATTTTTGTTAAAAAAGAAAGACCTTCTTTAAACAGAAATGGAGGGCTAAGGTTTAATCTTCCTGTTATTTATAATGGGTTACTGAACCCCTGGAAAGGTAGAGGACCAGGCCATTTAGATGCTAATCAGGTACTCAGGGTGGTTGAGCCAGGGTCTCACAAAGACAAAGAGGATTCTAATAGCCCATTAAGATTCTGAATAGGCTAGCTCGGTAGATACAAGGGGGAAGTTTCTGTTGAAACAAACAACTCTTTCTACTTCAGGAAGGCTCCTCCCAATGGGTGGGTCTTACCACAGATCAGTATTAATATCGGAGTTCTCGATCTAAATTATTTTATTGACAATGACTCTTGGATGAGAGTCGAAACGTCTATTTTTTCAAACTGAGTCCAGATGACTACAACTGAAGCTTTTTCTACTATGGTAGCTCTATTGTGCCGTTTCATATCCGTAAACCATCGGCAGACTCGTTCTGAGCATTTCTGCCCTCAAATCGCATGCAAAGTTGTTGTTTATTCACTCCATGCTAGCTCCCTCTGCCGCCAGTAGATGGAGCGCTAACAAACAAATCCTGATGAGGGAATGCCCATCTTTTTAAATGTCGGTGTAATCCCTCATTCGTCCAGGCGTGTTCCATAGTAGAAAAAGCTTCAGTTGTAGTCATCTGGACTCAGTTTGAAAAAATAGACGTTTCGACTCTCATCCAAGAGTCATTGTCAATAAAAGAATTTAGATCGAGAACTCCGATATTAATACTGTTCTGTGGTAGAGGCTTTGTATCAGCCTCTACACAAGAGGCTTTATCAGCACAGAAGAAATACAAGTTCAGGACCTCAGAGTGCCGTGCATCTCCATCTTGAAGCCTCTAATCACTCGTTTGAAGACGGTGAGGTGAAGGTTTTAAGCAGGGAGAAAAGATGGTTTGAAAGAGGAGTCAAGGAAGCTATTTTTGTTAAAAAAGAAAGACCTTCTTTAAACAGAAATGGAGGGCTAAGATTCAATCTGCCTGGTATCTTTAATGGTATACTGAACCCCTGGAAAGGTAGAGGACCAGGACCAGGACATTTAGATGCTAATCAGATACTCAGGGTGGTTGAGCCAGGGTCTCACAAAGACAAAGAGGATTCTAATAGCCCATTAAGATTCTGAATAGGCTAGCTCGGTAGATACAAGGGGGGAGTTTCTGTTGAAACAAACAACTCTTTCTACTTCAGGAAGGCTCCTCCCAATGGGTGGGTCTTACCACAGAACAGTATTAATATCGGAGTTCTCGATCTAAATTCTTTTATTGACAATGACTCTTGGATGAGAGTCGAAACGTCTATTTTTTCAAACTGAGTCCAGATGACTACAACTGAAGCTTTTTCTACCATCTTTTTAAATACATACATTATTTGAAGTTGTAAAGCATTAGCTGCAAAAGTAAAGACTCTCAAGTTGTCAGGGATTCAGAATACGCATTTTACCATTTTTACAGGTGAATCTGGCCAGCCAAACTCAAACTGAATGGTGCAATCAGATGTGTTTATTTTTGCCACGCCTGTGAAACAAAGGAGCTCTTTGGTCTCCGCTCACCTCAGATTCACTGCGTTTTTGCACTTCGCTCTTTGATTCTGCTGAAACGTGATATTTTCAGTCCCAATTACATTTTTCTCATATTGATCTTTAATTATTGTTTAAATTTACAGAGATATATCATTCTGGACATTCCTGGCAACGTTAAAAGGCCCATAACAATACAAAAAATACGTAATACTTGTCCTTTAACTGGCAAATAACATGAATATAATGTTCCATACAACAATGCTAGTTTTTTATGTTGTCTCAAACATAGATTAATTAATTGTTTTGTTAGAAATAGTGCAAAAATGCCAAATCAACTAGTATTTTAAATAATTTACCACATTTAAGACATCAATCTTTACATTTTGTATTCACAAGTCATAGTTTAAGTCCCAGTACCACAATTTAAAACCTATTATAGTATCAGTTAAACGTCTCCACTGTACATTTAAGCTGATCGCACCTTCTTGCCCCCGAAATAGCCGCGCTTCGTCTAAAACGCCGGCTCATATTGAACCTGCGCCGCTCCCGTCTCATCCGCGGACCTTTTAAATTAGTTTTTTTTTCGGCGGCGGTGAAGGTGAAGCGGGGGTAACGTTGACAAGAGCGCCTCATTTGTTTCTCCGGGAGACAAAGAAGACGGACGGCCGCTCTCCCTCAGCCCTCGGCGCTCACTCCACCTGACAGCCCCGGTTCCACCTGTCAAGAGCCTCTGAGCCGCCACTTACCGGAAACCGTTTGATTATTTATTTTCGACGCCTTTCTATTTTATATCCTCGACTCGACGCCCTTTAGCTTCCCCCCCCCCGTCACTCTGTCGGGAGCTTCAGATGTGTGATTAGGAGATTGAAGTTGTGAGAGGAGATGAAAAAAGGTTTTAGTGTTGCTGATGAGAACGTTTGTATTCATTTAGTTTTACACTTTTCTTTTTTTTTTTTTTACAGGGGGTCGCGGGCAAACAAGGCCCAAGAGGACAGCGTGGACCGACGGTAAACAATGTTCAATTTACCAATATATTTTAAGCCTTGACAATTTAGCGATGCATAATTACAGCCAGTGGGTTCATTGTGCCAGTCCAAGCTTGGACAAACGAGAGAGAAACAGTTGTTTGAACCGTTATAACCGTCGTTTTTGTAGCCGTTGTAGTTGATTAATCGGTTGGCGGTGTTTCAGTCCGTTGTGTTTTTTATTAATCTACAATAATTTGATAATGATTTACATGCACAACAATAAAAAAAAGAGTGACTGCACACTTTAATCTGTATTTTCACTTATGACGATTCTGTTTACCAGTAGTTTTTGTGTGAAAGCCTAATCATTTTCACTTTTAACACTTTTACTGGCCTTACACATTGCAATTTATAAAATGACAAATCTCCCCTTTACTTAACCGTGTGAAAAAGTACAGAAATACAGGCTCCTCACTGCATTGGAAATGAAAAAATATTGAATTCAAAAGCTAGAAGCCCCCTACATCATCTGTTGACTTTCCCCTGAAAAATGTGACTGTGCCTCAATAAAGACTAAACAAAGGCGAATATAGAACAATGTCTATTACAAATGATTTAGGTTTAGTCATTAGAGTTAGGAGTCTGAGTATTAATTAAGGCTTTATTAAGGGTATTTAACACATAGTTATTATAAAAAAAAGTCTTAAAAATTGACTTTGTATTAGAATATTTGAGAAATTGCAACTGCAGTTCCAAAAGGAGGATTTATTCTTTG